>NC_080682.1:1952572-2252572 GCF_030445035.2 Dasypus novemcinctus
TCCGGAGGCACCCCCAGAAGAGCCTGTGTCCGAGGGTCTGGGCACTGCAGAACGGCCTTTGGGGACAGAGGGCCGTTTATGAGGGGACGTAAGTGAAGGAAGGAGCAGCGCTAGGTCAGGCGCCATGGAGGGCAGCGCACCGTCTCCTCCGCGGCCGCCCGGCCGCCCTGCCCGCCCCAGCGCCCGGGGCCTTCGGGAGCCTGCCGCGGGGTCCGGAGAGGCAGGTTCGGCGTCAGGAGACCTGCCAGGCGACGCCGATGACAGCGCCCCCCCACAGCGGCTGCTCGTGCCCCAGCCCCTGGCCCTGTGGGGACGTGGGGCCTTCGAAGATGCGTCAGCTGATGGTGGGCGCCCACCCGAGCTGGCCCGAGGCTACAGGCAAAGGAAGCGGGGCTGTGTCAGTCAGCCAACGGGCGCTCAGGCAGGGTGCCAGAAATGGGCTGGTTTCTAGAAAGGGTATTTATTTGGGTAGGAGCTTACAGACACCAGGCCATAAAGCATAAGTTACTTCCCTCCCCAAAGTCTATTTCCACGTGTTGGAGCAAGATGGCTGCCGACGTCTGCGAGGGGTCAGGCTTCCTGGGCTCCTTCCTTCCAGGGTCTTGCTTCTCTCTGGACTCAGGGTTCCTCTCTTCCTGGGGCTGGCTTCTCTTTCCTCTGTGTGCTGACTTCCTGGGGCTCCAGCTTAAGGCTTCAGCATCAAACTCCAACATCAAAACTCTCTAACATCAAAACCCCCAACTCTGTCCTTGGCCATGCTTTTTATCTGTGAGTCCCCACCACAAAGGGACGGGGATTCAGCGTTCTACTGGCACAAGAGGCTGACATACTTGCTTAATCAAGGAAACCTCTGAATCCAATATAATCTCATATGCCCAGAGGAAATGATCAGCTTACAAACATAATCCAATATTTCTTTTTGGAATTCCTCAGTAATATCAAACTGCTAAAACTGCTACAGGGACACAGAGAGGAGCCACAGGGGCAGAGGGGAGCCTGGACGTCAGGGGCACCCGGAGGAGGAAGGAGGAGGCGCCGCCACGGGCATGGCCACGTGCCGAGGCGCCCAGGCACCCCAGGCGGGCCGCCGGCCGGGAGGTCAGGTCCGCACATGGCGGCCCCGAGATTCCTGTTCGGCCCACCCGCCGCGTCGTGTTTGCTTAGCAGCTGGGAGACGAATAGTCATTTTCAGACTAACCATCGCCATAACCCCCACTTCCGTCTCGGCCACCGTCTTGGTGCACCCCACGCTCCCGGGGCGACCGGGGCAGGGGCATGAGATGGGGGTCTCCCAAACTCCCACCCCGTGATGGGCAGGGAGGCGACGGGTGGCCCCGAGGGACCAGCTCGCTGCCGAAGAAGAGGCCATGCGCTCTCGGGAGCGTGGGAGGGGGGTCCCCTGCTGCGGGAGGACCGGGGGCCAGCTCGGAGGGGGGTGGACCCCTAGGTGTGGGGGAAGCCCCAGCGACCCCCACGCCCCCCCACAGCAGAGCCCGCAGCCGGAGCAGCGACCCGGGGCCTGAGGGGCTGCAAAAGCCCGTGGCCTCTACGTGCCGTGGCCACCGTCCCTCCCCCTGGAAGGCAGGCCCCCGGGGCGTGCCCACTCAGGGCTGGCTGTAGGTGTGCACACGTGTGCACGGCAGTCAGGCATGGGGGCCGCACCACCAGGCCCGTGGGCCCGTCTAGGGGTCAGGGCAGGGGTCAGGGCAGGGGTCTGGCCAGCCCAGCAGGTTGAGCGGGTTCTGGGGTGGAGCCTTCTGGAAACCATGCGGGAAGCCGGGCTGCCCCACAGGAGGCGGGGGGCAGGGCTCACAGGGTGCGGGGTCTGCTCCTCCCCACAGCCCTTCCGAGGACCCCTGCCTGGTGGGAGCGGGACCCTCGGGCCCGAGCACCTTGGGACAGCCAGGCGGCCCCTCTGAGGCCGCCCCTCGCAGGGGGCAGTAACCAGCCCCCTGGGACCAGCCCCTCTCCCCTCCCCTGACAGTGGGCCAGGCTTGCCCGGAGGCCGAGTGGGGTGCACTCACCTGACAGTGGGGGCAACGCAGCCCAGGGCCCCCAGCTCAGGACGGGCTTGTCCCTCCTCCCTGCCCACCTGAGCTCAGGCCCCAACCTTCCTCGGCTCTGCCGTCTGCCCTCCAGCTCACCCCCTTCCAGGGGTTCCCCCTCCCAGCACCCCACCAATCCCCCACCTTGGCCCCCCAGCTGGCATGGGGTCACTGGCACCCCCTTGGCCCACCCTCCAGATGGGAGCTCCTAGGGGGTGGACCAGGTCTTCCTGAGGTCTGGGCAGCCTCTGTGCAGGACCCTGGCACCAAGTGGACGCAGAGTTCATGGCCATTGGAAGAGGGACATGAAAGAAGGACAGGATGAGTGGATGGGTGGGTGGGTGGATGGGTGAATGGGTGGGTAGATGGGTAGATGGGTGGATGGGTGGATAGGTGGGTGGGTGGATGGGAAAATGGATGGGTGGGTGGATGGGTGGGTAGATGAATAAATGAGTGAATGGATGGAGAGATGATGGGTGGACGAATGGGTGGAATTGGATGGTGTATTAGTCAGCCAAAGGGGTGCTGAAGCAAAGTACCAGAAAGTGGTTGATTTGTATAAAGGGTATTTACTTGGGGTAGAAGCTTACAGTTCCCAGGCCATAGAGTGTAAGCTACTTCCCTCACCAAAGTCTGCTGCCACGTGTGGCACATGTGCCATGTGTGCCACATGGCTGCCGACATTTGCAAGGGTTCAGGCTCCCTTGTCCTCTTAAGTCTCTGTGGGCCCAGCTTCTTCCAACATCAGCTGGAGGCTGGGCTAAGGCTCGCCTCTCTCTCAGGGCTCTTCTCTCTCTGGGCTCAGCTGCTCTGCTTGCTCCACAAGGTCAGCTATGAGCTATCAGGCGAATGGCTTGCCTCTCTTCCCAGGGCCTCTGCTGTGTCTCATGGAGCCTTCTCTCTTTCCTCACACGTCTGCTTCTCTGTGTATTTACGTCTTGGAGCTCCTGCATTAAAACCTCAACTTTCTACTCTACTGTGTGGTGTTTTCTGTGAGTCCCCGTCCACTAAGAGGGTGGGGGACTGACGTCCTACTGATGTGGCCCAATCAAAGCCCTAGTCAAAATTTAATCAAGTAAAAGTGAAATCTCTGAATTCAATACAATCTAAGGATATCACTAGCCCAGAGGAACAGGCCAGCTTACAAACATAATCAATAATTCTTTCGAAATTCATCAAAAATATCAAACTGCCATAGATGGATAGAGGATGGGTGGATGGGTGGATGGATGGATGGATGATGGTTGAGTCGACAAATGGATGAGTAGATAGCTGTTTGGATGAATGAATGTCTGGATGGTTGGATGGAAAGATGGAAAGATGGATGGATGAATAGTTGGGTGGATGAGTGGATGGGTGGGTGGGTGGATAGATAAATTAGAATGGACAGATGGATGGATGGATGGATGGATGGATGGATGGATGGATGGATGATGGCTGAGTGGGCAAATGGACGGATATATGGATGGATGGACCAAGAGATGAATGGTCAGATGGATGGATGGATGAATAATGGTTGAGTGGATAAATGGATGGATAGATGGATGGATGGATGGATGGATGAATGGATGGATGGATGGATGGATGATGGATGGATGATGGATGGATGGATGGATGGATGATGGATGAATGGATGGATGGATGGATGGATGATGGATGAATGGATGGATGGATGGATGGATGGATGGATGATGGATGGATGGATGGATGGATGGATGGATGGATGGAAGGATGGATGGATGGGTAAACTATCTTACAAGTTAGTCCTGGAGGCTCTGAAAGCAGCAGGGGTTAGCAGGGTGCAGGGTGATGACCAGCTTCTCTTGTAGCTGGCCAGGAAGGGGAGCTGGGCAGCCCACTTGATCTGGGAAGGTGCTGCCTCGGGGATGCTGGACAGGAGGTGATGCAGAAGCCACACTCAGCTCAGCCCCATGGCCGCGTGGGGCCCGCCAGGCCTCGGCTTCCAGGCGCTCCAGTGGGAGCTCCTCAGCTCCCGAGCTGGCCCCCCCCAAGCAGGTGCCGAGGCCTGCTGGAGTCAGCAGGTCCCACCTGGCACCCCTCAGTCTAGGCCCTGTTCCCAGCTCTCAGACTGACCAGCTGAGCGACCTCTGGCAGGGACTGGACCCGAGCCACGGTCTCCTCACCTGTACCAAGAGGGCCCGCGGCTCAGGTGAGGGCAAACAAGGCAACGTGCCAGGAGCACCCGGTGAACCGAATCAGGATCCCTAATGGACAGGCCACAGAGGAAGGAAAAATGCAGGCCTGCGACGCTCTGGAAGCTTCCTGAAGGAGCTGACAATTGAGCTGCGCATGGAGGATGTGCAGGGAAATACAACAGGAAGAAAGGGGGAAGGGCCCTCCAAAGGTGGGGAGGGGCTGCCGGGCAAGGCGAGGCACACAGGGGGTAGCAGGCTGCTCGGGGGCAGGGCCTGAGTGTGCAGATGGGAGCAGGAGGGAGAGCAGGGCAGATGGCAGGGGCCAAGGGTGCTGGGGAGCCACAGAGGGCTCTGTAGGGAGCAGTGCTGTGGTCGGGGCAGGCTGGCCTGGGGGCAGAGCTGGCTGGCTGCAGCTGAGCCGACAGCAGGGACTCAGGGATGCCCCTTGTAGCAGTTTGATGTGGTCATGAATTCCAAAAAGAGATACTGGATTATGTTTGTCATCTGGTTTGTACTTGGGCGTGACTGAGTTATGAGGAGGGCTTTGACTGGGCCACGTCATTAGGGCGTTGAGTCTCCACCCCTTGGTGGGTGGGGGCTCACAGATAAAAGGCATGGCAGAGGACAGAGTTGGGGGTTTTTGATGCTGGAGATTTTGATGTTAGAGTTTTGCTGCTGGAGTTTGATGCTGGAGTCTTGAGCTGGAGCCCCAGGAAGTAAGGTCACAGAGGAGAGAGGAGCCCTAAGCTGAGAGAAGCAAGACCCTGGAAGGGAGGAACCCAGGAGGCCTGAGCCCTTGCAGGCGCCAGCAGCCGTCTTGCTCCAACACAGGGAAATAGACTGTGGGGAGGGCAGTCACTTAGGCTGCATGGCCTGGGATCTGTAAGCTCCTACCCCAGATAAATGCCCTTCATAAAAGGCAGCAGGCTTCCCGTATGTGGCATCGGCACCCCTTCGGTGACTGATACACCCTGGAGCCCCGGTGCTGGGAATCACCCTTGTCATGCCGAGAGCGCAGCGGGCCGGCCCGCGGCTCCCGTGCGAGGTGGGCTGGGCTGCAGGGGGCCGGCAGGGTGGGGGTGCAGACCCGGGAGGCCCCGAGACGGACGTGAAGGACAGTGCGGGGCTCGTGGCCTGGGGGCCCTCCTGGGAGCTGCCAGCCGTGGCGGGGTGCCCGCCTGCCCGTGCCAGCCGTGGCGGGGTGCACGCCCGACAGGGGCGTGGGGGAGGCAGAGGCAGCCCCTTCCAGACCCAAACCCTCACGCCACCCCTGCTAGCAACACTCCTGATCAACACAACAGAGGGGTCTGCTGGGAAGGGGCAGCCGAAACCCCAAGGAGCCCCCCGAGGCGCCCGGTGGGGTTCCCCGCGGCCCCAGGGAGAACCGGGCTATGGGACGCCAGGAGGTGGGGCAGGCGAGGTGCGGACGCAGCCCCCGCACACAGCCCGCCCTGGCCCAGAACCAGCCCAGGGCAGGCCACCGCTGGGGGGGCCCCGAGCTGTGGGAGCCTGGTCCCCCGATCCTTGTTGTAAGTGTTACCCTGTTCCGCTGTGGATGTGGCCGTTGTTCCCTACTATTGTGGGTGATGTTGCAGCTCTGACAGCAAACAGCTGCTCGGGAGCGTCCACTAAACACGAGGGGGAAACCAGGTCAGGCGCTCAGTTCCAGAAGCTGGGAGTCCCCTGGTCCCACCTTTATCTCCCCTCCGGGGTCTCTCTCTCTGTCCTCTATTTCTGGAAGTTCTGCATCACCTTTCCTTCGAGCCAACCTATTGTGAGCTGACGGCAGCGCCCGAGGGCTGTGGGGGAGAGGGGGCCAGCCAGCCCTTCCCCCCCCCCCGCCCCCCGGGAGGCCGATCCCTGGGGTCTGTGTCCTCCCAGGAGATCCACGGACGAACCGGGCAGGCCCTGGGGGCCCCGTACAGGCTCCGCTCATGGCCCCTGCCCGGCCCCCCGTGTGCCTGGGCCCCCCCAGAACCCCCTCCATTCACCCAGCGGCCGGGGCACACACAGCCCCTCGGCCTCCAGGCCGCTGACCCCTGCTGCCAGACCACCGCTGGACTGCGAATGGGCCCCCAATCCTCCTGCAGGGTCCTGCCTTCCGACCCACCCTCCCCTGCCCCCAGTTCCCTCCCTCTGCAGCCCCCAAACTTTGCCTCTTCTCCCAAACCATCCTTCCCCAACCTTGCCCCTCCCCTCTCTTCTCAGCCCCTGGGCTGCCCCTGCCAACCTTGGACCAGCCCTCTAGCCCCCCCCCCATCTCAGTTACCAGTTTCTAATTTACCAGCAGGTTTGTGAGGCCCCTCCTGTGTGCTCCTGTCTGCTCAGGGTCTTCTTGGCCCCATAGCGGCTGCCGTGTGCCTGCTCTTGCACCCTATCCTCAGGACCAGCCTCACCCCCAGCTGCCACCCACTCCCTGCTGACCTTTTACCCCCCGTAGGGAGCAAGTGGAGGTCACTGAGACGGGACCCTCACCCTCAGCCCTGACCATACCTGCAGAGCCTTCCCCAAGATCCCCTTCCAGAACCTTCTCTGGCCAGTGCTGGCTGGACGCTGAGGGCATTGCAGTCAAGAGGTCAGCTGTGGCCATCAAGCACACATCTGCTTGAGGGTCCTCAAACCACTGATGCCCCCTTCCCTCCTTTTTTTTTTTTTAAAGATTTATTTTTTATTTGTTTCTCTCCCCTCCCCCCCCCACCCCAGTTGTCTGCTCTCTGTGTCTATTTGTTGCATCTTCTTTGCACGCTTCTGTTGTTGTCAGCGGCAAGGGAATCTGTGTTTCTTTTTGTTGCGTCATCTTGTTGTGTCAGCTCTCTGTGTGTGCGGCACCATTCCTGGGCAGGCTGCACTTTCTTTCGCGCTGGGCGACTCTCCTTATGGGCGCACTCCTTGCACGTGGGGCTCCCCTACACGGGGACACCCCTGCGTGGTAGGGCACTCCTTGTGCGCATCAGCACTGCGCATGGACCAGCTCCACACGGGTCAAGGAGGCCCGGGGTTTGAACTGCGGACCTCCCATGTTGTAGACGGATGCCCTAACCACTGGGCCAAGTCTGCTTCCCCCCTTTCCTCCTTATCCCCAGTCCCCACTTGCCCCAATGCCATGTAACTGAGACCCACCCGGACATCTCCGCGGCCCCTGCTGGCCCCAGAAACCCTGGGGACCCCCTGACTCTGCCCCCACTGTCAGCACTGAGCTTTGGGGACCCTGTCCCTAGGGGCTCCCCAGGCCCCGGGCAGGTCCTACCAGCCCCGTGTGGAACCCGGAACCTGCCATCTGGCAGCCGGAGGCCAAAGCCTTCAAGACTCCGACCGCACGGCCTGGCCTCCCGCGGTGGAGAAGGCTGAGGTCCCGGGGCCGCGCAGCCGCGACGCTCCCTGCGCCTGCAGACCTTCTTCTGACGGGGAGCTCATCCCTCCAAAGCACGACTCCCTTTGCAGGCTGTTGACCCGTTGGGAAGTCCTCCCCCCACCTTCTGCCCCCTGAGGGTGTCTCCCAGGACCCAGGGCCGGGGAGCTGGGGGTGCTGCAGCACCGGTTTTGAGATCCTTTTGAAAACGTTTTCCTTTGTTTTGTTTGATTTAGAAATTTCCCAAATTTTTACCCAGTTAAAGAGACAACCACAAGAATGTGTAGCCTGGGTGGACGATGGGCACAGACGCCCCCCCCGCGCAGCCTCCCCCAACTCAGCAGCAAAAAATGCCAAGCATGTATAAGAAAACAGCCAGGCACGCATGCGCACGCACACGCAGGCACACGCTTCCCTGCTCATCCCCTTGCACACTCTCACACGCGCGGATCAGACGCACACTCCCAAACTCGCCAATTCACACTCACGCCCACGGGCAACCCTTTCCGGGGCTGGCCGCAGCTGGGGGGGGCGTGGCTCCAGGCCCCCCCCAACACCTCCCGGCGGTCTCTGCTCTCGGTGCCTTAGTTTCCCCAGATCCCCCCCACTGCCCAAGGTCCTTTGAAGAGTACAGAGCTTCGGGGTGCCAGGCTCTGCAAACCAGGGGGCAGCCTGGTGTGGCGCCCCAGCTCTGGGCGCCAGAGCACCCCTCCCGGGCACCCCTTGGGTGGCAGCAGCCCCGCCCCCGACAAAGACGGGGGTCCCAGAGGCCCCCGGACTGGAGACAGGACACAGCTTCAGTCCCTGGTCCCGCCCCAGCACCTGTGGCCGCAGCCCGGGAGACCCCCCTCTTCCTGCCTGGACCCCCCTGCCTGGCCTCTAGGGTGCCACAGGGCCTACCTCCCGGCCAGGCAGAGCGCCCTGGCTGAGGACACGCAGCCTGCCAGGAGCATGCGGGATTCAAACCCAGGACCCCCGACCCCAAAGCCCGTCCCGCCCCTGCCCCGCAGGCTTGAGCCCCAGCCCAGAGAGCCCAGGGCCCCCGCAGAGACCCCCGCGGCCCCGGGCGGGCGCCCCACAAGGGGCCCCAGGGGAGGGGGCGGGCGGCGGGGGGCGAGGGCGGCCCTGGAGCGTGTGCCCGCACCTCGGGCCTGGCCTCCGCCCGCGCCGGCGCGCCGACCCCGCGGAATGCCGCTGGCGCGCGGACAGGAAGGCGCGGAGCTCGGCCTGCCCGTGTTTACTACATCAGGAAATTAATCCACTACGCGGGCGCCGGTGACGAGGGACGAGGCGCACACGTCCGCGCGGGCAGCCCGGCCAAGCCCCGGGGCCTGGCCCCGCCCAGGGCCCCTGCCTCGGAGGGGGGGCGCGGGGGACTCAGGCCGCGGGGGTCGCCAGCAGGACCTGGGGGGCCCGCCCCTGCCCCAGCGGGACCCAACTGCTCCAAGCCGCCCCTCCGCCCCACCTCCTGCCTCCGTTTCTCCGCCAGCGCCACCCAGGGGGCCGCCGCGCCGTGGTCTCGGGATGCGCTGCCGGAGCCAGAGGACGGGGCGCGGCCGGGGGCGCAGGCCGGGGACACGCTGCTGGGCCAGCTCACTGCCCGGGCCCCCACCGCCGGCCAGGGGGCTGGGGGCTGTCGCTGGCGGGTCCCGGCCTGGCCCGGGGGGACCACTCTGCTTCGCAGTCCCGGGGTGGGCTCTGGCCAGGGGCCGCACGTGGCTGCCCGTGCCGTCCCGGGGGCAAGGGAGGGTCCCGAGGAGTGGCCGCCCGTCCCGGCGGGGGACGCGCTGAGGGACAGCCCCGAGCTGGGCGCCCCTCGATGTCCTGCGTGTGGGGCTGCCCTGCGCGGCTGGGCGAGTGGACGGCAGGGCCCGGGCCTCGGGCAGACACCCCTCCCGGTGTCACCCCATGTTTCCCGCCTTGTAGTCCCTGCAGCCGGCTCGACCCGGCCCTCCTGCCGGCCCAAAGCGGCCAGCGGCCAGGAGCGTTCCAGAGCCCGGCGCCTGCCCTGGCGCCGTCCGCCAAGCGCCGAGGGCCCTGGCCGCCCCGTGGACTCCTGCGTCCACGCAGAGCTGCTCTCGAGTGACGAGGGGCGGGCACATCCCTGGCAAGTGCACACATGCCACCCGGCCCATTGCCGCCCAGCGCTGGCCACGCTCGGCCTCGGCCGGATGGCGTGGACAGATGGGGGGCCTCCTGCCGTCCCGCGAGAAGCGCCACGCACCCACCTCCGGCCCGCCCGGACCTGGCCCTCCGTCCCCACCGACCGCCCTGCCAGCCGCGCCCGCGCGCAGCGACGCGTCCTGGCCTGCTGGGGTGCCGGGCCGGCCCTCATGCGGACGGCCTCGCCCCCTTCCTGCTGAAGACCCTTCCCGGGCCCTGCAGCCCCCGCCCTCTTCCCCAGCACCCACTCCCTCGTGGCCCAGCCGCCCCTCCCCTGCCCATCCTCCCTGGCCCAGGGACTCCCCCCCCAGAAGACCTGCCCCGGGGACCCCGCGGTCTCTTCTGGACCACCCAGCCTCATCGTGCTCCCGCCTCGCTTCCCCAGACTCGCTGCTGAGGGCGGGGTCCGGGCCGGGGGGCAGCCTGGCCGGCAGTGGCTGAGCCTCGGCTTCCCCGTCTGGAAAGGGGAGGGCTCCCGGGGGCCAGCGGGGGGGCTGGAGTGGGCAGTGGGCTGCACATGCCGGCCACCGGGTCCGTGGACGCTCAGGGAGTAGGGACCATGGCTCGGTTACGCCTGCGTGTCCGTCCACCCCCCCTGCAGAGGTGACCCAGCACAAACGTCCTGGACTGGAGTCCTGGGCATGGTGGGGTGGAGCGCAGAGCCAGGGCAGAGAGCAGCAAGGGGAGGGGGTTCGGCCAACAGCCCCCCCAGCAGCACGGAGGACCAGGGGACAAAGGGACAAAGCTGGCGGGGGGGCAGTTGCCCCAGGCCGGGGCAGCCCGGTCGTCCGAGGTCTTCCGTGGCCTCTGAAGCCAAAGGAACGCCCACCCGGCAGGGGAGCAGAGCCGGGCTGGCAGGGTCCACAGTGTAGTCTGCCCCCCGCCCGCCCTCCACCACAGCCAGGGACCCCAGCCAACCCCTGTCGTGCGCAGAGCCCCAGCGAGCTGGCGCAAGGGCCCGAGCTGCCCCTCAGCTCCCGGAGGGTGAAGGGCTGACCGTGGGGCCTGTCTGCCCTGGGCAGTGCCCAGCCCCAGTGGCCGGCAGCCGAGGACTCCAGGACCGAGGGACCTGAAAGGGGACAGCCGCACTCACAGGGACAGAGACGGGCTGAGGGACTTGCCGGACCTCACAGGGCCCTCCGCCGCTCGGGGGGTCTCCAGTCACGCAGCCCCGGGCAGCCTGGGCCAGGCCTGGGCAGGCGACCCCGCCCCAGCACAAGCAGTGTGCCCACCAACCGGGTGGCAGGGTGTCCCCCCAGCACCCCATCCCCATCCGGCGCCACCCCCATCAGCCGGCAGCCCCTCCTCTGCAGAGCAGCCCAGCCCCCACATCCCCCTTCTCAGCCCACGCCGTCCTCCGGGGCCCTTGTCCACGTGGGTCTCCCCCTTTCGGGCTGAGCTCCCGGGGCACGGCCCATGGACACTCGACTCCAGGTGCACCGAGCCCGGAGCCTTGAGGCCGGAGCTGCAGGTGTGAGGGCGCAGGTGAGCTGGCGGCAGGGCTCTCCCCTCACGGCCCCACAGACCACCCCAAGTCACAGCCGGGCACCCCTTCCCAGCTCCCCCCACCCTTGGGGCCATGCCCACCCCCACCCTTACCTTCTTAGGGCCCCTCCAGCCCCTGGGCCCCACCTGGTGGACACGTGACCCCCACTGGGGTGGAGCCTCAGCCCTCAGGAGGGGCTCCCTGCACATGACGCTTTCATCGGAAGGTGATTACACGGCCCCATGCTGGCCCTGCAGGCCACGCCCCCAACCACGGCACCACCTGCCATACCCCAGCCGTGGCACCTCCCACCACTCCCCAGCCACGGCACCGCCCCCCACGCCCCCAGGCAGAGCACCTCCCGTCACGCCCCCAGCCACGGCACCACCTGCCACACCCCAGCCGTGGCACCTCCCACCACGCCCCAGCCACGGCACCGCCCACCACGCCCCCAGCCGTGGCACCTGTGGATGACACCAGGTCTGGGACCCAAAACGCTTGGCCGAGGACGGTCCCTGGTGGGAGTCGCGGGGGAGAGGCTGTGAGAGAACCTGACTTGGGGGTGGTGCAGGACTCCCTCTGCTTCCCTGGAGCCTGGGCCCCGGCGCCCTGGCCTGCCCTCCCCAAGCGTCCCTCCCGCCTCCAAAGCATCTTGCTTTCCAGCCCGGCTAAGTTCTCCCAGGCTTCATTTATGCATCCACACATTTATTGAGCACCGACTGCATGCTCCATGACTCATGTCAGCAAAGGGACAGGGTGCAGAGGGGGTGCCCCCATGGCCCAGCCCCCCGAGGGCCTGGAAACGTGTTTTCCCAAACCACGGGCAGTGTTCCCCCGAGCCGGGGTGGCCCTGTGCCCCAGCCCGGCCCAGACAGGCCAGATTACAGAGGGGATATCCCGGGGCAAGTGCCAGCTCCACGCCTTGCTGTCACAGACACTGACGTCACCCATCTGCCGGGGCGGGCGGGGGGTCACTTCCCGGGGCAGACAGAAAGCCTGCCCGGCGTGGGGAGGGGGGCCACTCCCGCTGCAGCTCACCCAGACCCCCGGCCCCCGTCGCCCTCCTGGCTCCCTGCAGCCCCCCGCCAGGTTCAAAGCCTCGAGGCCCAGGGCCCAGTCCTCACCGCCCCACATGCCTGCTGACCACCCCGAGCCCAGGTTTGGGGGGCAGTTGGCCTGGCCTTTGCATGAAAAGCTGGGAGGGCGGGTAGGGGGATCCGGCCAGACCATCTGAGGCCCGCCTGCCCCGGGGCAGGCGCATGGCAGCAAACGGAGGGCAGAGCGGCCTAGGGCAGGTGGGTGCTGGGGGCAGCTGGGAGGGTCAGGGGAGCACGAGCTCCTGAGCGGGGCTGGGGGCTCAGGCCGGAAGGGCGCAGAGCCGCCAGGGGGCACGGCAACGTCAGGCTCAGCAGCTCGAGGGGCCAAGAGAGGAGGGCCCAGGGCCTTCTGGGCAAATCACAGGGAGAGGAGGCCCCTCCCCAGCCCCCTGGTAGCCCTGCTCCCTTGGGTCCAGTGCAGGTCGCCCTCATTTCAGTCATGCACAATGGAGAGTCCTTAAAGGGGGACCCCAGCCTGCTTCTGGTCTCGGGCAGAAGTGGGAGAAATACTAGGCAGCACTGGGCTTCATGTCAAAGAATTAATTCAAAATGTGTTCTTGGTGATGGGCTACAAATTATCAAGGCCAGGATGCTGCAAAATGGGGGTGGAAGGGATGAATGAGTGGATGGATAGATGGATGGATGGGTGGATGGATGGATGGATAGATGGATGGTTGGATGGATGGAAGGATGGAGGGAGGGAGGGATGGATGGATGGATGGATAGATGGATGGATGGAGGGATGGAAGGATTGATGGACAGAGGGAGGGATGGATGGATGGAAGGAAGTATGGATGGAGGGAGGGATGGAGAGAGGGATGGATGGAGGGAGGGAGGGATGGATGATGGATGGATGGATGGATGGGGAATTGGTAGTTGGTTTAGGTGAGAAGATAGTAGATAGATATATCAATGGACAATTGAGAAGTAGGTCAGAGGTGTGAATGGAATGGTTTGGTTGGTGGTCAGACAGACAGTGGATGTAGGGTTAGGCGTCTACTAACCGTGGCTAGATAGATATGTGGTGGATGGGTGGATGACCAGACAGAAAAGGAGGAATGGATGAATGGGTGGTTAGGTAGCTAGGAAGATAGAAGCACGAAGAGCTAGAGGAATTAATGATTGGTTTGGGTGAGTGGGTAGATGAATGGATGGATGGATCAGTGGATGAGTGGGTGAAGAGTTAGGTGAATAAATGCACAGAGGGTTGAGTGGATAGATGGGTAAATGGGTGACAAGAAGGATGGATGAGTGGATAAACAGAAGGAAGGAGGAAGGGAGGGAAGGAAGGAAAGAATGAAGGAAGGAAGGAGAGAGGGAGGGAGGGAAGGGAGAGGAAGGGAGGGAGGTTAAATGGGTAGGACAAAGAAAGACTGATATGAGGGTCTACAGGGAGGGGACAGATGGAGAAGTTACCAGGTGGATGGGTCAGTAGAGACAACTGTGGAACTATAGAAAGATTGTGATTGTACTAAAAGTCACTGATTCTACACTTTGAATAAATGGTATGTGAATATATCTCAATAAAACTGCTTTTAAATAAATAAATAAATAAAGCAGGAATAGCCAGAAATAGCAGCTGTGTCATCAGGGGAAACAGAGGGAGATTGAGAGGTGAGGAATGTTTTTTGTTGTTTCTCTGCCTTTTGTTTATTATTATTATACTATTGGAATACTGAAAATGCTCTAATAATGATTGCAGTGATAAATGCACAATTATGTGATAAAACCAAATACCATTGATTGTACACTTTGGATGGATTGTATACTTTATTAATATGTATCAATAAAATTGATTTGTTATAAAAAAAGTAGATGGTGGTGGGTGGGTGAGTGCACACAAGTACACAGGTGTGGGTCATGACAGCCTGAGCGTGTGGACAGATGGATGGGAGGATGGACAAGTGGAGGGGTGAATGGACAGGTGGAAGGACGGATGGATGGGTAGATGGATGAACAAATGGATGGGTAGGTGGACAGATGGATATGTGGATGGACAGATGGATGGGTGGATGGATAGATGGATGGGTGGATTGACAAATGGATGGGTGAATGGACAGATGGATGGGCAGATGAACAGGTGAATGGGTAGATGGACAGATCGATGTGTGGATGGACAGATGGAGGGGTACATGGACAAATGAATGGGTGGATGGACAGGTGGAAGGATGGATGGATGGATGGGTGGGTGGGTGGATGAACAAATGGATGGGTAGATGGACAGATGGATGGGTGGATGGACTGATGGATGGGTGGATGGACTGATGGATGGGCGGATGGACAGATGAATGGGTAGATGGACAGATCGATGTGTGGATGGACAGATGGAGGAGTACATGGACAAATGAATGGGTGGATGGACAGGTGGAAGGATGGATGCATGGATGGGTGGGTGGGTGGATGAACAAATGGATGGGTAGATGGACAGATGGATGGGTGGATGGACAGATGAATGGGTGAATAGACAGATGAATGGGTGGACTGACAAATGGACGGGTGGATGGACAGATGGAAGGAGGACCGGCTGGACCCTTGAACAGTACTTTCTTTTACTGAGTCTCAGGCCAGCTCGTGGCCACAGGGGACTCCCCGCTCTGGAAGTCTGGTTCTGAGCTGTGACCCCCAGGGACACGCAGGCAGCTGTGGCTTCTCAATCCCCAAATAAGGTGGACAAAGTCCACCCTGGCCGAGGGGCAGGAAGCCCGGGCGGGGCGGGAGGCTCGGCTCCCGGAGCTGAGGTCAGTTCCTCCTTCTCTAAACAATGGGCCCGGCTGACCCTCCTCCCGCCGGCTCCACCCAAGCGCCCTCCACCTCTGACGGGGTGCTGGGGCCCTCGGAGCCGGGAAGGGGGACAGGGCGGTAGAAAGGACTCAGGGGCCTGCCCGGCCGGCGAAGGGCCCCGCGGCGGGGAGGGGGCCTTTCCTGGGGGTGAGGGCCCCAGCCTGGCCCAGGGGCTCAGGGCTGACCCCAGGCTGGCTGGAGAGCAGGGACTGCCCTGCAGTGCAGGTGGAGAGTGGTGCTGTCCTCCCACGGCTGGGAAGACCCCAGCCCCTCCCCATTCCCCCCTACACCCCCCCGCCCCCCCCCCACCCTGCCTGCTCGCTGTGGGCTGCAGTTTCCTCCCAGAGACCACAGGTTGACAGAGGAGACCAGGGTCAGGTGGAGAGCAGGCAGCCTGCCCAGGTACCAGGGGAGGGGAAACTGAGTCAGAGCCTCGCAGGCAGCTGGATCAGGCCTTGGGGGGACGAGCCCAGTGGGGAATCTCTCAAGCCTGCGCCGCTGCCCGACACACCCAGATGCCCTGGGCAGGGCGGGCCCGAGGCGGGGGCTCCCTGGGGCTCGTGCACACGCGGAGTCGCGTGGACGAGCAAACGGAAAGCGCGTGTGCATGCCGACAGGCAGAGCTGGCGAGAGGCAGGGGCACAGACGGCTCCCTCCACCCTCCTCCCATGCGCACGCACACGCAACACACGTATAAGGACACGCACACATGCACATGCAGCGCACACATGCAAACATGCAGCAGGCTGTGGGCACACGCATGTATGCAAATGCACGTGCACGCACCCCCGCACACAGGTACACGCCCACGTGTACACAGAGCACACATACAGGTGCATGCACATACACACACAGCACACACATAGGCACATGCACGCACATGCAAATATGCGACACATATAAGCACGTGCACAGGTGATGCACGCACTTGCACACACGCAACCCACAGGCACATACAGCACACACATGCAGCCCAGGCGCATGCACACACACAAGACATGCTTAGGCACATGCACGCACACATGCACAGCCAGGTACCCACATGCACACATGCATGTAAGTATGTGCATGCACATGCAGGCACACGCAGGCGTGCACATGCACACTCACGACACACTGGGGCACACTTGTGCACACGCATGTGTTTATGCACACACACGCGTGTGCTGGGCCTCCTGGGCAAGGGCCTGAACTCCTGCCCCCGGGACTGAGCCTCGCCTGCTGCTCAGGTTCTGGGCCTCGGTGGTGGGGAGACCCCGGCCCCCCCACCCCGGCCCAGGGCCCAGAGTGGGGGATCCGTGCTGGGTTCCCCCTGGCCCCCCGCAGGCCTGCGCCCCGCTGCACCTGCTAATCTCCTCTGACCCTCACCTCCTCCAGCAAGGCTGGCCACGGGGACGGGGCGGCCCAGGAGGTGGCCGAGAGTGGCCTCGCTCCAGGGCCGTCTCGACACCGCGGGGACCGCAGAGCCAGCCCGTTGCTAGGATTAGCGCCCAGATTAGCCGCGAGTCCCCAGCCCCACGTGCCCAGGCTGCGGGTGCTATAGAAACCAGGAGCGCTGGAGGCAGGGCAGGGGGCTGCTCCTCGGAGCTGGGGTCTTCCGGGCCCAGGACACGTGCTCCCACTGCCCCCAGCTTTGCAGGGCACCCCTTTCACAGAGGCTTGGGTGCAGAGAAGGTTCTGGGTTCCAGGATCAGCTGTTTTCCAGATACTGGAGTGAAAATGGACGGAATTGTTGGGGCCTAAAGCAGAAGAGTGGAGGCAGAAAACCCACCACGGCCAGCGCCTCGCCCCCCCACTGGGCGCTGCCCCGCAAAACCCTGCTCTCCCGCCCGCACCTGCCCGCGCTGCCCCACATGCCCCGCCCGCCTCTCTGCAAGCCCGGGGCCCTCGGCCAGCCCGGGAGGGGCCCTGGCCGGGGGCAGGGCTGCCAAGGGACACAGACAGGAAAGCAGGGTCCTGGTGAACACCCACAGGCTGCCCGGGGCGGGGCAGGAACCGCTGCCAGGACCCGCTTCCAGGCCTGGCCCGCGCCACCGCCCGGGGCCGCCAAGCTGCACCGCCCGGCCCGGCGGGCCAGACCCGGGCTCCGATGCCCATCGTGCCTGCACCCCCCCATGCCACCAGCCCCCGTGCTCTCCATCTGACCCCTCGCAAACGCCCTCGGCCCCACGGCCAGCACCACCGGGCCCCGGGCACCCTGCGCCTCACCCACCCCAAGGGGCCCCGGCCTGGGCCCCGTCTGCCCCCGTCACCTGCTCTCCACCCCGCGGCACGGCGGGGCGCGCTGCAAGCTCCCGTCTCGCCCAGAGAAGCGCCCCGGACCCTCCCGCCTGCGGCCGCTGCACGCCCTGCCCTTTTCCGCTGCCCAGAGATGCTGCTGGGCGCTCGTCCTGCACATCCACGTGGCACGGGGAGGGGGGCAGCGTGGGCGTGCGGTTCACCCCCCCCCCCCGTGCTCCTGCACACTTGGCCCTCCCTGGCGGGGCCTTTCCTGACCAGTCCACCTGAAGGCTGACCCTCCCTCAGGGCGCTTGCCCCCGCCTGCCTCTGCTCCCTCGTATGCGGCGCTGCCGGACGCATGCGTTTCCAGCCCCGTTTGTTGCCCATCTTCCCGCCAGAATGGAGTCCTCCTGAGGGCAGGGCTCCTTGTCCACTTCCTGGCGGCTCTCGCTGCATGCCGTGGGACCCTCGTACACGCAGAGACCCGGGCGCTCGTCCTGATGGGGCAGGCGAGGGAGCTGGGGGCCCTCCGAGTGTCCACTGGGCTGAGCAGACCCCAGGCACCCGCCACCGAGCCCCTCAAACCTCCCCAGAGCCACAACCCGGGAAGCAGGGGTCCCAGGGCGAACCCCTGCCCGCGTCCTGCGCCCCCTGGCACGCATGCAGCAGGGCCCCGCGGGGCCAGCCTGGGCTCCGTGGACCTGTCAGGGAGAGCCTGCGCGGCGCAGGTGGGGCCGGGAGGACGGCGCGGTGGGGGCCCCTGTCCGAGCCGTCTGGTGGGCAGGGCACAGGGCCTCGGCCACATGCTTGTGCCCAGCGCTGGCCTCCGGCCCCCAGGGCGATTCGGCGCTGGGCAGGGAAACCCAGGCTGCCGTGCGGAGCTCCCTGCCAGCTCAGCACCCGCCAGGGGCCAAGGCCGGGCTCCCTCCCTGCGCGGGCTCTGGGTCTGTCACGCCTACGGCCACCCCGTCCCGCTCCCAGCCCCTGCGCCGACTCGGGAGCTAGGCCCAGCCCGGCCCACCCCGAGGCCGGCTCCCGAGGGGCTCGCGCCCGCCCCTGCCCCCCGCCCCAGCCCCTCCGCACAGGTCTGCCCCCCTCCAGCCCATCGTGCCCATCCCACCCCCACCAGGGGCCTGCGTCCCCTAACGCTGCACAACGTGTCACCCCAAAACTCGGTGGCATAAAACGCATCGCGCTTGGTGGGCCAGGGCCTGGGGACAGCCCCCGGGGGGCTCTGGCTCAGGGCCTCGAGGTCTCGGTGGGCCACATCCTCCGAAGGCTCGGTGGCGTGGGGGGCCCTCGCTTCCGGGGCCCGAGCTGGTGCCAGCTGCGGGCGGGGCCCCGTTTCCTCGCCACAAGGGCCTCCCCGCGGCGCGGCTGGCGCAGCCCCCAACGTGGCGACCACCTTCCCCGAGGGCGAGCCCCGGGCGAGAAGAGGAAGGAGCAGCCTCTCCCCTCTCCCGCGCCCGGCCGTGCCCGTCCCCAATGGGCCTGTTCAGAGCGGGAAGGGGCTCGGGGACCCCTGCCCATCCTGTGGGTGGCCCTGGCAGCTGGCACATGGCCTGTCACCACCGCCCAGGCCGGGGGAGGAGACTGCGGCCAGCTCCACCCCCCCGCCGAGCGTCAGCGGGCCGGTCCCACCTTTCCAGGCCCCCGGGGCCGCCTCCCTCCAGGCCCCGGCCCGCTCCACCGCCTCGGCCCCCCACCGCCCCACCGCCCCGGGCACCCCGTCGCCCTCCACGGGGCCCCACGTCTTCCCGCCGAGCCGCGCGTTGGAAAGTGACGCCGAGCCTGGCCGGACGTCACAGGCCCTGGGGCTGCAGCAGGGTCATTTTTTTTTTTTTATTGAAAAGAACCTTAACTGAGAAAACAAAGTGATTAAGTTTCTCCTGCAGCAGGCCCGGCACGGCGCGAGAGGCCGCTCCCCGCTGGACCCTCGGCCGCCACGGGGGACCCCGGGACTGCGGGCACACACAGGAAGCAGCTGCTTCTCCCTCCCCAGGGCGCGCACTCCCCGAGACAGGCAGCAACGGAGGGCCCCTTGGAGCCCCCCGGGGTGCCGGTCTGGCGCATCTGAGGAGGAGGGGGCTCCACGTCCGCAGCCCACCCAACGCCGGTGTGTTCTGTTTCTCAGGCGGGAAGCCACGACCAGTCCAAGGGTTTTAGCTGCGGCCCTGCACGGGCCGAAAGAGGCGAGGGCGCTCGGAAGGGCCAGGCAGGGTCGGCAGGAGGCCGAGAGGCAGACCCCTCACCACAGGCCCCCCGCATGCCTTCTAGGCTGCGAGAGGTCACCCCCCCACACCTGGAGGGGCCGGGGCTGCCTTCTGGGGCCCCTCCCTGGGATGATGCTGAGATGAAGGCTTGGGAACGGGCAAAGGGAAGACCGGTGGGTGACTCCAAATGCGGGTGGTCAGGACCCTCCAGCTCAGTCCGTCCAGCAGGGTGTCCCCTCCAGGGAGTCCCCAACTCAATCCGAAGGCAAGACTAGTTGGGAAAGAGCTAGAACCAGCGGCTGACGGCACTTTTTGGCCTCAGCAGTAGTGATCTCCCCGTCAGTGGGAGTGTGCAAGGTGAGGCTCATGGAGAACGGTCCCAGCAGAGGGGACAGGGCAGGCTGGGCCTGGCTGTGCACAGCCCGCCTTGGGCAGCCCCCGCAGCAGCTCTCAAATCCCTGTCAGACACACGGCGGGGGGGGGGGGTTTCTGCCCGAGCAGGGACCGAAGGAGAGACGCGGTGACGGAGCCTGGCAGGCCGACGGCGCCACGTCCTAACTCAGCCCCGAGCAGGAGCTGGCCCAGGAGCCCGGAAGCCCCTCCAGGGATGCCCCGTGTCTGGTCCAGGGCCTGCTACACGAGAGTGAGCACGTCCCCTGGGCACTCAGGAGGCCGTGTCGGCACGTCCCTCGTCCTTTCTCCAAGCGCCGAAGAGCTTCGGCCTGCAGGCCCGGGCAGCAAGGTGGGCTGGTGGCCAGGGGCCCGTGGCCACTCCGGGTCAGGCCGGGCCCTCCCCGGCCCCCAGAAGACAGTGTCCGTAAGCCCCGGAGATGAGAAAGGCACGTTTTTAAAGGAATGTTCTAGATGGAAGGGCAAGCAAGCTACTCGGAGGGAGGGCAGGTCGAGGGCAGTGATGGTTAAAGCCACGTGGTGCTGACCCACGGATGAAAACACAGACCGATGGAGGGGAGCGGAGTCCAGAAATACCCCCCGCCCGTGGAAAGGACGTGAGAGCTCACATCGCTCCAAACGTCTAAAAGACGCTGGAGGCGCCAAGTCGCTCTGCAGAGAAATGAAGAGAATTACTTTGAAAGTCGCCGCGCTGCAACGCACGAGTAATTTGAAGTGAAATTCAGCGAGAGCCTCCTCCACCACAGCTTGAATGAAAGTGGGGTTAGAACGACGAGGGGAAGTTTCTCTGCGGGTCTGAGCAATGCCACGCGGTCTCAGTCGCCACTGCCCGGCTTTCCCTTCCCAGGCGCTGGCCGGGGCGCTCGCACAGGGGGAAACCGAGGCACGACATGTCAGGATCCAGACCTGGCAGCTCCGTGACCTCCGCTCTCAGACGCTCCAGCCTCAGGACCCCTTCCTAAAACTTATTGGGGGTCCCCACGACCCTCACACCTACTGATATTTGCCGCGCCAGAAATTAGAGCAGACATCTTTTGATTTTTTTAAAATATTGCAATTTTTAAAAAGCAAACGATGTGCTAAGCACATTAATTTAAGCAGTAAGAATAAACTCGCTAAATACTAACACGGGAATTTCTACGAAAAATCACTAGGCATTCGGAAACGAAAGATCTCAGAGAGAGAGCGCCCTTCCGTGCTGCTCTCCTTGGTCCCCGTGTCGCGATGTGCTGGTTGAGCAGACGTCTGTCTGTCCACAGAGGGGGGGATGGTTTCAGGAGTCTTCCCACGTCTCGTGGACTTCCTTGTTGATGCACCGAAACCCGGCAAGCGGCAGCTCCTTGCGAGCCAGCGGCAGTGGGGCATCTGGAACCACATCGCGGAGCTTTTCAAACTCTGTGAAATTAAAGCCACTTCGTGGAGGGGAGCAGGTGTATCTCAGCACCTCCCCGTGGGCGCCGCCTCGGGTTTGACCCCTGATGCCTCCTAAAAACAAAGGAAAAAGCGGCTCTCGCTGGGGGCTGAATGTAGCTTGGCCGTCGGGCGCCTGCTCCCCGTGTCCGAGGTCCGGGGTTCATTCCCCAAAACCTACTAAGAAAAATTGGTCCAGGAGGATTCTGAGGAGACTGACAAATCCACAGCCATCCCTGGATTCGATCCGGAGCCGGAAGTGGACATTAACGGAAGAACTGGCGAAAGCAAACCACGCCTGGCATCGAGTCCCGGTGACGTGCTCGCGTCGGCGTCTTCGTTCTGACGAGCGTGCGACGGTGGTGGGAGGCGGTGGCACGAGGGGAGGCTGGGTGATGTACCAGCTTGGCTGCTTTTTGGTAAATCTAAAATTATTCCAAAATTCAAGTTTATTGAAAAAAAACCCCGAAACCTAATGGTCTCATTGCGCTTTCAAAGGGTCTTTTACCCAGATGTGACTCAGGAGCATATTCACAGGCCGTTCGCCGGGTCCCCACGCGCCAAGTCTGTGGCTCTTCTGATGTTGACACGTTTCAGTATCAGTATCAAGGGCCGGCCTTTCTTCAGTATCACCGAGCTCCTCAGAAAGGCCTCTAGAGATTGAAAGCCCGCGGGCTCAAGGTAGCAGGTGCAAGTGCTCCACAATTCCGTTTTTCACTCAAATCTGACCCCTGGCAGCGAGCACCACAGGGCTCTTCCTTGAAGCAGAGGCCTCCTCTTACCTGCTTGGGGAAACCGTGGTGGTGTAGCCGTGCAGTCGTTCGAGGGCAAACGGCGCCAGCGGCCAGTTTAGCGGGGATCTCACAGCGCCCCGCAGCGCTTTTCCCAGAGGCCCCGCGGGCCCTCCGGCTGGGGAGCGCGTCGGTGAGCCCCGGGTGCTACTAAGACGCACGCAGGGTCGGGGCCTGACGGAGTTAGCACCGCTCGCCGCTTCGTCTAGGGCCTTCTTAGGGGCCGCTGGCCGCTGGCCGATGTCCCGCGCCCTTGGGTGCTTCTCAGAGCGAAACCCACAGGTGGGGGTGGCTCCCGGGCCAGCCCCCCGCCGGGCCCGGCCCGGCTCTCGTCTCGCGGAGGCCCCCGGGGAGGGGCTGTCCTGCCCCCCCTGGCAGCCCTGCCGTCTTCTCGGCCCCCCACCCTCACCCCCGCTCCCCCTAGATACATTTTCCTGGGCCTTCGAGGTGCATCACATGCGTCTCCTCCTCCAGGGAGCCTCCCTGAGCCGTCCAGCCTGGAGGATCCCGCCTCCTCGAGCTCTGTGCTCCTCCTTTGCCACCCGGCGGCTCCCCAGCCGTGAACTTCACAGTGACATCCCTCTCAGGGGCAGAGACCCCCAGGCCCCCCGCTGTGCTCTCCATTTGGCAGTTGTTTATCTCTCCATCGTCCGGCCTGGAAGTGCCTCCTGCCGTCTAGCCCGCAGGCCCGCTGCTGCGCCTCGAGCCGCTCCACCACGGCCCTGGCGGCGCGGGGCTCCTTCGGTTCTGGGAATCCTTTTGGCCCCCTGGTGAGCCTCTGAGAGCCAAGCACTAGACCCTCTGCTAATTATAAGCAGAGTGTGGTCAGAGCGGGCAGTGGGCCCTGCCCCAAGTCTGTTTTCATGCGCAACACTCGGTAATGAACTTCCTAGAATGTCACAGGGAATTAGACTCGAAATCCGGCGCTGCGTTTCCATGGAACTCGCAGTGGGCGAGAAGCACCAGGATTAAGGGGCCCGAGCCCCCTCGGGCTTGCTTTCCCCAGTGGCCCCAGGACGGTCCTTTCTGTGGGGGCACCCTCGAGGCTGGGGAGGGAGCTGCGTGCCCCTAGGCACCCCCCGCCCCTTCTCCTCTGCCTGTGTCAGCTCCTGGAGGTGCCTGGCAGAGACCCACCTGCCCGGCCAGTGCCCGCCCGGCCCCCTCTCTGGCCCCCACCTCGGGGAGAACACTCAGGTGCCTGACGCTCGTCACCGAGCTGTAGGGGGCTGCGTGGACCCCCACCCTGGCACGTGGGCTGGAGGGCCTCGGTCCCACAGACAGAAGATGCTGGGTGCTGCCAGCATCTGCCAGCCCCGGACGGGCCGAGGCGCGCCCTGCGGGGCAAAGTGGCCTCCCCTTCTCTCTGCTTTCGTCCACCCTCTGCCCAAGCAGCTGGCCTGGTGGGCTTGTCCACGATGGGAGAAGGGCCTGGACAGAGGACCTGGGCCTGCCCCCTCCCCGCCCCAGGCGCTAGGGGAGTCTCCATCGTCCCACCTGGGCAGGGCGCACGTGCTCCCAGGGCCTGCCTCCTGGGACAGCGCTGCCCCCGTAAGCGCCCCCAACACGGGGGCCCAGGAGGGCCGGGGGCCGCAGCCCCAGCTCACGTCTGCAGCCATCGCGCCGTTGGGCTCCACTCCCCTCACCACGCACCACCCTAGCCCTCCTCTGGGGTGGAGAGAGACCCAGGCCCGGTCCGTGAGGGAGACCCTCGCCCATCCCGGGAGCTGCCTCTCGGAGCACATTCTCAGGAGAGAACAGACCTGCTCCCCGCCGCCTGAGGGCTTCCTGGAAGAGGTGGACCCACAAATGCCTCCGGAGCCTTGAGGACTAGCGCCCACCCCCCGACCTGGGAGGACGGGGGCTTCGGAGCCAGCAGCCCCCAGGCCCAGCCGGTCCTCCTTATGCGCCTTGCTGCTCCGTCTCTCCCTCCGGCGTCAGGCTGCCGGCCTGGCTGTTCCCGGCAGCGTGGCCGGTGCCCAGCGCCGGGCCTGGCCGCGAGCCTCTGCCCGCTTGGTGACCACCTAACCGATGGGGACTCTCAACCACACCGTGGCGCGTTACGTGGAAGAGGGGCTGTGCAGAGGCAGCCAGGCGGGGCCCCGGCCCGCAGGCACCGCTGCAGTGAAGACGGGCGTGGCGGTGCTGGGCCCACCGGTCAGGCTCCCTGTGTGCGAGGGAAGAGGCGGGGGTGCCCAGAGTTCCAGCTCGGGCAGCGGAGGCCCCTGGGGGGCGAGTCCCGGGCAGGAGCTGGGTCTGTGGGCCCAGCTTGGGCGAGTGGGGTCGGAGGAGCCACGGGGCACAGGGAGGGCAGGGAGAGGCACGCGGGGCCCCGGGGGCCGCGGGGGCACGTGGCCAGGCCCTGAAAGTGTCCCGATGGCTCCTGCCCTGGGGTTTCTGACGGGAACAACGGTCATGAGCTGTTTGCTTCTTTCAGGAGTTTCTGTTTTTTAACTTCAATTTTCATCAGTTTCACCATGATGAGGGAGCCCTGTTTTTCTTTGAATGGATCCCATTTGGGGTTCGCTGAACTTCGTCAATCTGTCTATTTGTGTTTGGAACCATTCAGGCAAGTTGCAGTCATCCATTATGTCCTCAGAGAGGTTTTCTATCCCATTCCCTGTCTCCTCGCCTTCTGAGACTTCCATCAGCATATGCTAAACCTTTTAGTGCTCTTCACGTGTCCTTCGTTTTTAAAAACATTTTCCTCTCTTCTCACCCTATTGGATGACAACTATTGATCTATCTTCAAGTTCACTGATTCTTCTGTCATCTTCATGCTGCTGTGAATCCCATTCTGGTTTTGTTTTTTTTAAACTTCAGAGATTGTATGCTTCAGCTCTGCACATCCATTTGGATTTTTTTTGCCTTGTCTATTTGTCTGCTAGAACTTCCTTTACTTTCACTGATTACAGATATAGCAAACGAATGTATGCTTATCTTCATCCTCGTAGTCTTCATAGCTAGGTCAAAGCTCTTATCTGATAAGTCCAATATAGAAGTCATCTAAAGGTGGGCCTCAGAAAACCGTCTTTTCCCCTGAGAATAAAACACGCATTCTCGGCCCTTACGTGTATCATGTAATTTTGCATTGCATCCTAGACTCTGTGAATGTTGTGCTGCGGGGGCTCTGGAATGTGTTGTATTTCTCTGAAGAGCATTGCTACATTTGGTTCAGCAGGAAATTAACTCACTTAGATTCCAACTGCAAACGCAATTGCACCTGAGGCAAGAGGTGGCTCAACTCTCAGTTGGAATTGCTCTCAGGTTCCCTCTTGCCAGAACCTTGGGCAGAGTTTACATACAGGGCACAGGATGCTCCTTCTCTGGCTATTTTCGGGACCCCTTCTCTCACTCTCTTGCAGCCTTGGTTCCTGCAGCCAGAAGGAGGGCGGATTCCCACCGGCATTTTTAGATGCCCACACCGTGCCCTGCCTATGCTGCCCTCAGAGTCTGTTCCTTCCTCCAAGGTTTGACCCTTTTTCCAAAATGTATCTGCTTTTGTTAACGCTAGAGCCCTTGGAGAGTTTTTTTGTTTGTTGCCTGGGGTTTCCTGTTATTCTCTGCAGGAGGGCTGGTTTGCTGGAGTCTTAGAACGGGGGTGAGGGAGCAGGCAGGAGGGTCAGTGCCAGCAAAGGCTGCCAAGAAATCAAGTCTGATAGAGTAAAACTGTGGCTCTGAGAAGGCTGATGCCGAAGTCACCTCCGTGAGCAGGGAGCTCATAGGAGGCTGAAGAGTAAACGGCCTCTCCTCTGTCAAGGAAGTTTCTCTCCTGCGCCTAACGTGTTTGCCATCGTGAGTGAGTGTTAAAGCTCATTAAATATCTTTCTGGCACCTATCAATGTTATCATACGGCTTTTCTCCTTTGGCCTATTAACTTGATGATATTAATGGATTTCTTAACGTTGAGTCATCCTCGCATTCCTGGAAATAAACCGTGCTTGGTCATGCTGTATTATTATTTTAATTCAGTACACTGCTGGATTTAATTTCCTAATTTTTCTATTTACAATTTTTGCATCTATCTTCACATGTGAGCCTGGCCTGTGGTTTTTCCTCTTTTGCGCTACCGTGATCAGACTTTGGTATTGGGTTATGTTAGCACAAAAAATGAATTAGAATCTTGTCCATCTTCTATGCCTGAAGCACTTTGTATGACATAAGATGGTGAAAGCTTAGAAAACAAAACAGCTTGCACATAAAACCCTCTGAGCTCTGTACCCTAGTCTGGGGTAGGATTTTATAACTTTTCGGTTGGTAACCTGCTTATCAACATGTTCAGATTTTCTAGGTCCCAGTGAGACAATTCTGGGAAATTTGCTCACTCGAACAAGACTTAAATTCCATTTAATCAACAAATACCTTTGAACACCTATTACGTACCAGTTGCTAAAAAGAGGATTATTTTACAACCTGAATCAGCACATAGAATTTCTATGAGAATGGGAATTCAGTAAATTCAGTCCCTTGGCTCTCCACTCTTATCCCCTACTAAGGTCACCTTAGGTTGGAGGGACATTGGGATGTGCATCCGGTCAGCCATTTGCTCAGCCACCCCTCCATCCACTCATCCATCCACCCCTCCATCCACGCATCCACCCACCCACCCATCCAACATACATACATGTATCTTCCCATATGAAGAATCAGACATACATGCACACATATACACATCCAGCCAGCCATCTGTGCACCCGTCCATCATCCATCCATCCATCCATCCATCCATCATCCATCCATTCACCCACCCATCCTACATGCATACATACATCTTCCCATACATAGAATCAGACATATTTGCACACACATATATATCCAAACATCCATCCATCATACATTTACCCATCCATCTGTGCACCTCCACTCATCCATCCATCCACTCATCCATCCATCCATCCATGCACTCATCCATCATCCATCCATCCATCCACCCATCCATTCTCCCACCCATCCTACATGCATACATACATCTTCCCATACATAGAATCAGACATATTTGCACACACATATATATCCAAACATCCATCCATCATACATTTACCCATCCATCTGTGCACCCATCCACTCATCCATCCATCCACTCATCCATCCATTCATCCACCCATCCTTCCATGCACTCATCCATCCATCCACACATACATACATACATGCATTCTAGGAGCACACATCAGATGCCTGTTCAGCCAGGCACCGGTCTAGCTGTTGAGTGATCATGACTGAGTGACGTAGGCCAAGAACTGGAAGGCCAAAGTGAGATTCAAAATGGCCTCAGTGGACAAAAGCCATAGACTGAATAGAGCAAGATAGTGTGCTATGCTGGACTCTGGACTAGCAGGGATCCGGAGCAGCAGACTGAGCGAGTCTTCCCCGAGCTCGCTGCCCCCAGCGCAGAGCAGGGCTGGCCACCACTGGGCCCACCCAGGCTGGGGGAGAGCTCAGCTGCTGCTCGGGGAGGAGAGGACCAGGGCCCCAGGCAGGAAGCACCAAGAGCGCACCTCCCCCACCCAGGTCGGGCAGGACCCTGTGGGCGTCACTGGCCCCTCTCAGTCCCTGTGTCATGACGATGTCCTGGGGACAGAAATGGGACCTGTTGGTTTCCATGGCCTGGGGGCCTCGTGCAGAGCCTGGCCGGCATCTGGGCTGCAGAGAGCACCCTGTCCCCGGGATGCTGGGAGCGTCACCGGGAGGATTTGGAGCCCCCGAACGTTCAGCCAGGGCCCAGGCAGCAGCAGGGGAGGCGCCCTGGGACCGGCCGCCTCATTGCCCAGAGGGCTCCGACCTCGGTTTCTGGGTTTCCCAGACCCACCAGCTTCCCAAGCCTCCCACCGCAATTCCCCAACAGGCCCCGCAGCCACAGGCCACCCCCACCTGCCGGGGACCAGCTGGGCCCAACATCGCCAGACAGCAGGAGAGGCGGCCAGGAGAGGGACTTTGCGGGGTTGCTCCTGGGCCCTCGGGCATGGTGGGGGGCAGCACACGGCTTGTCCCTGCTCCCGCCCCTGCCCCCGCCCTGCAGAGAACCCCTTCACCTTATCAGAAACTCCCGAAAGTGACTGGTTAACCGAATAGCTAGAATTCCCGCTCAGGCACATCTGTTGCTGATGGAGGGGAGGCGGGGGGACAAGGCAGGGGAGGACGAAGCAGAGGTGGGGGCCAGACCTTCCCAAAGCCATGCCCCCCGGCCAGGCAGGGCCTGCCAGCCTGGCAGCAGCGGGGGGAGGCCTTCCGGGGCCTGGAGGTGACCCCACCAGCCTCTCCTCCGCTGCTGGGACCTGCCGGGGTGGGCCTGGGGCAGGCAGGACCAGCCCCTCCCCGGGGCAGCGCAGGGGTGCTGGGCCTTGCTTCCCAGCCTGGTCTCTCCAACCCCCTCCCCTCACCCCTCCTCAGCCTCTCCGATCCAGCCCCTCCCACACCCAGGTGAACTTTCTAGAACTCATATCCCGGCAGCCCTCTGGCCTCTCGAGCATCCTTCCCTGCCGCCCCGGCCTCCAAAGTCAGGGCCGAGGTCGGACTCAGCCTCTGGCCCCGTGGCGCTCCGGCGCCGCAGCCCCCTCCGAGGTTTGCCCCTCTGCTTCGCCCACGTGAGTGGCAGGCCGCTCCCCAAACCTGCACCTGCTCCCTGGCTTGTCCCTAGGCACCCCTCAAACTGTGCACAAGCGGCCCCTGTCCGAGGGTCCCTGGGGGGCTTGTGGGTCTGGCCGCGGAATCCCTTCTGGGGCTTTGGGCCCCTGAGCTCCTTGCACCAGGAGACCCAGGAGCAGCAGTGGGGGCAGTGGTCCCCAAAAGGCAGCAGCCCTGAGCAGGTGAAGCGGGGAGAGGGCTGGGGACAGGGGCGCTGCCCCCTGGCCCGAGGCCCTTGGCTTGTCCACTTCTTGCCCTGCAGGTGCTTCGTGCCCACCCATTCGGAATGCACCGGGCTGCCCGGCTCCTCGGAGGGCCACTGGCCGAGGCATGGGGCCATTTGCAAACTGCAGAGCAGGCGGAGGCCCAGGGAAGGTGGAGAGGAAGGAGCCCGGGGGGCGGCCGAAAGGTGCAGCCGCCCCACTGCGCCCCGGGGCGCCTCACGGCCCGACCTCCCCCTCACTGAGCTCCAGTCACAGAGCACCCCACCAGCCCGACCTGGAGCTCTCGTGGCAACGTCCACTGCTGCCGTCCACTCTGGGGTGGCCAGCTCCCGCGGGCACGGTCTGTGGCCGTCTCCCATGGGTGCCCTTGGCTCAGCTGAGCGGGGGCGCACGGCTGCCCAGAGGGGGCGGCAGACAGTTGGGGCTGGCCGACAGCCCCCCAGCCCTGCCTTTACGTGGTCCCCGGTGGCTCGGGTCTGCGGGCACAGGGGTGGGCGCTGCGTGGCCGAGGGCAGGCCGGGGGTGGCACTCCTTGGAGGGCAGCAACTGGGGACCTCTCCCTCGGGGTGCGAGCTGTCCCCCCCAGGCCGGCACCCCGCGGCCCGCCCGTGCCTAGGGCACAGCGCTGGGGAGGGCTGCGCGGCCCGGAATGCTTTGTGGCCAGTGTAAACAGATCCTAGCAGCCTGCCTGGGGGCGGGGTGGGGGCGGGGAGGGAGTTGTCTTAGGCTTTGTTATGTTCTGAAAAAAAAGGCCAAAAATTTGGGTCACAAACCACAAACTGTTTTGCTTTCTGCATAACTGGCATAAACAGGCATTTTCTCTTCGGTTTCTGGCTGGCTAGGGCCTGGGCTGGCCCGGCTGGGAGGGCCGAGAAGGGGCTGCCGGCGGGGAGCAGGGCCTGAGCTGGGCCGCAGGCCGCCCAGAGCTGGGAGAGCAGGCAGGCGGGGCCGGGGGTCTTCACCCCCCAGACGCAGCACCCCTGGGCCGGGCTGCACCTGTGCTGGGGGCAGCGGGCACTGGGGCAGGTGACCCCCGTAGCGGGAGACCAGGCCTGGGCACCAGGGCCGGGAGAGCTTGTGTGCAGCTGGGGCAGCGGGCCAGCGACGGGGCTGGGGGCTGGGGTCCTCTGTGCTCCCCCCCGAGACCCCTCCCAGACCGCCTCTGCTGGGGGCTGCAGGAGCAGGAGAGGGCTGGCAGCACCGGAGCACTCTGCCTCCCTGTCCCTGAGCATCTCCAGGGGTGCGGGAGGGGCAGACGCTGGCCACTGTCCAGTGGGAGGGGACGCTGGTGGGACCAGAGGTCAGGGACGGGGCTGGGGGAGTCAGGACTGCTCAGAGCAGGGGAAGAAAGCCGACAACCGAGGGAGGGGGCTTGGGGGGGGGGCTTGAAGGAGTGGGAGGGGCATGCGGGGATGAAAAGGGGGCAGGAGGGAAGGGCGTGAGATGGGGGGCATAAGGGAGAGGGGTCCCGGGGTGTGGGGTGGGGGTGGGGAGGGGCATGGCATAACTGAGGAGCTGGAGTGGGGGGCTCTGGTGGGCAGGGGCAGCTGGGGGCGGCAGAGGGGCCTGCTTTCCCCACCAGGGAGCCGCCCCCGGAGATGGGAAATGCGGAGGGCAGCAGCAAGGGAGGGGGGGCGCCTGGTGCAGGGGTGTGGGCACATCCAAGGGGAGCCACGGGGGTGCCATCTGGAAGCGCAGGAGCAAACTCGGGGTGGGAGACCTCAGCCTGGCGCGCACCTCGCCTCCCACGGCTCTCAGGCCCACCCCCCGTGGGCGCTCTGCCCTCCCAGTGGCCGTTGTGGACCGTGTGGGCACAGCTGCCACCTCCCAGCGGTGCTCGGGGCCCGCTCACGGAGGAGGCTGCGGTTAAGGAAGGACCCGGAGGGCACAACCTGCAAGGAGAGGGACCCCGGGGGGTGGTCGCCCGTGCAAAGGCCCTGGGGTGGGGGCTGTCCCCCACCCCCCCCCACCCCCACCCCCTGTGCGCAGAGTGCGCATGGCTGGCGGGGGGCCTCTGGGGCTCATCTCCAGGGAGTCAGGACCCGCTCCAGGGTCCTGGACAGAGACTAGACATGACCTGCTGCCCTCAGAGCCCCAGGACTCCACATATCCTGTCATAACCACTGCATGGACTGGGGGACAGAGCAACTCCAGGGTGAACTATTATCCCCGTGGTGCAGCAGGGCCCCAAAATGTGTTCGCCGAGAGTGATGAGTGCGCCACGATGATGGGGGAGGTTGTTGGTGTGGGAGGAGGGGGTTGGGGGAGTGGGGGTATATGGGAACCTCTTATGTTTTTTAATGTAACATTTTTTGTGATGTATGTATCTTCAAAAAATACAATTTACAAAAATGATGTGGTGGGCATGGGGAGTGGGGTATATGGGAAACTCTTATATTTTTTAATGTAACTTTTTTTGTGATGTATGTATCTTCAAAAAATACAATTTACAAAAATGATGAGGTGGGGAGTGGGCAGTGGGGTATATGGGAACCTCATATTTTTTAATGTAACATTTTTTTTGTGATGTATATATCTTCAAAAAAACACAATTGACAAAATGATGAGGTGGGGGGGTGGAAAGTGGCTTATATGAGAACCTCCTATGTGTTTTTTTTAGGGTTTTTTATTTTTAATTGTAATGTTCCTTGTAATGTATTAACTTTAATTTAAAAAAAAAATAACATAGGAAAAAAATAGAGCCCCAGCCCCGGGTGGGGTTTGAGGCTAAAATGGAGCGAGAACCCCCCAGGCAGGAGCGCTGCCCGGGCAGGCATGTGCCCGCTCCCCCAGGGCCCTCAGCCCCGCTGGCTGACCGGCGCAGGCGGAGCGGAGCCCCAGCGCGAGGGCCTCTGGGCCGGGAAATGCCTCCTGCCCGGGGCTGGAGCCTGTAAGGCGAGGGGTGGGTGCCGCCTGCCTCTCCCGGCTCAGGGGGTCGCCGGCCGCCCTTGGGGTGCCTTGGCTTGCAAACGCGCCCCCTGGTCTCTGCCTTCCCATGGCCGGCTCCCCCATGTCTGTCTGTCTGGCCGCAGTAACTAGTTTTAGGGCCCTGCCTGCAGACCCACTTTGGGGGGGCCGCCATCCCACCCACCACATAACCACTGGCTGAATACATGACCACGGTCCCCTGTTATGGCCCCCGAGCTCATGTGTCCTCCCCAGACACCCCCACGCGGCCCTCAGCGCCCCCAGTTCACCACTCCAGCGTCGCCTTCTCCACGCGGGGTTCTGGGGTGCCCCCGCCCCCTTCCCAGCACACGGGGTGAGCGAGCCTGCGAGGGAATGCGGGAAGCGAGTTTGCAGGGCAGGGGAGGGGGGGTGTCCCATGTCTCCGAGCAGAGCCGGGGGCCGCACGGAGGGGGCTGCCGAGAGCGTGGGGTGAAGGGGGGGTGCTGTGGTAGCCGGGGGAGGGGCAATTCCAGAGGCGGGGAGGGCCGCTGTGTCCAGCCTTGCTGGCGGCCTTGGGGTCCGGGTGGGGGTGCAGGAAGAGTGAGGGATGGGAGCTGGCAGGGGTGGCCGTGGGGGCCAGGCAGGGGGGAGACCATTGGAAGGGAAGCCTGGAGGTCCGGGGGACGGGAGACTCCAACTGGAGCTGAGTGTGGGCGGAGGCTTGAAGTCCGAGGGTGCTTGCCTGGGGGCTGGGGAAAGAGGGGCTCCAAAGGTCTGGGCAGGGTGTGCAGAGGGTCCCCGAGTCATGCCTCCGCCCTCCCCTCAAGTGTCTCAGACTTTGCCTAGGGGCCTTGGGTGCTCAGCCCCCCTCCAGCCTGTCTGGGACCCTGGCTGTCCCGAGAGGGGCGCAGGCGACTCCTGAATGGTGGGTAGACGAGGGCCACGTGGATGGCCGGTCTCCCCTGAATCCACAAGCCCCCCCACTCCCACCCCCGGTGCAGAGCTGACGCCCCCCGCCCCTCTCCAGGCCCACAGTGGCAAAGCTTCTCTCTTTCCACAGCCGAGACCCCTCGGAGGGCTGCCTGGTCCCCGAGTCGCAGCCCCTGAGCTCTGCCTGTGTCCCCCGTCCCCAGACCCTCTCCTCATGAGGCAGGACCAGGCTGACCAAGGGCTGATGGGCTGCCGACAGGGCTTGGAGGGGCTCGAAGACCCCAGAAGTAGAGCGGTTGGAGCTGGGGGGGTGGGGGGAAGGGCTTGCGCCACGTCAGGCACGGGTGGGTGAGGGTGATGTCCATGGGGGGGGGTTCCCGGGTGTGCGCCTCCCAGAGGCCCCATCTCAAGCAATGGCCACAGTTTCTGGACTTTTCAGAACTGCTCAGCCCCCCAGCTCCCCAGATCTGGGCTCCCCATGGAAAAGACCCCCGCACTTCCCCCTCCCACCCTGGGAGCCCCGGGCCCAGTGCTCAGTGCTGGGGCTCTCCATGCGCCCCTTGTGTCCCGTGTGGCCGCGGGGAGATGTCCCCCTAAAGCCTCCCCTTGCCCCCCACCCCGCCAGGGGATCAGCCCCCAACCTCCTCCTTCCCAGGTCCAAGTGAAAACAGAGGCAGAAAAAATAATTTTAAATGCTTTATTGGGATTGCGAGCAAAAAGGTTAAAGGCAAAACCAAGCAATGAATTTTGCCGGAAACAGCGTGTTAGGGGGTTAAGTTGAGGCGAACACGGGCCGCTGCAAGGTGGGATGAGACAGCGGGCACAGGTGACACGGGGTGTTCGGCGCGTGGAGGGTCTTCAGTCGTTGGCACAGGGGGCCCAAGAGGGGGCCCAGCTGAAGACGGTGGTGGGAACGCGGGGACAAACCCAGGTGGTCTGTCATTGCGGGGCGTGGGCAGTGAGGCAGGGGCCCGGTCGGTGACAGGGACCTGGGGGGAGCTGCGCTCGGGGGCACGAGGGCCCCGGCAGGCGCGCCGAACGCTGGCCCAAGCGAGGCGGAAAATAACACTGGGCGGGCTGGCGTCCGGGGGAATGGGCAGGCAATTTGGGGTGCCTCGCGGTCTTTTGGATCTCATGCCAATCTGCTCGGTTGTCCAATTGCGACAAATTTAGCTCTTTGGGCTTCCAAGGCCCTGGTCCGAATGGCCCATTCTCCAAGTGCGCACCGGGGACCCCCGTGCCGTGGGCGGGCTGGCGTGGACCGCCCCCAGGGTCACGCCAGTCCAGTTACCTGGGCCCAGGAGCCTTGGACCCCTAGGCGGCTAGTCAGGCTGCCGTGCAGGGGGGCTGCGCTGGGGGCAGGAGTGGGGGTGAGGTAAGCCCCCAGCCGCCCTAAGTCCCTGCCGCAGCCCTAGGCTCCGTGGTGGCTGGTTCCGGTTCAGCCAGGCCCTCGGGTCTCTGGGCCCAGGCAAGCCCGGTCGGTGGTCGGACGGCAGCTCCCCGTGCTCTGCGGGGTCCCTCCCTGACCACCCTACTGCCCGGCCTCGCCCCGCCTGGCCCCGCGGAGGCCCCTCAGAGCTGGGGGCCTCCCGGGGACAGGACGGGGTGCTGAGAAGGCGGCCAAGATGTCTCCGAGGGAGAGGGGGACGGCTCCCCAGCGCGCGGAAGGCGGCCACTGCTCCCGCCCGGTGGAGCCCTTCTGCTCGCAGCAGCCCCTTCCCTCCCGGCGGCCAGAGGCCCCGGGAGCCCCGTCTGAGTGGCCTCCGAGCACCTTCCGACGCTGGGGAGTCGCCACCCCCGGCTCCCTCTCCGCCCCCCCAGGACCTCCGGGGACCAGCCAGCACCCCGGAAGCCAGGTCGGGGAGCAGCCCTCTCCACCCCCTGGGACTCCACTCCCAACCTAACCCAAGCGACAGGGACAGACTCATCAAATGGGAGGGCGATAAATGGCGGAGGGCAGGCCCGTGATGGTACAACTGTTGGCTTGGCTTTTCATAACTTTTGGACACTGCTCTCCTGTTACTTTAGGGATGGGGTGTTTAATTTGGTATAAGAGCGCGTTTAAAGCCAAGGGGGATAAAAACAAAAAACAAAAAAAAAAAAAAGGAAAAACGCCCCAGAGAGCCAATTAAAGGGGGGAGATAGATAAATTGACTTGAATTTGGGTGCCTAATTTCTATCTGTAATTCTGCGAGCATTCCTTGTACCCTCTCTTCCTGACTTCTCGATCCAAAATCTCCCCGGTCCACTTCCTACCCAAGGGTTCCCCCCACCCAGCCCCCACTGCCCCCCACCCGCCCCTCCAACCGCCATACTTCCCGCTCTCCCCGCCATCGTTGCGAGCCTCCTGGGGGGTCCCCGTTTGTGGCAGAGGCACCCCAAGAGTCTGGCAAGGATGGCCACTAGGTGTGTAAGCCGGGGGGGGTCCCCCATCTTTCTCCCAACCACACACCTAGGGGGTCAGGCTGCGCTGGGGACATGCCTTGCTTGCTCTCGCCACCTCCAGTTGCACCAAGCTCGTTCCGCGCTCTCTGCCGCCCGCACAGGGCAGGTGGAGTTGCGTGCGGGATGTGAGGGGCAGGCGGGAGGGGAGCGGGGGACGTGAAGACCTCTCGGGGGAAAGCTGAGAATCGGGGTGGTCTAGGACTCTCTGCCCAGTGCTGCCTCCATAGATTTCAGGGGTTAGTTATTCTTTTCTTCATCTTAATCCAAATTTGTGGGGGGGGGGGTGGGTGTGGGGGGGTGCATGTGTGAGGGTGAGTGTGCGTGTGTGTGAGTGTGTATGTCTTTGTGTGTGTTAGTGTGGGGTTTTGTGTGCTCATTTTGGGAGTGAAGTTTGAGATGGAAGATCTAGGAGGGACGTGAGTTTGGGGGTATAGATTTTAGAGTGGGGGGCAGTGCCAATTGAACTTGATTTCTGCTAATTTCAGTCTTCACGTCCCGCGGACCCCTCCCTGGTGTCATCGGGCCCCTCTAAGCAGCCCGTGATGACTTTAGAGATGGACAATGGGCCCAGGAACAAGCCGGGTGGGAGCTGTCATCACCACCGAATCGGCCAATCGGAGGATGTGCAAGTGGAGGTGGCGAGAAAGCAAGGCATGTCGGGTGCAAATTTTCAGCCCCTTCCTTTCTCTTCGGTGGTTCAGGGACTCCTAAGTCTATGGCCAATTTGACTCAAGGTCCAAAGAGAAGGAGAAGGGGGGGGGCCAGATTCCTTAATTTTGCCAATTGTTTTCAAGCCAATTTTTTTTTTTTTTTTTTTGCCAATTGTTTTTTTTTTAGATTTTTTTTTCAAGCTGGTTAGATTCCACAAGCCAATCGGTGTTAGGGGGCTCGTGTGGGTGGTTTGGGCTTTTAAAGTTTTTCATTTTTGGAGGCAAGTGTAATTTGGGGTGACATTGGGGGGCATTGGGGGTGTTTGAAGCCAATCAGGTTTGTGCGTTTTGGAAGCTGTTTCTGGGACTCCCTCAGCCGGATGGAGGGGGCCGAGGGAGGGCAGCCTGACTTGGGGGAGGCTGGGGCCTTGGGGGGGGGTGAGAGGAGCCCAAGGGGGGGAAGGCACAGGAGAGATTTGGAGGCGGGGTCCTGGTGGAAAGACCCGGTCAGGAGGGGGCGTGGATGGTGACACTGCTCGCAGAATTACCACAATTTGGTTCACTTCCGAATGCCGAGGATCTCAAAAGTGACTAGCTGGTGGACGGGGTCCCGGGTGGGCAGGGCGGTCAGGGGGCGGCGACGCAAGGCCTTTCGGAAGGCCGCAAGCTCCTTGGCCAGCACACGTCCCTGGCCGGCGCGTAGGGCAGCGGGCAGACCCCGGCGCAGTCGTTGAGTGGAGTGTTTCCAGGTGTCATGTTGAAATAACCTGCCCACGGGGTATCTGGGGGAGTCGTCCTGGGGGGAGGAGGGGGGCGGTCAGGGGGTGCTCGGGGCCCGCTGCGGACCTCGGGCCTCCTCGGGGACGAGCCACAGGGCGTCCTACGCCAGTGGCCCGAGAGCGAAGCTCTTACCTAAGCATTAGCGGGGCCCGCTGAAATGTGACATCAGTGGCCCGCAGATCTTCTGGCTAAATCGTCCAGAGGGCGGGGAGCAAGCAGCGAAGCGTGCGGTTACTCTCTAGCCACACTTCCAGCTAAGAAGCTGGCTGCGCCTCGGCCCCTTCGCCCGGAGGTCCCCGCTCCTGGGGGGCAGCCCCAAGGAACCCCAGCTGGGAAAGGAAACGGGGTGCCTGGGCCTCTGCTCTCTCCACCGCTGTGTGCCCCCCCCGCCCCCAGTCCTCTGCTGCCCCTCCCGGCGCTCTCCCCCCACCCCGAGCCCTCGCAGGCCCCCCGCCCCCTCCTGGGGCGCTGCTCACCGGGAGTGCGGTCGGAGGGGTCGACACGGCGCGCTCGGACTTGGCGGGGGTGGCACAGTAGGTCTCCAGGAGGGCCAGGTCACAGCTGCGGAAGCAGCACTCCTCCACGATGCCACGGTTGCTGCGGCGGTTCCTGCGGAGTCCGGGTCTGCCTGCAAGCCGGGCAGGGGAGGGGGCGGCCGTCAGCACCCCTGCAGCCAGCGGGGGTCCCCGGCTGGCCCCCTCAGGTGGGGTTGTGGGGAGCGACAGCCTCTTAGGACCGGCGGGGGGGGGGGGTGAGCAGGGGGGCCTGGATGGAGCGCCCCCTAATGTTTGAATGGGACGCAAGCACCCTCCACTCCATGGCAGGCACCCACACATCCCAAGAGGCGCCGAGCCAGGCAGGACAGGAAGGAGAGATAGAAGACGGGAGGAGAGGAGTGGGGGATGCTGGAAACCACGCCCTTCTCCCTTCCGTCCTCTCCCTCTCCCCCAGTGCAGAGCTGCAGGTCCTGGGTGAGCTGCCCCCTGGGGGGCTGCGGGGGAGGCAGCCCCGAGGTGTGGGTCATGGGGGCTCTGCCCTTTAGGGGACACCCAGGCCAACGAGAGGGGCAGGCAGGTGGAGGGCAGAGCCCAGAGGGGTGGTCCTGAAGGGCCCCCGATGGCAGGGGCTGGGTGTCCTACTGGACACCCCCCCACTGTCATCCTCAGCCCTGCCCCCTACCAGGGACCCCTGACGTGGTCTGTGTCCACTTCACAGAAGCCGCGTCTGCACCCATCTTTAAAGCGGCAGATGCCCGCAAAGGAGGAGGCCAGGGGCCCCGAGGGGCTTTGTCCAGATCAGGACGAGCCTACGAGGAGGCGTCGGTGGGGGGCGAGACCCCAGCCCCCCTCGAGGGCGTGCCCAGGGGGTCTCAGGCTGGGCTGGGGGGGGGGAGCCGCGAGAAGGTGCCCGCATTCCCCACGCGCCCAGGGCGCCCCCTCGGCCCTCCCCCCGGCTACTCACTGAAGTAGAAGCCGCGGTCCCCGCAGACGAACTGGAGGGTGTCGACCAGCTCCCCGCCACACAGGGTCTCCCTGGGGTGGTAAGCAGCATAGCAGCACGAGGCAAGAGCCAAGAAGGCGAGGAGCACCAGCGCCAGCTTCCCCATGTTCACACCCGCTGAAGGCTGGGGGGCGGGAGAGAGGGGGCGCCGTGAGCGGGGCCGGCGGGGGACGCCCCCGGCGCCCCGCGGCTTAAGATCCGCCTGCAACACGAAAACGGGGTTTTCCGACAAGTGTTGTTATTTTCATCGCGGTAAGAGTCCGGGCTTCGAGGAGGAGGGACGCTCGTAAAGCACGTGGCAGGCGACAGCTGGGCTTGCGGGAGGAGCGCGGGACTCTGCGTGGCGCCCGCGCCATCCCCGCACCCGGCCACACCCACGGTCTCCGTGGGCCCTCACCTCCCTCCTGTGACATCATGGGGCGGGGCCACGCTGCAGGGTGCAGGGCCGTTTCTCGGGCTCCGGGCACCAGCCAAGTCGGAGCACCCGGAGGTCCAGCTCCCTCACCCCCACTCCCCGGCTGAGCAGGAGGGTCCAGGAGGACCGCTCCCCCCCCCCCCCCCAGGCAGGGGTATCCTCCCAGAAGACCCTCCCCAAGCAGCAAAGGGTCCCCTGGGCCAGCCCACCCCTCCCCGGCTGAGCAGCCCTCGGGCCAAGGGACCCAGCGGCTGGCAAAGTGGCGCTGTCCACGTTCCTAGGGCTCTTGTTCTCCGGGACCACCGAGTCCCCCACTGCGTCTGCCCTGGGATCCCAAAACACACGAAAAAGCCAGCAGCCCCCTTCCCAGGGCCGGGGACGGCAAAGTCTCTCCGCGACCACCCGACCATCTCCCCAGTGTGGGGACCAAACTCCGCCCCCAGGGCAAGGGCCGAGGCCACCTGGTGCTGGAGGGAGCAGACGAGACCTCTGGGGGTCTCGACTCCACTCCGCTGGGGCCCCATCTGGAAAGAGGAGCCCATCTGAGGACACACCCCCTCCAAGGGGGCAAGCGACTCATCAGGGTAGGAGGTGAGGGCCAGGGCCAGCCTGAGCCCCCACCCCAGACTTCACCCCTCAGGAGATCTGGGTGCCGAGCACTGCAGGAGGGGCTGCTGCGCCGTGGCCTGGCCCGGGCTAGGGGTGGGCTGCTGTGAGTCGTCTAAGAGTCGGAGGGGAAGTTCAGGAGGAAGCAGACTCAAACCTCGGGAGAGCAGCGGCCGGCTCCACGGACGGGTCCGAGGCGCCACTCGCCCCCCTCCCCCCGCCCCCCGATTCTAAGGGCGAGCCTTGCCAGCTAGAAACGCAGCTGCGGTCTGAGCGGCATGGCGCCCCCCACCCCCGGGGCCCAGCGGGCGCAGGCCGAGGGACGAGCGGGGACAGGTGAGGAGCGCCGAGGAGGGGACAGGGGGAGGCAGGCGGCAGCCCGGGAGCCGGAAAGGGGGGCAGGTGAGGAAGTCGAGGCCACGGTGGGGAGCCAGGGGGCGGGGGAAGAGGCCGAGCGAGGGGGCGCAGGCAGGGCGGGCGGCGGCGGCGGGCAGCAGGCAGGGCCGGCGGCGGCGGGCGCCCTGGGCAGCCAGGCAGGAGGGCACCGGGTGGCCTGGGGTCCGGCGAGGTGCAGGGTGGTGGGCTCCGCCGCTGGGGTTACCTGCTGCAGGGCTGGCTAGGGCTGGAGGCGCACGAGGAGGGGGCTGGGAGGCTCTCTCCTGGCAGAAGCTAATGTCCAGCTCGCAGGCTGGTCAGTGCCGCTGGCTTTTATGCGGGAGCGGGCTCCTCCCAGCCCCCGGCTCCACCCTAGCCCCCACCCCTCTGGGCGCTGACCACTCCCCCCGCCCCCTTTGCGCCCGCCCCCTCATTCCAGCCAGTCTCCTCCTCCCGAGCCCCTCCCAGCAGCGCGCCCTGGACCATCCCTTAGCAAAGTGCTCTGGTGGGGGGGCTCGGCGCGCACCCCCAGCCTATCTCCCCCGGAGCAAGGAGCATGGGGGAGGGGATCGTGGGGGGGGTGCTGCTCCCCGAATGGAAACTTCCAGACTGCCCACTGGGCAGGGGCGGGGCACTCCTCTGTGGGCCGCACACCGCGGCCCTCCTGAGGCTGCGACCTGGCCCCTGGCCCCGGACTGCGGGTTGGAAATGTTGGGGACCGGGCAGAGGGGGTGAGGGGGAGCCCCGAGAACGCGGCGGCTGGCAGGACTTCTTCGCGGACGGCCCCCTCGCTCCATCCTGGCCCCGCCCACCCAGTTTTCCTCTCTCGCTCTTGTTGGCACCGAGTCAACATACCAGGGTGGGCTCCCGAGTCTCTGCACCCCCTCCTCACTGCCCAGCATTCCCGAGCCCCCCCCCCCCGGAGTGGGAGGGCGACACGGATCTCGAACTTTGGGCAACACCCCGCTGCACCCCCAAAGCGACCAGGAAGTGGCCTCTGCAGACAGCTCCCACCTCCCTCGGCGCGGCCGACGCCCCTCCCCCCGGCTCCCGGCGCAGGGGAGACCCGCTCGGCCCGCGGGGGGGGTGCCCGCAGCCTCCCTCCTCGCCCCGCGCCCCCCGCGCCCCACGGCGGGCCTCGAGCCGCACCGTCCCCGCCGCCCCCCGACCCCAGCCCGCTGGCCTGCTTACCTGGAAGCCGGCGCGGCTGCCGCCCACCTCCCTGCTGCGTACGGCAAACCGAACAGCGGGCGTGGGCCCTCCTGCCGGGCACTCCTCTACCAGGACCGCTCTGGCCCGGTCGCAGGGGGCCGAATGGGCGACGGGTCAGAGCGGGGATTTGGCTTTTTTGGGGGGGAGGGAGTTCTTCTGATTGTCTTGGGGAGGACGGGCTGTCTGGGGGCTGGGGCGGGCCAAACGTTGTACTTTTAGGGGGGGAAAGGGTCTCGGGAAATGAGGTCAGCTGTTGTATCAAGGATAGAGGGGGGCAGAGACAGAGTGAGAGACAGCGAGAACGTGAAACGGGGGGGGGGCCGAAGGGAGGGTCGAGAGGGAGAGGGGACAGCGAGAGGCGGGCAGGCTCGCAGCGGGAGAGGACAGCTCGGAAACAGAAAGCTCGAAACGAAGCCACTCGGGGAGCCTGGCGAGAGGGCGGGCGAGAGGGGGGCGGGCGTCGGAGGCCGGGCGCTGGGGGGGACGGGAGGGAGCCGAGGGAAGGTGGCGGGGAGGAAGAGAGAGCGGGGGGCCGGGGCCAGAGGCTGGAGAGGGGGCGAGGCGAGACAGAGAAGCGCAGGGAAGGCGGCCACGTCGGGGGTCCGGGGGAGGGCGGAGGGGGGAGGCGTGGAGGCGTCACCCGGGCCGCGGGCGCCCAGCTCGGTTTGGGCCGACGGGACCCTCGGCCGTCGCGAGCCCGGGCCTCGGGGGAGAAGGCGGTGGCGGAGCGCCGGGGCCGCTCGGGGCTGCAGCGGGGAGTGGGAGCGGCCGGCGGCTGCGCGCCAGGGGAGGGCCGGGAGGGGAGCGCGGGGGGCTGACAAAGCCGGCGGCCTGCGAGCCGGACTGCCTGCGGGGGGGACCGCCTCCTCCGGCGAAGCGGGGCCGAGGGGTTGAGGTAGATGGAGGAGGAGGCGGCGGGGAATCCGCAGGCCGGCGGAGCGCGGCCCCGCCGACGGCGCCCGGGACGGGGTCAGCAGCGCGGTGCGGGCGGCGTCGAGGCGGGGCCGCCAGCCCGGGTGGAGGCGCTGGCGAGCCGAGCGAGGGCGGGCGTGGGCCAGGAGGCGGGGGCGGCCGGAAGGGGGGGCCGAGGGCCGTCCTGGCCTCACGCAGCTCCGCCGGAGAGCAGGCGAAGTCCGGGCGCCAACGCCAGCCTCTTATAGCCGCGCCACCCCGCGGCTCCGCGCCCGCTGGGGCCCCGCTGGCCGGGCGCCCGCGCCAATGGGCGCCCGCGGGGCCCTCGCCCCGCCCCCGGACCGCCCCCGCAACTCGAGCCGGCGGGGAGGGGGCGGCGCGGGCGGGGGCGCTCCGGGTCCCGGGGGACGGCCGCGGGGGGGGGGCGGGGGTGCGCGGGTGCGCGGTGGGTGAGGGGCAGGGAGCGGAGGCGCGCATGAGAAATCAAGTTTAGCCTTTCCAAAGTGGTTAGGGCCCCCCTCTTGGGTTTCCGGGGTGCCCGGGAGCGCGCTCCTTTGGGCGCGGGGGTCGCGAGACGAGCAGGGACGGGCGGCGTCCCAGGCCCGGGCGGTGGCGGGATCCCAGCGCCCCGCACGGGGGCTGCGCGGCTGGACGCCCCGTCGGAACCTGGGCGCAGGTGGCTCGATTCTTGTGCCGGGGTTCTGGAGTCCCCCCGCAGCCCGTCCGACTGGGAGCTGCAGGGGAGGGGGTCGCCGGCCGTAGGCAGAACCAGCAGCCCGCCACCTGCACGAGCAGGCGCAGCGGTCGCTGCTGCCGGAGCCCGAGCGCCCCCCGGTGCCGCGCAGGAGCCCCGGGCGGGCGCCGAGCAGCAAGCGGAGGCCGCCAGGTGTGGGCGCGGGGCGGAGGAGGCAGGAGCGGGGCGGGAGACGTGGCTCAAGGCGTACCTGCATGGCCGCGCTCCCCGGGGTGCGTCTAAGCAGCTGGCCTTTAGGGCCCACCCCAAGTACTCGGAGAATGATTCACCCCCTGTCCTCAGCGCTTTGGACTTGCATGGACGCGGGTTCGGCGCCGGGGGCCACCCCGAGAATTTGGGGGTCTGGGGAAACCATCTCCTGGGGCGTTCGGACGATGTAAAGAGACACTGGTTTTTACTGATTTCTAAATCCCGCACAGCCCGCGCGCCCCTGACCGCCGCGCTCCCCGAGGGAGAGGGGCCCGGGCGGAAGCCCGCGCCGCTCGCCCCTCGCACTAGCCATCAATCACGTCGTCGCGAGCCTCCCCGAGTCCTGGTCCCGCCGGGCTGCAGGCGCCGCGCCGCCCCGCCCGCTCGGGAGCGCCTTTCCCGGCGCCCCCCGACCCGGCGCCAAGGCGCGCTCCCCGGAATGTGAGTTCTGCAGAGAGAGCGCGAACGCGGCCAGGGTTCCAGGGCCCCTGGCCCGAGTGAGCGCGGCCGCGGCGCCGCCAGCCCCGCGTCGGTCTCCTCCACGCGGCCGTGCGGGCCGGGACGGAAGGTCTCAGCGCCGGGTGGCGGAGGAGGCGGGCGCGGCAGGGGGCTCACCGCGAGGCTGGAGCTGGAGCCGGAGCCTGGCGTCCGCGGGCGCACGAGGAGTCGGGGTAGCAGCGAGCGGGCGAGCACTCTGCGGCGGCGGCCGGCGCTGAAGGTGAGCGAGACCCCGGGCAGTCCCCACCGGCCGGGGGCAACGCCCAGTGCGTTGGAAGACCCGGGTACAATGCCCAAATTTGGGGGAAACTGGGGGCACTGCCCAGTCGTTTTCCTGGACCCGAGAGGAGCGCTGCCCAGGTCCTGGTGGGCGCGCGGTCGGGCCCGGTGGGCTTGGGGAACCCGCAGAGAAAGTTCCTGAATCGGAGGAGCGCGGTGGGTTTCGCAGGCGGCAGACAGGCCCGGGGCCGCCAGCGCGGGGTCGGGGCGCAGGAACAATGTGCAAAGGCCAGGAAAGTGAGTCTGATTTGTGGCCGAGAGAACGAGTGTCCGGGAGAAGGGGACACAGGGGAGACTTTGCTGTGCCGGAATGTGATTAATGACTAAATAGGAGACTCCAGAAAAAGAGAGTCCAAACTTAGGAGATCAGGGAAATCGCTGCGGTGGTGGAGAAAGGAGGGGTCTGGGTCCAAAATGGGGGGCCCAGCATCCTGTCATGTTCTGGGGAGGCCACACAATCTGGGTCCAGTTTGTGGTGGGTGCGTTTGTGGGGGACTTGATGAAAATTCCCCACCTGAAATTTGGGGTACCTAAGGGGCATATTGCCTAACTGGGGGGAGAAAACAATGGACACCATCTGGGGATCCAGGCAAATGCTTCCTGTAGTGAGGGGGGCAGTTTAGAAATACAAGTTCCACGTTTTAGGAATGCAAGTTCATGGCCTGGCAGTTTGCAGCACCGAGGAAAGTAACGTCCACAATTGTTGTGGCTTCAGGGGAAATTTTCATGTCCTTTAGAAAACTAAGAAGCCTTGCCTAAATTTGGGGGGAACCCAGGGTGTGTTCAGAAGACTAGGGAAATGCAGAAAACTACTGTGCTATTTTTATTTTTAATTGAATTAAACTAGTTTAGTTTTAGAGAACTAGAAAAAAATATATGTTTTTTACAATGCCTCCATTTGGAGACCCCTGGTGAAAAAAAAATGTTCAAGTTTGGGGGATCCAGAAACTTGGCTAATGCCAGTTGATAGCTAGCTAAATTTAGGGGACCTGGTTAGGAGCCAGGAAGACTGGGGCTCAGGCCTGGGATTTGGGGGGCCCTGGAACATTTTTCAGTGTGCTCGGGGCTCACGGAACATCATCTCCATTAGGGACACTGGGAGCGGGGTCATAAAGCACCCATAAATCGTGTTCGAAAAAACCCTCAAGTGCTGCGCAGAGGGGGAAAGCCCGATTTCTGTTAGAGGGCAGGAAACGGGTACCTCAATGTTGCAGCCCCAGGAAAATAATTTTTGGATCTAGGGGTACAGGGGAAGTGCTAAGAATCCTCGGGGAATTGGGGGGGCAGTATTGGAGTTTTAGGGAGGATGGACGGTGGCTCCTGGAGAACCAATGTCCAGTATCTGTGACCCGCAAGGAGCGGGCAATGTTTTTGGGAGACCCAGGAAATGTCTCTCCATTCAGGTGACCTAGGGGATGCTCGGGACAGGCTTTTTTTTGGGGACCCAAGGAAAATACTGACTGTGTTTTGGGGGCACCCAGAGGGCAGTGCCTACTATTCAAAGGAACCCAGAATTTCCAAATGTGGGGAGCGGGGGGGGGGAGGCAAAGGGACTTGGATCTAAATTTGTGTCTAAATTTGAGAAAATTCGGGTTCTGGTCAGTGAGCTGGCGGGGCCCAGGGACTGACTTGTTTTACTCTCCAATGTGTGATGCAGAGGAAACACTCCATGCTGGGGTTTCCTGCTGCTCGGGGCCACCTGGGAACCCTGCGGAGACCTAAGCCGTACGCTTTGGCCAAGGGGCTATTTTGCACAAGGTGGGACCCAGTGGACAAGGAGGCTGCAAGAGGGGGGGCCACGTCTAATTTGGGGAGAACCTCGGAAAACCACGTACACACGTGAGCACCCTCGGGTGTGAAAGTCCACGGGGCCCAAGGACCTGGTCTGAGTCGTGGACAGGAAGCTTGGGGAGCCCCGGAAATAACTGCCATGCAGATCTTTGTATCCCCACCCCCCAAAGTGCTTCAGGACTTTTGAGGACCAGAAAGTATCCTCCCTCAATTTTATGGACCCGGAGCAGTCAATATAGAGATTATTTGTAATGCAGAAAAGGGCTTGATGTCCTTTGGGGGTCTGAGCGTAAATGCCTAAATTGTGGGGGGGCTTAGAATAGGGTACACTGTTCAAAATTAGGGAGGCTGGATTTGTGGAATTCTGAAGATAATGTCCCAAACTGTGGTGAAGCCGGCCAACAGAGATGGTGAGCTGGGAGGCACTGGAGTTAAGCCCCAAGATTATGGGAACGCGAGAAAACTCCTCTTGTTTTGGGGAGCTGGGGGACAATGCCAGAATGCGGGGGAAACAGTTCACATTCTGGGGGTCCAGACAAATCGGACAGGATGATCAAAGGGCCTGGCGGTTAGCACTTAAATTTTAGAGGACCCAGATTTTAGTGCTCTATAAAACTGTTTACATGAAACTGTTAGGAACCCGGGGAAATGTCCAGGGATTTTGGCCACGTAGTTTGAATTTAGGGAAGCCAGGGACAGACTGGGTGTCTTTTGAGGTCCCCGGGAATTAATGCCCAAGAAAACTGGCGTGCCCGGAAGGCTGAATGTATTTGGGGGACCCGGGAAGCAATGCTTACATTTGGAGGATCCCGGAAAAGACGCCCGCGTTGGGCTGAAGCAGGGAAGTGGCGCTGAGGGCTGGAGCCCGGGGGATGGAGACTGGAGAGGCGACGATCCCGGCGCCGAGAGTCCGGAGAAGGCGCGGAGCGTGGCGCCTGCCGGGGGTCACGAGCGCGGGCTGCGCGGCGGCGGCGGCGGCGAGGGAGGCGCCCGCAGGTGGCGGCCGGGCTCCGCGGGGCGCACACGCGGGGGGGCTCTCGCTCGCCTCTCGCGTCCCGCGCCCCCAGAGAGTTCCCGCGCGGCGCGGGGCCGAGCGGGCGCCGGGCTGGAGGGGAGAGCGCGAGGGCGGCGCGCGGCGGCGGGGCGCGGGCGGCGCGGCGGGCGGCGGCGGCCGGAGCGCGGCTCCCGGGCGCCCCGGGGCTCGGCTCCCGGGCGCCCCGGGGCTCCTGGCCGCTCGCCCCGCCGCCGCCGAGCGAGCCCTCGGCCTCCTCGTCGCCTCCGCGCCCCACGCGCTGCCGCGCCGCGAGCCTAGGCGAAGCCGCTGCCGGGCGGCCGCCGCGGGCAGGCTCGTCCCCGGCTCGGCTTGGGGGCGCGGGAGCACCCCCGGCCGCCACCCCCGGCCGCCCGGGCGCTCCGCGCGCGGCGTGCGGACTTTCGGCGGCCGGCGGGGAGCCGGGGAAACCCATTGGGTTTTGCTAAGGCGGAAGAGCAGAGGTCACGGGCAAGAGCGGGAGGAAGACTAGGCGTGGAAGTTGGGGGCCAGGCCCGCGTGGCGACTGGGTGTCAGGGAGCCTTCTCTCCTCTTTTAAAAAGAGAATTTTCACCAAAGCCTCCCCACCCCTTCCCCTGCCTGGGTAAAGTCCAGTTTCTTAAAGACAAATAAACACGCAGGCCCACGCGCCCACGGCGCTGCGCGGTGGGCCAAGGTCACCTCCTCAGTGTTGGGCAATGTCGGGGTGGGGGGCTGCGGCGTTTGCGGGGCCTGCGGGGTGGGGGCGCTGGCAGAGGGGGCTGCGCTGTTTGGGGACAGTGAAACGGGGGGGATCTCGAGGTCAGTTTGGTGGGCACTGCCTGCCCCCACTGTCAGCAGCACCCCGGGGGAGGGTGAGAGGCCGCGGCCAGCAGCCTGGCTTTCCCGGCAGGCAGGGGTTAAGGCGCTGGGAGGCTGCGGGACCGCAGGGCCGAGGCCGCTCCTTTGCGTTAAATTGGCAAGGCCAGGAGGCTGCCCCCTCCATGAAAAATAGCCCATTTTCCAGCCCCCGAGCCCAAAGCACGAGGGGAATGTCCCCCCTTCGAATTCCAGTTCGCATCAATCACCCCCGTGTCCCATTCCAGGAACATCTGGCCTGCCCCCCCACGGCCGCCCCCCCTCCCCGCCCAGGCTCCTGCAGTCCCCAGGCCCCGCTCTCTGGCCCTCGCGCTGCGGGTTTGCCTGTGGAGGGGCGCAGAGGGAGCCTCAGCCGACAGGACAAGGGAGTGTTTATGTAGCTTCCCCACTGCCAGGCGGCTCGGGCATTTTGGAAGTGGGGGACACTTAAGAGAATGCATGCCCGTGGGTGCCCGGGTCCCCTCAGGCCCAGAAAAAGAGGCCAAGCCTCGGGGAGGGTCCCCACTGTGGCCAACAAGGGCCAGTGCGGGATCCTCCCACTGTCCTCCAGGCCTGGGCTGGGAGCCCTATCTCAGAGTCCTGGGGTGCCCCTCGTTGGGGGTCCCTTTCCTGCTGTCGGCCCCCAACCAGTGCTCCAGCCGCGAGCCCAAGACGTCACAAGGTAGGAAGAAGGCTGCGGCCACCTTGGGGCGCCCCCAGGAGTGGGGTGGGGCCTGCCAGGGCAGGCAGGCTGCGGGGGTCACTCCCGCTCCTCCGCCCCCACGGCGCTGCCCGCTGCACCCTGGCCTTATTTAGTCAAAAGTGTGACCAGAGGGGCAGGCCCGAGGCCGGGGCAGATCCGGGTCACCTTCAGAGCGCAAGTGAGGGCCGCGCCCCCCCCCGGCCGAGTCCTGCCTGCCACAACTCGCCCACGTCTCCTTCCCTCGGTTTCCAAGCCCGCGAGGCAAGGAGGGACCCGGGAGGCCAGGAGGGCCCGCCCGCAGCCCGACGAGGACACCGTGGCCTGAGGCCTCCGGCCCTGAGCTTCGCCCAGGCAGGCCCTGCAGCCTCCCCCGCCACCCGCCACGCGGCGCCGCGGCCTCCTGTGGGCCCTGCTGCCCAAACTCCGGGCAGTAAACGCCCCTCAAGGTGCGCGCCCAGCCGCGGAGCCGGTCCCCGGGCGCCCCCCAGCCGGCCGGCCGCCCCCCAGCGCGCTCCCCAGGCCCTCACCGTCGGCCCTTCTCCTTTCCCGCAGCCCATCCCCCCCCCCCCCCCCCCCCCCCGAGGCTCCGTGCTGGCCGACCCCCCACCCCGGCACAGAGGGGAGCCCAGGCTTTTGTAAGCCCCTCTCCGTTCTCGAGGGTCCCCCACGCGCCTCTCCCTCCCTCCCCACAGGCTCCAGCCCGCCCGGAAGTGCAGCCCCGCGCCCCGCTCCTGCGCCCTGCCTGGGACGCCAGAGACCACCGCCCTGAGCCCGCACCCCCCAGCCCGGCCGGTGAATTTCGACGCAGATGAAAGAAAAGGCCAGAAGTACGTATGGACCCCGGCTTGGGGGTGCCAGGGGAAGGGACTGGACCCAAGTGGTCCCCCAACTTTATCTAACCTGTGAGCTCAAGATACCTTTAAAGACGACGTCCTCAGCTCCTCTCTGGGGGTGGGCAGCCGAGCCTGGAGGGGGCCCCTGGGGTACCCCGCTGCGGGGCCTCTGCCTGAGCCTCTGAGGGGTCAGCTTCAAGGGCAGACCCACTTGCTCCTCGACCCTGACCCAGTCAACCAGCGGGACCACCGCACCGAGCTGGCTCCCGGTGAGTCGAGGGTCGTGGGGGCACTGGCCTGGGGGCCTTCCCAGCCGCCCACCCCCCACAGGAAGCCAAAACACAATGGGCTGACGACAGCAGCCCCGGAGAGCCCTGAGCACTGCCCCAGCTGCCCGCCGCTCCCCGCTCAATTCCCCGCAGCCGGGAGGGCTGGCCGAGCCGCGCTGTCCCCCATCTCTTCCACCAGCACAGGGGACACGGACAGAGCCAGCACCACGGCCCAGCAGCACAGGGCAGCGTCCCTGGGACTGGGGACCCCCGTCGGGCCGTCTCTGCATTGCTCCCAGACCGGGGATCTTTCCCTCCCTCCTCCTCCTCTCTCTCCCCCTTCCTCAATTCAGCCTCACGGTGACCCCTTCCTTCTCTCTCCAGGCTCCCTCCCGTGACCCGTTCTTCCACAAGGAACCCCCAAGTTGCAGCGGCCTGCTTTGCCCCCCTCCCGGGCCCCCCCCCCCCGAATTGCAGAGAGCAGCTGCGACTGGGAGCAGCCCCAGCCCCGTGCCGCGGCGCCGTGGCGCAGGGAGCTCCGAGTCAGCCTGGAGCGGCTGGCCCCTGCCCCCGAGGCCGGCGCTCGGAGAGCTGGAGAGCAGGCAAGAGAGGACCGGCGCTGCCATGCCCCCAGACACCACTCACCCTTCTCGACCTGGCACCGGCGCTGCCTCAGTGCTGCACGCGTGGGGTTCGCCTGGACCGCAGGCCACAGCAGCTCAGCTCGGGGCTGGGCTCACAGGCTGCCCTGGTCAGCTGGGGCTGCGACTGGGGCTCGGGCTGGGCCAGCGCTGGAGCGGGTTGGGGCGGGGGTCCCTGGTGCTGGGAACCGGAGGCCACCTCCTCCAGGGGGCAGACAGTGATTCTTCCACCACTTGGGGAAAGCAGAAGGGCGCCCCTGAGATGGGCTCTTCTAGATAGAATGCCCTAGCTGGAACCAGGCCTCTCCCCGGCCGTGCGGTGGAGAGACCTGGGGTCACCCTATCGGGACCCCTATGGGGTCACCACACCTCAAGTGCCTCTGCTGCCCCGTTCCCCTTCTCAAGGGGCAGTGGAGGGGGCGGGGGCATGCAGGTGCCTGGAAGCCCCTCTGGGCGGGGGTTGTCCCCTTCCTGGCTGGCAGCAGAGTTGAGTCTGGGGTGCATTGGGGGTCAGGGGCTGCATGCAGATGGCCTGCCCAGCACCAAACCAGAGACCCCTGGGAGTCAGCAGGGGCCCCGAGCACAGGACCCTGCCTTGAGACAGCTGGGTGGGGGGGCCGTGGGGCTCCTCTGTGGAGAGAGGAGTCTGGGGTCACCCGGGAAGGCGAGGGAAACGTCGTGTGCTCCCGGGAACCTGCCCCCGACCCCCTCCCACATTCTGGGGGGTGGAGGGGGCTGGGAGGGGGGCGAGGGTGACCTGGGCCCCCATTCAGGAGGAAAGCAGCTTTATTTTAGGTCAAGCAGGTCCCCTCCCTCTCCTCGCCAATTTGTTGGTGCGACCCTCGTGGTGGAGCCTGGGGAGAGGGAAGCCTTTTAAAAGGTGTAAAAAGAAAAAAAAAAAAAAAAACTGCTCCAAACTCGGGGCCCTGGCCCTGCTGCACCGTCTCCTGTTTGTCTTTGGCTGGGGTGGCTGGAGGTGATGGGAGAGGGTGGGAGGGACATGGCAAGAGAAGCTTCCCCCACAGAAAAACCCCACCTTTTCCATTTGCCAAAAGAGCTGCACAGCCCTGCTGGGAAGAGGGGCCTGGCCCCCTGTCCCCCCCCCCCCGTCCCTCCCCTCCCCCGTTGTGCCTGGACAGTTGGTGAGGGAAAACCGCTTTTCCTTGCCGCAGCCTGTTTGGGCCTGTTTGTTGGAACAGCCCGTTCCCCACCTGCTTTCCCTGCCCCCTGCAGAGCCGAGGCTGCTCTTAGGAAGTTTGCCTGAGCGCTCTGCAGTGCCGGCACAGGCCCTCCTACGGCAACAGGGACCCCGCAGCTTCCCCCAGTCCCCCGCACATGCACGCTGGGACAGCAGCTTTCCCCCCACTGGAGGGAGGGAAGCCCACCTACCTGTACTTCAGTTGCCGCGTAGTCCCGGGAACTCCCGGACAGCGGATGAAGAGGACCGGGGACTCACTGGTGCCGAAGACTCTCTGCCGAGACTGCCCGGCCGGTGGTCTGCCGGTTGGGTCAGTATCCTCAGTCGCTGCCAAAGCAGGGGGTGCTCGGGCCGTGGAGGCCAGACTCTCCAGCCGGCTGGAGGGCGGCGAGGAGGAGGAGAAGGGGTCGGAGGCTGTGGAGACAAAGGGCGCTTTTAGAGAATGCATACCCGAGCCCCTCGGAGCGGGAGAGCTGCCCGCCTTCGGGCAGAACACCTGCTCAAGTGTCCACTGAGATTCTGGGCTGCCCCCACCTCCTCTTCCTCTAATAGTTCTCCTCTCTCTTGGGACCCCTCGGGTCCCCCCGAGTTCCGGGAATTCTGCGCCAGCTCGGCACCACTGGGGCTGCAGGGGGCTGCTGGCCGTGGCACTTTCCCATGCCTGGGCACGGCGCCTTGGGGGGCGGAGGCTTGACCTGCCCCTGACCCAGCGGAGAGGCGTATGTGGGCGTGGGCATAGCGGCCGGAGGAAGTAGTCCTCGTTAGCTAGGAGGCAGCCTTGTGGGGGCGACCACGGGGGGGCCTCACTGGAGTGACACATGACAGTTACGAGCCTCCCTGGAATGTCGGTGGGTGTGGCACGGGTATATTGGGGGCGGGGCCGCGTGGGGGGGGCGGGGAGGGGGGAGGGGGGAGGAGGGGGGGCGAGGGGGAGGAAGCAGCATCCAAACATAGGCAGGAAAATCTCTTTAGATGCTCCCGAGCGCAGCTGCCGCCAGCCCGGTCACGCCCTCCCTTCTCTCAGGGCGGGGGACTCACTGGGAGTCTTCTCAGTCACGTCTGACCCGACCCCTGACAACTTGTGGGCGGCACTAGGCACTAAGGATGTCCAACGGTAGGTGGCGGGCAGTGGGCAGCGAGCAGCTGCTGTGCTGCCCTCAGGCCTCCAGGGCAGGACAGTCGGCCAGATTCACAGCTTTCTGAGTCTGGCTGAAAAGCCAATAAAGACACAAACTCAGGGAGGCTCAGACAGAAGACTTCCCCGGGTGGACTACGTGTCCCTGGGTAGTTGAGCCTTGTGCACCCCTGCAGGGAGAGCAGCCAGCAGAGCAGAGCCTAAGAGCCAAAGGAAAATGAGCCACCCAGACCAGCTGTCACCCCCCCGCCCTGCAGCCCCCCATCTCAGAGCCCACCCTCTGTGTGTGCTGCTCTGGCCTGTCCATCCCACCGCTCCCCCCCCCCCCCAGCCCACTCACCAGCTCGTGCTGGGATTTATTTCTCCCCTCTCCATTGGCTGGGGGGATAGGGTGCCCAGCAGGGAGAGCTGGGCTCTCATCAGGGAAGAGAGTCAGCTTGGGGGTAGGCAGGTCCCAAACAGCACCCCAAATGCCCCAGGGCCACACCGTCCTGTGGGAGGGACCCAGGGAGGCCAATGGCCCAGAGTCAGGTCTGGCACATAGAGAGGGGAGTTGGGGTTTGGGTGCAAATCTCCCACAAAGTAGCCTCAGAGCTTTGAGGGGTTCTGTGGCTTGGAGGCTCCACAGCTTCCCCCCCACCCCTCCCTGGACTGGTGTTGCAAGAAACTGCGTCTCAGTGGGGACTGCCCACACCAGAGGCAGTGCTAGGGGCATCAGGGGCCGGCCAGCCACATGAGGGGGTGTCCACTCAAGTCCCCCCAAGGGTGGCACCCCCAGATTGAGGAAGTGAGCAGCTGAGAGTCTGAAAGTGATGCAGAATCCTGAAGATGTGGAAACCCTCACCCCCCAAAACAGGGTGCCTTTGATCTGGCCCAGCAGGAGCTCACTCCAGCCCAGGGCTATTTTCTTTCATCCCAGATATCCGAGTCCAGGGTGTTTAAGCAAAGGTGGGGAGCAGGGAAGGGGGAAAAGGTGGGGAGGGCAGAGCTAACCCATGGTGCCACCGAGGCAGGGGTGGGGACATTGGGGATCAGTGAGTTGGGGTGTGAGAGCTGTGCTCCCAGCACTGCCTTCAAACACCTGAAGGAGAAGGGGACAAAAAAAGATACAAGTTGGGGTGCAGGGATACAGGGCACCTCACAGCAAAACTCTCCTCACCCCACTGACTCTTAAAGGCCTGGGAGAGGGTCGGCCTCTCCCGGGGTTAAGGTCGGTTCCCCATTTGTGCAGGAAAAAAATTACAGCACCCCAGAAGTCTCCGGAGCTGGGATTCCTGCTCTTGACTGCGTAAGTGGCCTGATGCTGACACCTGCTGGCCATTTCTAGAGTTACAGGAGCACCACCCAAAGATTTTACGCCTTGCCATTCGGGGCATATCTCAGGAGCCTGGGGGTGGGGGCAGAGCTGGGGTATTTGCCCCGACAGGGAATGAGGGCCCCCTTCTGAGGTGTTGGGGTTCAGATGGGCTCTACACGTTTGCGCTTGGATCTGGGTTTCTGGGTTCTCCCTCTGCCTCCCTGATGGTGCTCCAGCCAAGCAGGGGGCTGAAGGAGTTCCTCCCCCCGCGGAGGTGGCGGCAGGGGGGGGGGTGGCGGGCGTGGTGGGGGGGGTCCCCAGTGCCAAGAGAAAGCCTGGAGCACGTTGCTGAAGCACCGTTTTGCTTGGAGAATTAGAGTGAACTGTCTTCTTTTGCATTAAAATAAAATCAGATGCATTCCTGGCCAGAGCATTGGAGACCCCATGGGGGGTGCCCATGGGTGGCCCCCGGCCCGGTCCTCGGGGCCAGCCCCCCTGCCCCGTCCTGCCTGGGATGCAGGGCTTTCCAAACCTGGCCCAGCCTGACATCCTGTGGCCGATGAGAAGAACAGCAGCCGCGGGGAAAGCCTCTCTCTCCTCCAAAGTCAGTCAGTACCTGTCCAAGGCGGCTCGCCCCAGAACGCCGGCGCTATCACCGCGGCCCAAAACCCGGCCCGAAGGCTGCCAGGCCTGAGCCCGGGGTCCCGGGGAACGCGCCGTGGGGCCAGAGGGGCTGGTCTGCAGCTCTCGGCCAGTGCACGCTCAGGCTGAGGGGCGCGGCAAGGAGGGCCGCTGGGGGGTGGGCGCCGGTTCAAGCCCTGGATCCGCCCCACCCAGGCAAGCTGCTTCCGGCCCAGCCGGGGGTCCTCGCTGAGCGCAGGACCCGGGGCAACCATGCCCCGGGCAGGGAAACGTGGCAGACGACAGCTCACAAACGCCCGTCACCGTGGGCGAGACGTGCCCTGGGCCCCCGGCGTCCACTGGAGCTTTCTTTTCTGGGACCACAAGCAGGCGCAGTCTGGATGGCCGGTAGCTCCGCGGCAGGCCCCGGGGGTCCGGGGCACTGGAAGTCGCCCTTGCCCCCGGCTTCCTTGCCTGATGGCTGGGGATCCAAAGAGCTCCCAAGACCCCACCCCCATGAGCGTGTGGGGACCCCCGAGTCCGGGCCCCCGCCCTTGCTCCTTCCCGTTCATCCTGGGGGAGCGCCGTGGAGAGCTCACCCTCCCTGGCCAGGGCCTGTTACCTGCCACAAAAGATGGCCCAGGGCGCTGGGAGGACCGCCGGGCCCGCGAGTCCTAGGCCCGGAGGAGAGGCAGTGCCCCCGAGAGCCGCGCGGGGGGCAGCTGGTGGGAACTCCTGGGGGTGGCCTCCCTCGACCCCGGCAGCGCCCCCCCCCCCCCCACCGTGGTCTCCTGGGCCTCAGGGTCTGGCAGCTCTGGCCACGCTGCCCTGGGTAGGTCGTGGCCGTGGGCTGCCGTGGGCCCAGGAGGGCAGGGGAGCTGGTCTGGGTGGGCACATGGGGGTGGGCAGCGGTGCAGGCTCCCGGGACCCAGGCCCACTTCTAGGTGGCAGCCCTAATCCTCCCTGTCCCCGGCTGTGTGGGAAGCACCCACATCCCCTGACATGGCACCCAAGGGTAAGGCAGGCGCTCGGCCTGCCAGAGAAAGAGACACGGGGAAGCGGCCCCAGGCCCGCGGGGGCACCCCCTGCCCACGGCATTGCGCTGAGCCCTCCCAGCAGGCGAGGCAGGTGGGGTCTCCTCTGGCCCCCTTCGGATGGAAACGGAGGCCCAGAGACATGGAGCAAACTTCCCCAGGGCACACAGCCTCCGGCAGCCCAGCCGGGGTCAGTCGGGGCCCGCCTGGCTCTGAGCTCACGCCCTTCAGCCCGGCACTGGCCCCGAGTGGACACCTGCTGGCCCTGAGGGAGGGGCAGGGGGCGAAACCCTCCGAACCCCAGGCCCTCTGGGAGCCCTGGGCAGCACAGGACTGCCCTTGGCACCAGCCCCAGCGGAAGCAGCGCCGCGCAGAGCCACGGACACCTCCTCCAGGAAGCCTCCCCGCCTGCCCGTCCCCGCCCGCTGCTTGCTCTGAGCGGGCAGCCCAGCGTCCACCTGCCAGGCCCTCGGCTGGAGATGCGCGGCCAGCAGCACCCCTTCCCCTGTTTCCTGCCAGCTCCTCCAGCCGCCCTCCCCCTCCTTCCTCACACCAGGGCTGGGACGAGCACCCCAGAGGGCACCCCCCAGGAAGCCTGCTCCCACCGCTCCCCCCCCCACCTGGAGAGCCTCCATTGCCCTGGACAAGCCCCTCGGACTTCCGGAAGCCGCCGCAGAGGCGGTCCCGAGGCCCAGCCAGGGTTGCGGGTTCTAGAACCTCCCGTCCAGCCCGGCCCCGGAACCGTCCCCGGCCCTTCACCCCATTTCTCAGATATGGAGCCCGAGGCCCAGAGAGGGTGGGGGCCGCGGCAGGGCCTCACAGCGGGGCGGGGGGCCGGGGGGCTGGAGTAGACCCCCTGCTGGAGCGAGACTTGGAAGAAGAGACGCGTCGCCACGTGAGGGGCCCGGGCACCGGCTGCGTTTTCCAAACACCCAGATGGGCCGGGCAGGGGGTCAGGGGCGGCCGGGCGGGGTGAGCGGGTGTCCCGGCCGGGGGGGCTGCTGACCCGGCAGCTTGATCTGGAGGGCACAGGAGGGGCTGGCCGGAGGCTCGAGGGCCCACAGACCCCAGGCTGGGCTGCCCTCGTGCCCGCAGAGGGCAAGGGGTGCGCTGGGAGACCCCACCTCGGAGCCCGGCGGGAGCCCGGGGGTCAGCTGCTGGGGCACCTCTGGGCGAGGGGGGCCTTCAGGCCGGGGACCCCAGCCTTGTCCCCCAACACCCCTGCCTTGCAGAGTGGGGTGAGCCCCAAGCCCGGGATCTGGGCCGGCCTCCACGGGCAGCTCTGGGCGCGCCCCAGGGGCCCCTGGGGCCAGCGCGGGGCCGCCCCACTGCGGCACAGGGGCGGGCACGGGGGTCCGAGCAGAGGTGAGGTGGGAGCTGGTGGCCACTCGGGAGCAGGAGAGTGACGAGCCCCGGGGGGGGGGACAGCTCGTCCCCGGGGTGGGGGCTGGGGAGGCGCCCCCGGGTCCCCGCTTTCCAAGGACTCTGCCTGCGGGGGGGCCAGGAGCGGCAGCGCCGGCGCGGCGGGCACGGGGGACCCCCCACAGTCGCTGCGCCGTTCCCTACCCGCCCCCCGCCCCAGACGCTCTTCCTGGAGGCGACGCCCTCTCCACCCGGCGCAGGGCTGCGGAGAGGGTGGTCGTGGGAAGTGTTGACCCGACCGCGCCAGACGCCGCCCGGGGCTGCGGCCCCTGCCTGGAGACCCCCAGCCCCCTGGCGAGAGGGCCTTGGGGTCCAGGGCCACGAGGGGCCACAGAGACCCCAGCCCTGCCCAGCCTCACGACCCCCCAGGGCCCCAGAGCCTCGTGCCAGCTGCTGCGAAGGGCCTGGGTCTCCCTCGACAGCAGGGGCCTAGGCGGAGGGACCCCTAAGGGTGTCCGGGACCGGGGGGCCGGGGTGGGGGGACGAGGCGCAGGCGCGATGAGGGGCTCAGACGCCTTCCCTGCGGTTCAGCCTCACGCCCTCCAGAACCCAGGGCGGCCGCCCACCCGGGGACCCCCACGGCCCCTCAGGGTGCCGGCAGGTGGGAGTGGGCCTTTAGCAGGGACCCAGGCCCGCCCTGGACCGCAGACCCCCGCAGAGCCGACCCCGCCGGAGTTGGTGTGGAAAGGACGCTGCCCTCAAAAGTGGACCTTTGGTGCCATCTGCTGGCGGCATGTGGGAATGGCCGCTGCGGGCAGCGCCCCCATGGCCGCAACTGCCGCCGGCAAAGCCTTCTGGGGCCGCAGGTACCCCCGCGGCCGGGTGGAGACCACCTGCCTCTGCCGGGGGCCTCCCCCTCCAGGGACTCTGTGCGCCGCACGTGTACCCTACCGAGCACGGGCGGCGTGGGCAGCCCGGAGGGCGGGGCCCCCTTGGCATCCCGCACATGCCTTGCCTGCCCCTCCGTGTCCACTCAGGCCTGGAGAAGAGTGAGGACGGTAAATATTTACCGCTGACGTAGTCACTGCTGACACGAGAAAGCAAATAGCGCCGGGAGGACGTGACCACCCCCGCCCAGGCTCAGGGCAGACAGCAGGTGCAATCCGCAAGGTCTGCCTGGAGGCAACCACCCCGACAGAACTTCCCAGGCCTGGGTGGGGCATGTGCGAGGCATCAGGAGAGCCGTCCAAGGACAGACAGACAGCCTGGGTCTGGGCCTCAGTGTCCCCCAGGAAGACAACAGGTGGGACGAGGAAAAGGACCCGAGGGTGAGTGTGCTCAGCAGACACCCAGGAGCCGGTGGCCCTCCAGACACGGGCCAGGGGCTGTGTCACCCCCTCCACGTGTGCAGGCCCAGCAGGGCGGAGCCAGGAGAGAGGGTGCCCCTCCATGCCCACTGCCCCCAGGCTGGACCCCCGGACCCTCCCCAGGGCCCGGGCCAGTGCCAGCCGAGTGCCAGCAATGCCGGGTGCCAAGGGGCAGGCCAGGTCTGAGGCCACAGGTCTGTCCTCTCAGTTCCCAGAAGGGGCGGAGCAGGGCACTGCGCGGTGGGGGCGGAAGCCAAGGTCCGTGGCCTGGCTGGGGGGGGGGTGCTGGGGGCTCCCCCCGCCCACAGAAGCAAGGTCCTGGCCCTGGTGGGCTCCCATGGGCCAGCGTCAGGGGTGCCAGCGGGGCCTTGGAGCTAACCCTGCCTCGGCCACCTGCCCCCCAGGGACCTCGGCAGCCCCTTCTCCCCACCTCGGGGACCTCCTCTGTAAAGGGGGTTGGAGGGACGGCGCCCCCCGCCCTCCAAGTCCCCAACCTGCCCCCCAGGAGGCTCCTCAGGCACATGGTGACAGGGGCCGAGGGGTGGGCAGGGGGTGGGCAGGGGGCAGCACCCCGGGGACGGGCGAGCAGCCTGGCCGGGGCTCAGGGGTCCGCCCTCCCCAGACCTCCGTGGGCGCCCCAGCAGGGGGAGGGGGTGTGGCGAGGCCGCAGAGACCCCGGCCCTCGCGCCTGCCCCTCGCATCCCCAGCACTGAGTGAATGTGGCCCCCCAGCACAGAAGCCACCTGCCCGTCTCCCCTGGGGGGACCGGCCCGCCCGGGTCTCCCTGGAGAGGCGCTGACCGCTCCCCGCTGCTCGGCGCCACGCTGCGGCCCGGCGCCCACGTACCTCGCCTCCCGGGGGACTCCCAGCCTCCTGCCTGCAAACGGGACCGTCTGCCAGTGCCCACGGCCGCTTCGCGGCGGGTGCAGCCGCCTCGTCCCTCCTCTTCCGGGTCCAGTGTCCAGTGGCCACCTGCCTGCCCATCTCTGGCCCCCACTCCAGGGGCGGGGCTGGCTTGGGGCCCACGGGACCTCCCGCGTGGTGGGGGTGCCGCTGCGGGGGGGGGGGTCTGTGAGGCAGCCGCGGGGGCCCAGGGCCCGGCCGGGTGGGCTTTTGGCCGGGGCCGGGGGTCACTTGGCCGGGGCAGCTGGTGAGCTGGCCCGGCTGGCGCAGCCAGAGTCACCCACGAGCCTCCCGGGCTCTGGTCAGTCCAGGCGGCTCGGGTTCCTGGCCGCCCGGGGGCCCTGAGGAGTGGGCTCTGGGGCACGCTGCCCCTGTGCAGGGACGCCACCCTGGTGGGGACCCCCGAGGATGGGCCCAGCACGGCCTCGGCCTGCAGCAAAGGAAGCCTGACCACAGTCCACCTGCTGCGTCCCCTGGCTGGACAGACAGAGGTGCCCAGCTCGGGGCCCTGGGTGACCCTAACTCTAACCCGACTCTCTGGGTTCTCTCAGCCGGGACGGCCCCTGCTCAGGGGTGTGATGAGGGTCAGCTTGCCCCCCTCAGGGGGCCACTGGCCTCTCCTGTGTCCTCCAGGGACCAGGGTCTCATTAGGCACCGGGCAGCCCCTTCTCCACCCCCCAGCACGGGCCCACCCTCCCCCAGCCCTCGACCCTCCCAAACAGCTCTCAAAACAGCCTGGCAAGGCTGGGGGTGGGGGAAAGTTCTGGAACGTCCTCATTTCTCTTTCCTTGTAAAGCTCTGGGGTGTCCGGACCCTCAGCAGAGACGCCAGTGCCCGCCGCCAGCCGAGCCCCCACCCCGGCCGCCCAGACACCCCGGCGGACCCTGTGCCCAGGCAGCGAACGCTGTGGGTGGGCTCGACGGGCGGGGGCCGCTCGGAGGGGTCTCGGGCCGGGCCCCCCCGCCCCGGCTGCCGGGCGCGCAGGACACACAGACGACACGGGGGGGCTCGTTCGGGGCTTTATTGGGGGCGCAGCCGCTAGTTGCAGTAGTTCTCCAGCTGGTAGAGGGAGCAGATGCTGGTGCAGCACTGGTCCACGATGCCACGCTTCTGCGCCGGCGCCTCCCGCAGCAGGGCCTGCAGGCTGCCCGCGCCCGCCGCCTCGGGCCCTGCCGATGGCCACGCAGGCGGCGGCGGTCAGGGGCCCGCCCGGGCTGGACCCCCAAACCCGCCCGCACCCGCCGCCCCCAGAGTCAGAGCCCGCGGGCGCCCTCCGGCCCAGGGGCCCCGGCCCCCACCGGCCCCCCGGCTTCCGTTTGCCCTCCGGGGCGAGCCAGGGTGTCTGTGTGGGGGGGGCTGGGGCGCCCCGTCACCCCCCGCGTCTCCCTGAGACCGGCAGCCCACCTGGGGCTCGGTTTCCTCGACACACCCCTTCCGTTCTCGTGGGGGGTGGGCTTCGAGCAGGACGAGGCCGGGCAGGCGGGAGCGGGCTCCGGGGGAGGGGGGGGCTGGGGGCCCCGCTCCCGCTCACCGGGCGCGTCCTCGGCTCCCCGGCGGGCCTTCGGGGTGTAGAAGAAGCCGCGCTCGCCGCACACCAGGTACAGGGCCTCCACCAGGTGCGAGCCGCACAGGTGCTGGTTGACGAAGGCGCCGGCGGGCCCGGGCGCCACGAGGGCCAGCAGCCCCAGCAGGGGCAGGAGGCGCGTCCACAGGGCCATGGCGGAGGGGCCTGGGGACGGACGGCGGGGCTGAGGCGGCCTGCCCGGGAGCCCCCGCCCCCCAGGGCCCCGGGACGGGCGCCCGCCCCCCCCCGCCCCGGCGGAGGACCCACCTGTCCCGGGACGGGCGCCCGCCCCCCCCCCCCGCCCCGGCGGAGGACCCACCTGCTTGCTGACCACCTCGGAGGCAGCTGGTCCTGATGGCTGGGAGCCACCGGACCCCGCCGGCTTTATAGCGCCCTGGCCCGGGCCCCCGCCCGCGGCCGCTCGTGGGGGCCTGCGGGGGTGGGCAGATGGCCGGGCGCTGAGGCTGCAGTTTCTGGACCATTTCCCGCGTCTCCCTGGTGGTCAGCACCTCTCAGGCCACAGCGGGGTCATTAGGCCCTAACGCGGGGCCGGGTGACGGGGGGGAGATGCCCCCGCGCCCAGCTGGGGGTCCCCGTTGCCACGAGAGCCAAGCCCCTGCCCGGCCCCGCCCGAGCCGTTTTCCACATTAGTCCCCGAAGAGCGGGCAGGAGGTGGGGAGCCGGGGCAGCTGGGGCGCTCCCCTGCCCCGGGACCCCCTCAGGCCCCACTCTGCCTTCAAGGCCCCACACACCGGGGCGCGGAGACTTGGGGTGCTCCCTTCCTCCCCGCTTCTGGTCCCTGCCCCGCTGGGAGGTGGGGGGCAGCTCTGGGGGCCAAGCCCTCCCGGGCTCCAGGCGGGTGAACCCCAGCTCCTCACCCCTCTGCGTGGCCGACCCCAGCAGGTCACCCCCGCCCCTGCCCCCCCGAGCCGGTCCCCTCCGGGGTGACGGGCTGAGCCTCGCGCCCCCGCCCCCAGCATGCGCAGGTGAGCTGCCCCGGCGAGGGCCGCTGGGCTTGCGCGGCAGTCGGGACCCGCAGGTCGTGGCCGGCCCGAGCCTCGGGAGCCCTGGCTGAGGGGGGCTGCGTCCAGCGCCCCTGCTCTCACCCGGGACCCCGGGGCCAGAGGGGCTTTGGGGGCAGCAGGCGCCTCCCCTGATGCCCTCCCCAGCCGGTGGTGGGCGCCCCTGCCCCCTGGATTCAGTGCCTTCCGGAGCCAGGTGGGCACGGGGACCCCCAGGAGGGACGGCAGGAGCCAGGGGGCACGTGGGGCAGGACGGCGACAGGCCAGAGCACTGGGGGCCGTCCCCGGGGTCTCGACGGGGGCTTACAGCTCTTCAGAAGAGGCCCCGGCTCAGTTCGTGGAGCCTGAGAGAACATGGGCCTTGGAAAACAGGGCACTGATAGGGGGACAGTGGTTGGAAAGACAGACTGCCAGGGAATGCTTGTGAGAACGGGATTTTGACGCGTGTGTAGGAGTGTGCCGAGACAGCCACCCAAGGGCTTAGGGCAGGGCCTTGACGCGGGTGCATGCACCCCTGCAGGCAAAGGGGGACTGGGCGCCTCCGCAGCAGGAAGCTGCTCCCCCAGGACAGGGGCCCAGAGGAGGCCAGGGTTAGGGCGGGGCCTGCCTGGTGAGCTGAGGGGCTGCTGGCCCAGCCCGCTGGCCGGTCCCCACTGCCTCGCCAGGGCCCCCAGAACATCCCCCTTCAGGCGCATCTCGGAGAGCACACGCGGGCCCCTCTTGGCCTCCAAGTCCTGGGGGGCTGGTGTGGAGGTCGGGGCGGCTGTGCCTCCACCTGCTCCCCGAGGGGCCGGCGAGCTGGACCCCGTCCCCACCGCCTCCCTCCGGCCGGTCGGAGGACAAGGACAGGCGGCTCAGCCAGGGGCTGCTGGAGGCCTGGGGCAGGCCACGATCTCGGGCCGGGCCGGCTGGGGTGGGGGCCCCTCCAGGAGGCCTGGTGGCGGCCAGCGGGCAGGCAGGGGACGGGCGCGGGAGGGGCCCCGAGCAGCGGACAGACACACAGACACGCGGAGGCCGGGGCGCTCAGAGCACGTCTTGCTTTTATTGAGTGAACGCGGCCGCTGCGCGGGCGGTGTCCCGGGTGACGCACACCCGGGGGCAGAGCTGAGAGGCGGGCAGGGTGCGGAGGGCATGGGCGCAGGGCCGGGGGTCCTAGCCGAGGGCGCTCAGCGCATGCGCCAGGCCCTGCAGCTCGTCCTGCAGCGCCTCCAGCGAGCGGCGGACGGCCCGGGGGCTGTCCAGCGTCTCCACGGCCAGCGTGTACGGGTCGAACTTCACGGAGAAGGGGCGCTGGATGCGCGCGGCGTAGCTCCTGGGGCGGGCGAGGGCGGGGCGTCCGGTGGGGGCAGCCAAGCCGGGCGTCCCGCCGCTCTCGGGTCCCTGGAACCCAGCGCCCGGCACCCACGGACGCGCTCCGGCCCGGCGGCTGGCAGACGGGTCGCCGGCTGCCCCGACGTCCCAGGCCGGGACCCCCACGTGGGAGTGGGACCCCCGCACAGGGCTCACAGCCCCCGGGCCGCACACGGGGCCACGAGGACAGGGCCCTCCCTGGGGCAGGGCAGCTCTGCTCCCCCAGACCCACTGCTCACGACCCCCTGCTCCCCGCCCGGGGAGCTGCCCCGCCTCCCGTTCCACATCATGCCCCCCCACCCCCAGCCCGGCCAGCCTGGCCGCCCTCGGGCCCCAGCCCCTGTGGCCCCCTTCCCGGCCCCCGCCCCTGTGGCCCCTCCCCGGCCCCCGTAGCCCCCTCCCCGGCCCTGCCCGCGGGCGCCCCCACCTGAGCTTGTCTTTGGCCTCGCTGAAGCTGTCGGACACGAAGTACACGGGCTGGTAGGTCTGGTCCTGGTACGGCTGCACGGCCGCCACGTCGGGGTCGAACGGCCGGACCTCCGGCTCCGACGACAGCGCGTGCTGGTGGGGGCTACAGTCACCAGGGACCCCGGGGCGCTCGCTTGGAGCGATGGGGACCCCGGGCTCCGGCATGGGCACTCCTCGCTCCCCCAAACCCCTGCAACGCAGGGGCCCGTCCGCGGCCAGGGCTCCTCCCGGGTGCCCCCGCCCACCCCCGCCCCCTGGCCTGGGCGCACCAGCAGCTCCCCGTAGGAGGACAGCAGCCCCGCGCCGTAGGCCTTGAGCTCGCCGTTCTGTTTGCACAGCCCGAACTCCACCGTGAACCAGTACAGCTGGGGACACAGGCCCCAGGCCAGGGTCAGTACCCAGGACAGGCGCGGGGGGCCCGGGCCCCATCCCCAGGGTCAGCGGGTGTCACGGAGGGGGGGGCACCCACCGTGGAAAGCTTCTCGATTTCCTCATCCGAAGCCCCCAGGGACGCCAGGCCGATGTCCTGAGGAGGGAGGACAGGGCTGACACGGGTGGGGGGGCTCGGTCGCTGTCGCCCGGGGCCAGGGCAGGGGGCGGTGCTGGGGGCGCTCGCAGCCTGCCCAGGGGTCTCGGGAGCTCCCCGGGCCTCCAGCAGGCGGCAGCTCCGGCAGCGGGATCCCAGCCTAGGTGACCGGGTCCGTCCACAGCAAAACTCCGCAAAAACGGTGACTCCTCACCCTTTGACCCATGTGGGCCTCTGCTGCAGGCTGTGGCCCCCCCTTAAATACCCGGGGCTCATCCTGGGGTCTCCAGCTCCAAAGGGCTCAGGCCCAGAGGTGCTTGGGGAGGCAGGCGGCTTGCCCCGTTGGTGCGTCCAAGCACCCCTGGGCTGACCCCCTGCTCTGGCCCGAGTCGGGGGGCTCACCTGGGAGAACTGGGCAAAGGTGCGGTCGGCCAGCATGGGCACATGGCCCAGCAGCTCGTGGCAGCAGTCCCTGCGGGGGGCAGGGGGCGAGGCTGGGGGCCGGGGCCGCCCCGATCCACACCCGCCCTCCACCCCCCCCCCCCACGAGGCCGCTCAGGGGTGAGGCCGGCAGAGGGAGGCGGCTCGGGCGCCTGGGCGCCTGGTCCCGCTCTCACTGCGGCGGCGGCACCCCACAACCCAGCGGGCCCATCACTCACGGCTCGGGGGAGTGCATGGGCGAGGACGGGTGGCGGATGTACTGCGTGCACTGGAACACGCGGAAGGCGAGGCTGGCCAGGAAGTCGCGGGCGGACAGCAGCCCGGCCACCGGGCGCAGCTGGAAGCCCGTGCGCTCTGCGGGGGGCGGGGGTCAGCGGCGGCCGGGGGCGGGGGTCCCGGCCGCCCGCCGCCCGCCGCGCCGCACACCCTTGAGGAAGCGGGACACGTCCTCCAGCTGCGGGATGCTGTCCTCCGCGTAGCCGCTGCCGCGCTCCAGCTGCTCCAGCCCGTCCAGGTGCTCCCGGCAGGCGTGCGTGGCGTACAGGCTCTTGAGCGTCCGGTACACCTCCTGCCTGCAGGACGGGTCAGGGCCCTCCTCGCCCCTCCCGCTCAGACCCCTGCCCCCCGAGCCCTGCAGCCCCGCTCCCTGGGAGGGGGTCCCCGGGCTGGGCGGGCACCGGCCTCACCAGGTGGCGATCTCTTCGGCCGTGTATTCCACGCGGGGGAGGGCGGCGCGCGCGGCACACCCTGCCCCGGTGGCGTTCCTGGACCTCTCTCTGCCTCAGTTTCCCCAGCGGCACCGTGGGCAACGTCGGCGCCCCTCTATGAGCCGCGTCTGGCCAGTCACCGCCTCTCCAGCCACCGCGCCTGGCTCGAGCAGGGCCGGCAGCGGCCAAGGGACGCCGAAGGTGACGGCGCTGGCGAAGGAGACGAGCACCCCCATGCGCCCTCCCCGCCTGCCAGCTCTCCCCCCCAGGCCGGCAGCGTGTGGGTGCTGCGAGCTGGGCCCCTACGGGGCGGCGGGGTCTTACTGCTTGTACTGGAAGGCGATCTCGGCAATCTGCTTCCTCCGCTGGCGGTAGGCTGGGTCCGCGTAGCCCTGCAGGGAGGGCCACCACTGCCAGCTCGAGGCCGTCCTGCCCCTGTCCCACCTGGCCCCACCGCCCGCGAGAGGGTGTGCGGGAACTCGGGGGACACGCCCCCCCCAGGCAGGGGCAGTGCCGGCTCACCGGGTGCTCCAGGTCGAGGTCAGGGTCGAACTTGGTGACCAGGTGGTGGCACTTGTCCAGCTCAGACACCTTCCTCGGGAACCAGGGCACTTTGGAGGACGGAAGGAGCCCCAGTGGGCGTCAGAGAGCGGGCCCCCTCGTCCCCGGAAGGACGCCCCCCCCCCCGGGCTTTGGGGGAGGCAGCAGGGCGGGGCCGGGGGCCGGCAGGGAGGGTGCACTGGGCCCGCCGCGAGGGGCTCCCCTGTCCCGAGGGCGCAAGGCCCGGCCTCACCCTTGTCCTCCCTGGCGCAGCGCAGGTCCTCGGTCACGCGGCGCAGGGCGCTGAGCAGCGCAGCCCGGGCCGGTGCCGGCACCTCGCAGCGGACAAGGTACTCCAGGTGGGTGCTCCCGGCCGGCTGCCGCTGGGCAGGCCGCGTCTCCAGGTGCTGGATGCGGGCCTCGAAGGTCTTGGGGGGGAAGGGGAGGTGGGGGGGAGGGAAGGGGGAGAGATAGAGTGGGGAGGAAGGAGAGAGCAGGAGGAGGGAGGGAGAGAGAGAGGGGGAGGGGGAAAGAGAAAAGGAGAAAAGAGGAGAGAAACAAGGAGAAGAGAAGGGAAGGAAAAGAAGAGAGATAGAGAGAAAAGAGAGAGAGAAGGAGGAAGAGAAGGAGGAGAATAGCAGAAGAGGCAGGAGGAGGAAGAGAGGATAGGGAGTGGAAAAAGAGGGAGGGGGAGGAAGGGAGAAAGGAAAAGGAGAGAAATGGGGAAGAGAAAGGAATGAGAGAAAGAGAAATAAAGAGGGAAAGAAAGAAAAAAAGAGAAGAAGAAAGAGCGATGGGAAAAAGGAAGAGATGGGGAAAGGGAGGGAGAGAAGAGGAAAAGGGAAGGGGAGAGGGAAGGAGAAAGAAAAGAGAGAGAGAAAGAAAGGAAAAGAGAGAGAAAAGGGGGACAAAGGGAAAATCAGGGGGGCAGGGAGGCCTCTTAGAGGCAGAGCGGGGGCGGGGGGCCCGCTTTGCGGCAGGGGAAGGGTCTTGTCTGGTTTGTCTGGCTGTCCCAGTGTCCTTGACCCTCTTTCCTGATGGTGCCCCCGGGGTACCCCAGCACCAGGCGAGTCGGGCACACAGGTGGAGCCCGCAGGGACCCCCGCCCTCACGCCCCCCGCCCCCCGCAGCACACCTGGCCCCGCTGGCCCCAGCGGCTAACGCCCCTCCTGGGGACGCCAAGTGCCCCGGGCAGGTGGGGGCCCTTCCAGGCTGCGCTGGAAGCCGGGGGCCGGCGGGAGGGGGTCCCGAGGCCTGCCGGGGGGCGCTGGGGCTCCTCCCACGCGCGCCACAAGCCCCCTCCCCACGCGTGCCCGCGCACGTGGCACGGAGGCGCACGCGGAGCCCGGGCCCGCGCGGCCTCACCTCGAAGACCTTCACGGCGCGGGAGAGCGCGGCGGGCCTGGCGCCCCCCAGGCCGAAGAGCAGGCTGAGCGCGGCCCGCCCGTCCTGCGCCCCGGCCGCCGCCTCCAGGGGGTCCCCCGGCTCCGCCGCCGCCCGCCGCCCGCCGCCGCCTCGCGCTCCTTCCGCGCGTCCTCGATGAGGCTCTGCCGCCGCCCGATGAAGCGGGGGGACTGCGGGGGAGAGGGGCGCAGCGGCCTGCCCACCTGCCCCCCGCTCCCCCCGCCCCGCCGCCTCGGGGGCCCGGAGGTGGGCCTGCCCGGGCCGAGCGCTCCCGGCTCTCGCGCTGCTGAGCGCCTACTGTGTGGTCAGAGGGCCGGCCAGGCCTCGCCCGCTGGGGCAGGGTCCACCATCAGGGTCTCCCGGCCTTGCGCACCCCACCCGACCGGGGGGGGAGACAGGGAGCTGGAAGGTGCTGGAAGCTGCGGGGGCGGGGCCGCGCGAGGCCCGTGGGGGCGGGGCCAGGCGGCGCTGGACGTTGTGGTGGGCGGGGCCGCGAGGCCGTGGGGGCGGGGCCAGGCGGCGCCTGGAAGCCGTGGAGGCGGGGGCCGGGAGGGCCATAGGGGCGGGGCTGGGAGGGCACAGGGGCGGGGCCAGGACGGTGCTGTAAGCTGCGGGGGCGGGGCCGGGAAGGCGCTGGAGGCCAAGGCCGTGGGGGCGCGGCCTCGAGGGGGCGGGGCCAGGACGGTGCTGGAAGCGGTGGGGGCGGGGCCGGAAGGTGCTGGACGGCCCCTGGCGCGGGGGGTGGGGTGGGAGTTGCTCTGGGTTCCTGTGAGTAGCGGGGGTCTCTCCGTCCCCAGCCCTGGCCCTCGCTGGATTAGGTGCAGGGGGGAGGGACACTCGGGGGCTGATTCTCCTGCCCCTCCAGCCTCCAAGGCGGCGCGCGGCCAGAGCCCTGGTGGGGGTCGGCTGGCAGGGTGCCTGGTGGCCGGTGCTCGCACTTTGACCCCCTTTCTGCTGCCCCTGCCCTGCCCTTCCTCAGCCAAGACGGGGGCGGGGACCTTACTGCGAGGGGGCAGGAGAGAGGAGGACGAGCTCCCCCTCCCACCCCCCCCAACCCCCCCACTTCCCCACCACCACCTCTGGACGCGGCCTGGGGACTCCAGGCCACCTTGGGGGTGCTGCACCCCATCGGGGCCCTGTTCTCCTTCTCTGCCCCCCCTCAAAGTCGTCCTGCCCGCCCCCACACGCCTGGGTGCGTGTCACCCCTCTGCTTCCCCTTCAGAGCTCCCATCAGTCTCCTGGCAGGGACGGGCAGCCATTGCTGGGGGGGCCGCGTCTCCAGGGGCCGAGGGTCCTCAAGCCAGGGCGTCCAACCCCGACCCCCCAGGCCGGGTGTCTGCTTGGGGTGCACCTGGGGTCCCGGCTTGGCGCTGATTTTCCAGGAAGGCTCTGGGTCCCGTGGGGAGGGGGCTGAACGGGCTGGCTTGCCGGCCCCTCCTGGAGCCCCCCCCAAGTCTGGGGGTGTCGAGGACCCAGTGAGGCCCCACCCCAGGCTGGGGAGCAGCCTGCGGGTGGGGCAGAGGCCAGGCTGGCAGGAGCGTCCCTCTGGGAACCCCGGGGCAGGGGGGAGCCACGGGGAGATTTGCTCTGCCCCCAGCCGGGCTGCTGAGACAGGTGACGACGATTTCCTCCAAGGCCCCGAAGCCCCGCGCCCTTTGGACACCTGCCGGCCCAAGGCCCTGAGGACACGCTGGCCCTGCCAGGCCGAGAAGGCCCCCGCTCTCTCGTCTGCAGAGCTCAGGTCCTGGACACGGGGGCCTTCCCCTGGGGGTCAGCGAGACTTGGGGCGCTGGCCCGGGTGGGGGAGCTCAAGCGGAGGGAGAGCCCTTACCTCCTGGGGCCTCCGCGGTGGGAGCCCAGGTACACGGAGGAGGAATGAATGAGTGAGCGAATGAATGAATGGGCGAATGAGGTGTACCAGCGGGTCGGACTCCTCCCGGCCGCTGCCCAGGGGGGTGACGGTGACGGGTGGGGACGGGCCGCCCCCAACGGGGCGCCATTTGCTCCCGTCTTCGTGACTCAGAATGAACCTGAACCCCGGAGATCAGCCCGAGACCCCCCCCCAGAAGCCCCCGTGAAGGAGGCGCAGGAGGAGCAGGGACGGGACCGACGCCCTCCTGTCCCCCCGCTCCCGCCCGCCCGCTCACCCATGATGGCCTCGGCCTGCTTGGCGTCCAGCTCCGAGACGGCCCCTGCGGAAGCCCTTGGCCTGCGGGGCCGCGGCGCCGGAGGTGGGCATGGCGGCGCCGGCGCGGCTCAGTCTCGCAGCCCTCGGCTGGGCGGCCTCTTATAGGCCGGGTGACGTCAGCCGGCCCCACGCCCCCTCCCGCCGACCCTCTGCAGCCTCCCCTGCCTGCGGCCCGCCGGGGCTGGGGGTGGCGGCCCGAGCCCATTAAATCCAATTTCCTCCTCGTCGCAGATGCCAGGCACGGCCCTGTCCCCTGATTCATCCTCAGCGCCGCGGGCGCGGCGGGGAAGGGGGCTGGGGCACTGGGGTCCCCTGAGCACGCCCAGGTGGGGCGGCGATGGTGGGTGCGCGGGACACGCCGTTCCGGGACCCCGCCCCGGGTGCTGCCAGCACCACCGGGTGGCGGCAGACGGGCCACGGGGCACGGAGCCCGGGGGAGAGACCCAGCCCCGACGACGGCCCGAGCCGCCGTGTGCCCGGCCCCAGGATTCCCCTGCCGGCGCGGCCGCGGCGTGGCCTGGGGCAGGAGGCCGAAGGGATCGGTGCCGCCAGGACGCCCGGGGACAGGTCTCCAGCACGTCCCCGTGCGTCCCGCCGCAGCCGCTCCGGGAGGCCTGGGCGTCCCCCAAGGCCCCGGCGGCTCCTCCGGGGACCACGGCCGGCCCCAGCTCGAGGGCCCCCCACGGCGGCCTCGCCCCTCTCCTGGACACGCTCCGGGGGCCTCGGGCCACCCAGGACCTCCCAGAACCCTCGGGGGGGCCCCCGCGCCCCGTGTATACTTAACCTTTTGGCCACACCCTGGCCCTTGGAGGTGTGGCCCGCCCCCCAGCGGCCCCTCCCCGACTTTGGGCTGGGGTCCCGCCAGCCCCGGGGAGACGGACGGTGAGCGCCCCGCTAGGCAGCGCAGGGCTTGCCAGGCGCCGGCGGCCGGTCAGGGCCGGGGAGGGCGCAGGGGGCTGCCCTCCACCCTCCAAGTGCCGCGGGGTCAGTAGGGCCAGCCCAGGGCCCCAGCTCTCCACCGACGATGGTGGCCGGCATCAAGGCCAAGGGCACTGGGCTCGGTGCCCCAGAGCTGACCTGCCCCGGTGGCACCTGCCAGCGGGGAGACCTGCGACCCCAACCTGTGGCTCTGACTTGCCCTGACCTGTGGCCCTGACCTGTGGGCCTTGGGGACTGGGCTCTCTGGGGTCCGGAAGTCCATGGTGACATGCCGGGCACAGCGGGGCCAGTCCCCCGGCTGCCACCCGCCGGTCACCGCATTGCCCCGCCCCCACCCCCGGCATCTCTCCGACCCCAGAGCTGCACCCTGACTCCCAGCACTGGCCCTGGCATCCCTCTTTGGGGTCCCAAGCACACCGCCGCCCCACTGCTCCCCGGCTCCCTGCCCTCAGCAGCTGGCTGCTTGGTCGGTGCCAGGGGAGTCCCACAGCCCAGCAGGGCTCCTCGTTCGCCCCCCCCCCCCCACGGTCCCTCCTGCTGCTCCAGGAGGATTCAAGCCCCACCCTCTTCTCCTGGAGAGCTCCTGTGCATCCCACAAAACCCTATAGCTCACTCACTTCCGCTCCAGGCACCCACCCTCCCTTGCCCATGACTTCTCTCGCCTGGGCCAGGAAACTCGCCACCTCCTGTGCCCACTGCCTCCCCCCCCTGGACCCCGGGCCTCCCTGAGCCCTTCTGGGCGCGTGGCCTCAACGTCCAGGCCTGGGGTAGGACTGGCCCAGAGCAGGCCTTCAGCAAGGATGGGTGCCCGGAGCGGCCTCGAGGGGACCTGGCACGAGCCCCATCTGCAGACCCTGGGGGCCGGGGGCTCCCACCGCCCAGCCTGCAGGGTCCCGCCCAGCCCCGCCGGCCCGGGGTGTGCAGACCTGCCGAGGCTGTGGACGCCCTGGCCCTCCTGCCCCCACTCCAGGGCTCCTGGAGGACCCCGATGTCCGCCTCCAGGGTGGGCTGTGGGGGGTTCTTGGTGGCGGCAGCCAGGCCCGCCCATGCGCCGCCGTCTGCTCAGGGAGCCAGGGGCGGGAGGGCGCACTGCCTGCTAAATGCCACGCGGCGGCCCCGCGCCTGTGGACTTAACCTTTCGGGAAACGCCTGCGGCGGCTACAGCGCTGCTCTTTAATTCGCTCTCCTTCCTGAGCCGCGCCGGCCGGCGGAGCCTGCGGGGGCAGCTGCGCCCTCCAGTTCTTCCTAATTCCTGGGGAGTCGGCCCCCCAGGCAGGGTCCCTGGTCCAGGGACCAGGGCAGGTCGCCGCTGGACCCCCTCTGCGGGTGCCACCCCGGGTGCTGGGCCGGCTCCAGCCCCGATCTCACTTCTGACCAGGGGCCCTTGGCACCCCCGCCCCCCCCACACTGGGTGCTGGGGCCCCTCCTCCACCTGCTGGTGAGGGGGGCGGCAGGACCCCCACACCCACCCTGCCCAGCATCTCCCCATTGCTGCCTCTGGCCTCGGGCACACCCCCCCCCCCGATGGCCGTGTCTCTGCCCCACCAGGACTCCCAGCATGCTCTGGGGCGACCCCTCCCCCATAGAGGGCAAGGTCAGAGGCAGCCCCCCTGGGGTACACGGTGGGCCACCCATGTGAACCCAGTGCCCAGGCCTCAGGGGGCATCAGGAGGCCAGGGGCAGGTGCCGAGTGAGGAGGGGCTACCAGGCCACAAGGGAGCCCCCAGGCCGGCGCAGAGGCTGCAGGCAGCAGAGGAGGGGCCGCACGCCAGGGGGCTTCAGAGGGGCCGGGGGGGTAACAGGACCAGGGTCGCGCTGCCCAAGGAGCCCCCGCCACCACCTCGCCTCCTCCAGGTGCAGATGGGGCCCCACCTCTGGTTCACGCCCCCTGCCCGCTGTGCCTGCTCCCCTCCCCCCATCCCCCACCCCTTGCCCTCATCATCACACGGGGCGACAGCAGACGCCTGCTGACGGCTCCATCCATGACCCCCCAGTGCCGGAGCCCCCGAAGGGTCCACGGCCCTCGGCAGCCGCGACGCCCAGACTCCCCGCCTCGCCAGCTCCAGGAACCTCGCCCCCACCTCCAGCTCCCCCGGGGTCCCCGAGGCTAGATGAAGAGGTGGGGAGTCGGAGGAGGGCGAGGGGCCCTGGGCGGGGACGCACCTTTGGCACCTGGGCCCCTCGCCCGGCGGGCGCCATCCCAGGCTGCCCCCTTCCCCCAGCCCTGGCTGCCGGGCAACGGGCAGCCCCCTCTTCCCAGCCTCCCGCCGACTGGCCCAGTCCTGGGCACCAGGCACCACCTTTGAAAACTGTCTGTAAACGGCAGGGGAGCCCTGGTGGGGCCGGGCGGGGCATGGTGCTGCTGGGGCGCCCTCACGCGTGCCCGTGCACCCTGCGCCCGACTGCCCCCAAGGCGCTCCGCTGAGCCTCTCAGGGTCCAGCAGGGGGCCAGGGACCCCTCCCAGGAGGGGCCTGCGTGGCCACTGACCCCACCCCTCTGGGTGCTGCCGGCTGTGGGCCCTGGGGGGCCTCCGTGGAAGCCCCAGGCGGGGAGCCCACGCCCCCACCCACCCTGCCGGGTGGTCTGGAGCAGCCACCAGGGACCCTCTGCAGAGCACACACCAGCAGACTTGGGGGACGGTGGCAAGCGGGGACCAGGGGCACGGCCCGGCTGCCCCCGGCTTCACCCACAGGCCCAAGTGCCCCCGGAGGCGGCCCCCACACCAGGGAACGGGCAGTGGGGGGGGCCGCCAGCCTCCCTTCCCCGCGAGCTGGAAGGAAAACCCACACACACGGTGGCAAACAGCAGGACGAGCCCGTCCCTGTCACGGCTGAAATGTCAGGACAATTAGCCCTAACGAGGCCATCGGATGGAGCGGAGCGGCCGGCGAGGACGCGGGCCCGGGCGCGCTGAGCGGGCCGCCCCCGCCGGGTCGATCGGATGCACTTAGACATAATTGGGCATCTGGAAGCCGGCGAGAGGTGGGGACGGCGGGCGGGCGCGGATGGGCCTGCCTGGGGGCCTGCGCTCAGCTCCTCCGCCCTGCGGGCACCCCCCGCCCCCCACGCCTCCGCCCCCGCCTCCCGCCCCCACTCCTGCTCCCTCCCCCGACAAACCCCACCAGGCCTCCAGCTGCTGCCGCCTCCTCCAGGCAGTGCTCCCCACTGCTCTCCCTGTGCTCCGGCCCCCCGGGGCTGACAGCTATGGGGTCTCACCCTTCATAGGAGGCGGGCCCCGTCAGGGCACCTTGCTGAAAGCCCCGGCCAGGGGCTCCCCTGCGCCCCGGGGGCATCGACGGGGGACACCCCTTCTCTGTCCCCGCTCCTTCTGAGAACACGGGAGTCCCCAGGCTGGGGCTGCAGGCCACGGCCCCGGCGGGGGAGGGCCGTGGTCAGGGCGAGCGGGGGCTGCCCGGAGGCCCCCACTGCACCCCCAGAAGCCCCGTCCAGCTGCCGCCGGGCTCTCACCCCCTCCCCGGCAGGTGGAGGCTCGTCCAGCCAATTCCACAAAACAGGCCCCGGTCACAGCTCCCGGTCCGGCCCTGGGCGCCCCGTCCCGAGCGTCTTTGGCGTCTGCGGGAGCTGGACCGGTGGCCCAGGCCAGGGGCTGCTGTGCTTCAGACGCAGGGGAGAGTGGGGCGGGCCGCAGGGGCACAGCCCCATGGAGTGGGGCCGGGGCATGGGGGCTTCTCAGAGGAGGGGGCCCAGGCCCTTGTGGGATTCACAAGGCCGAAGGCGGTGCTGGGCCTTTCCTTCCCGGCGAGGGCAGGCAGGGGGCCAGAGGGCCCTGGTGGACGCAGGCAGGGAGGGCAGAGAGGGGCTGGAGGGCCGGTGAGCGGCCCCGTCACCCCGACATCCCGCGCCATCCACCTGCGGGGTAGAGGCACGGGGGCGCAGCAGAGGGTCTCGATCACGGGTCCCCCCCGGCGCTGGCCCCTGTGCCGGGTCTCCGTCACCCCCACGCCTTTGGGAGCACCAGGCCGGCCTCTGCAGGTGCTCCTGTACCTGGCTCACCCAGCATGACCGGGCAGCCCACCTGCCACGGGGAGCCAGGGCCTGGAACTGCCAGAAACACCCCGAGTGCACTCGTGTGCACCCACACTTTTGTGCATGCTTGTGCAAGTGTGAGTGTGCACAGGAACGTGAGCAGGCAGGCATGCACGGGTGTGCACACTGGTGCATCTGCGTGCACACATATGCCGGCACGCACACATGAATGTGCATGCTGGCACACGTGTGTGCATGTGTGTGCACACGTTTAGCATGCCTGCATACGTGGATGTGCATGCTGGCACGTGTGTGCATGCGTGCATCATGTTTAGGTGTGACTGCACACATACATGGATGTGCATGCCAGCACGTGTGCAATGCGTTTCGTGTGTGTCTGCACGCATGTATGGATGTGCACGCCGACACGTGTGTGCATGTGTGCAACATGTTTAGGTGTGTCTGCACACATACATGGGTGTGCACGCTGGCACATGTGTGCTTGCACGCGTGCCTGAGCTGCACGCTTGCACAGGTGTGCGTGTCTTATGCACACGCAGTGTGCACACTTGTGCAGGGGCTTCGCAGCCTGACCCGCTTTGGATCCGGGAGGAAGAGGGAACCCCTGGCTCCTGCACCCCTCCACCTTTACCCAAGGTCACGGCCGAGGTCCCAGCCGGTCCAGGTACCTGCCAGGCTGCTCTCGGTCCCTCTGCAGTCCCTCCCCAGGCCCCAGCGCCCCCGCCGGTGATTCACTCTGACTTGCCCCCACCCGCCGCCCCCTCCCTGTGGCTCCCGACAGGTCTCTTGTCAAATTGACCAGGCGAAAGGCAATAAGCGCTCACTCTCGTTAGTCACCCCGGGCAGGTGACAGCAGCTGCGCTGTGACAGCAATCACGGCTAATTGCAGGACCACGGCCCTCCCACCCCGTTTCCCCAGCACGCGGCGGGGCGCAGACGTGGCCCCCCTGCAGGGGCAAGAGCCGTGCTCAGAGCGCGTGGCAGCCGGGGGCTGCCTGTCCCTGGCCTTGTCCCGCCCGCTGCCCTCAGCGCAGAGCCCGGGCTCCTTCGCGTCTCCGGGGAAGGCTGAGGTGCCCCCCCCCCGCAGAGCCGCCCACCCCGCCCCCTCGCCTTGGGACCAAGCGGCCCTCGGCTGCCTGACGAGGATAGCGCTGGCAGTGCTGAGTGGACCGGCCGTGTCTGCGGACCCCTCTCCCAGGCCCGTGGGCCAGGGGCTGGCAAAAGCCGGGGGGGCGTCTGCCCGGAGGCGCGATGCCTCGGTGGGGGCGGGGTGGGCGCAGGCGGTGCCGTCCAGCAGGTGTCAGAGGGAGGAAGGAGCTGCCCGCCCTGGAGTCTGGCGGAGGAGGCCCCAGGGAGCTGGGGACGGGGGCTGGCGCGGCAGGGTGTGGTGGTCGCTGGGGAGAGCAGAGGGGACGTGGCATCTACCCTGGGCACCCCCGGCAGCCAGCCTGGGGTCCCGCCGGGCTCCAGGCACCCTCGCCCCAGCTCTGCCCCCCGGCACCCCTGCCCCCAGCACCCCTGCCCCCAGCACCCTGCCCCCAGCACCCCTGCCCCCAGCACCCCTGCCCCTGGCATCCTGCCCCCACCATGCCCACACCAGCCAGACTGTTTGGGAAGTAATTTTTTCCAGCAATCCCAGGGACCGGCTGGAGCCTCCGGGTGCGAGGGCAGCCCAGGCCACCCAAGTCCTGGCCCCTCCCGGCCCTGCCGTCGGGGCGCCCAGGGCGCTCCCCTCCCCCTCCTCTGTCTTTCCACCAGGGGGAGAGGGAGGGGCAGGAAGCAGCCTCAGAACCCGCCTTGGCCCCTCCTGGCTTCTGGGACAGGGGCCGATGCCCACCCCCGGCCAGGTGAGCGGCCCCGCCGTGGGCGTTTCCGGGACGCCCCACAGCGCCCTGGCCGCCTCAGTCGTTCTGGTCCCGCCCCTGGGAGCCAGAGCAGGCCTCCTGCTGGAGCTGTGGGGGCACCGGGGGGCAACCTGCCTGGCAGTCGTGGTGGGTGCCGTGGAGCCCGGGGCCCTGGACGTGCCTCGCCCAGGAGCCTGCAGCGGCCGCCTGCCCAGGGTCGACCCAAAGCACCACAGGCTGAGCGAGGCAGGCGCATGTGGGAAAACTGAGGCTTGGAGAGAAAACCGAGGGGGCACGGTCACGCGGCGAAGTGGGGGGCAGCCCGGGTGGAGTCTGGGGAGGCAGCTCGCCCCCGCCCCTGCACCTGCCCCCAACCCTGCACCTGTGCGCCTCCCGCGGGAAGCGGAGCCCCCGGCCCGCGGTCCCCGAGCCTCATGCTCACCGGCCCCAGCTTGGGCAGGGGGCCGACGTGGGCACCGTCTTGTCGGGGGCGGAGGCGAGTTCCGGGGCGGCTCAGGGGAGCCCCCCCGCCCCCAGCTGACATTTCCAGCCCCCGCCAGCTGACCCAGCGGTGCCGTGACATTTAGACAAGGCTTATCTGCCGCGGGATTACCTGCGCGCCCGCGCTAAGGCTCCCGGACACCGCGGCTCAGGCTGATCCGCGCCTCGTTTTTAATAAACTCGTCGCCCGCTAAGCCAGCGCCCCTGCCGAGGGCTCGGGGGCCCCCCTGCCTAGGGCTGGGCCCACCCGGCTGGGCAGGAAGGAAGCCCGGGCTCTCCTGGAGAGGAACGGCGCCTCCACTTCCTTCCGCTGGTCCCGCGGCCGGGGTTCCGGGAGTCCGGCCGGCCCCCCAGGGAGCCCGCTGCCCCCGCCTGCACGTGCCTTTTGCTGCTCGCCCGCCCACCAGGCACCTCTTGGGCACAGGTACTCGGGGCTTGGAGGGGCGCAGACCCAAACAGGTGCTTACAGTACAGGAGAGAGCCTGGGAAGGTCGCTAGAGCCACTGGAGGGGAGCCGGAGGAGACCCCCACCCACCCTGCCCCCAGCCCAACATCGCCCTTGGGGACCCAGGCAGGGAGCGGCCAGGGCTCAGGGAGGCCAGAGGGAGAAGGGCCGGGCCGGGGCCCGCCTCCCCCAGTCCCAGGGCTCCTGGAGAGCCTTTGCCTTCTGGAAGGTTCCCTGGGTTTCCACACCTTGGAGGCCACAGGCTGGTCTCGGGTGGGGCCTCGGGGAGGCAGGGTCCAGCCAGGGTGGCCTCCTGGGGGGCAGCCGTCTCCAGGATGTTAGGCTAGGGTCCTCGGGGACCTCGGGGACACGGCCCCCGAGGGGGTGGCAGCGGGGCGTGCGCGGGCGGCTGGGACCGGGGTCTGCACGTGCCCAGCCGTCCAGGCCCCTCCTCGCCCCCAGCCTTCTCTCCACGTGTGACGGGGGTGGCGCCTGGGCTGGGCCCGGGTCCCGTGCTGGGGAGGGGGCCCCCATCCAGCTGCCTTTCCAGCTGGGGAGATGAGAGCCAGGATGGGTAGCCACCGGGGTCTGCGGATGGGGCCGGAGGGGGCGGGGGGACCCCCGGTGGGGCAGGCCCTGTGCAGAGACCTGGGCGACGCCACCAGGAGGGGGGGGACGGTGGGTGGCCCAGGCGGTCCCCTCGGCCTGGCTGTCCCAGTGGCCTGACCAGGGGGCCCCTTCTGCCAAATGCCCCCAAGCGCCCGGCTCTCACCCCACCCTGCAGCTGCCCCTTTGTGATGGGCCAGAGGCTCCTGCCTGCTGCTCCCCTCGGCTCCCAGCCCCTGTACAGGGGCCTCTGTCCCTGCTAAAGTTCAAGGGGCAGGTGGGCTCGGAGGTGGCAGGCTGGGGTGGGGGTCCCCACAGGGCAACACCACCCAGTCCAGCTCTTCTCCCAGCGGCCAAGCCAGGATGCCCTCTACGGGCTGGCAGAGCTCTGCAGCCTTCATTGCCCACACTTGGCCCTGGGGTCCGAAGTCAGGGCAGCTGCCCTCTGGCCCTGCCCCCAGCTTCAGACCCCTTCCCACCACCCACTCCTCCTGGGCAGGAGGCTCCGACGATCCCCCACCACGTCTGAAGTGGCCCCCCCCAAAATCTCCACTACCCACCTCCTCCCGGGTGCCACCCCCACTCACGCCTGCCAGCTGGCGCTATGAAGAATCGCTTTTTATTTTAACTGTGTGAACAACAGCTTTTCCTTTAAATGCACGCGCATGCCTGCGCACGTACACACTTGCCCACAAGGGCACACACGGGCAGGCGCACTTGTGCATTGTCTTAGTTTGCTAAAGCTGCTCGAAGCAAAACACCAGAAACGGGGCGGCTTTCCTAAAAGGCCGTCGTCAGGGTGGAGGCTGTGAAAACGCCCACACCCAGGCACATCCAAGGTGGCGAGTCCCCGAAGGCCGGCCACTGGCCACCGCGACTGCCCCCGTGGCCAGGCTCGACTGCAGCGGCCCCGCTCCCCCTCCGGCTCGCCTCTCCCCTGCCTCGGGCCTTCAGCGTCCGCTGCTCCGCCATCCAGCCTCCCGCCTCTCTCTCGGCCTCTGGGGGTTTCTCCGTCTCCCCGCGGCTGCGGGCCACCCTGGCACCCTCCCGCACGTGGAGGGACGAGCTTCGGGTCTGCTTCTCCCGTGTCTGCTCCAGCAGGGGCTCGAGACCCGCCCCGGGCCCTCCTTCTCATCAAAGCCCCAGACGGAAGGGACCAGCCACAGGCGCCGGGACCCGAGGCCCTCGCCTGGCCCCGACCCGAAGGCCCGCGCACTCCGCTTCCGGGGCAGCTACAGTCGGCTTCAGAACACTCTCCTGGGTCCACAAAGTCACACGGGACCGCGTCACACGGTTTAGTGACACCTCGTGGGAAACTGAGTGCAGGGAGCATGACACGCACTAATCTAAGACCGATTTATCTGAAACTGAGCGGATGCACGTTAATGTGACAGGATGGGATGATGGGCAAGAAAACACCTCCACCACGTTATGCTAAGTAAAATAAACCAGACGCAAAGCGCTACTGACTGTGTGACTCTACGTATGTAAAATGTAGATGATGAAAGTCAGTTAATAAAGATGGAATTAGAGCCGCGGTTAGGCAGGCTGGGGAAGGATAGCGGGATTGAGGCGCGACCGCCCAGGGGTGCAGAGGCGTTCTTTTGGGAGTGATGAACTTGTACTGGAAGTTTTTGGGGTGATGTGTGCACAACATTGTGATTATACCAAAGGCCATTGAGTATACACCTTAGGTAGAATGTGTGGTATCTGCATATATCTCAATAAAACTGCTTAAAAAAGACTCAAACTGGCACACTCATGCACATATGCACACGTGTACAGACACAACCACACACACATGCAGACACACGTGAGCACACACATGCACACACATTCACAGACTCACTCACACCGATACGCACACCTTTGCCCGTGCACGCACACATATAGACACATCTACACATAGACACATGTACACAAACAACAGGTGCACACACACGCACATGCAGTCACAGATTCACACACATGTGCACACAGACACATGCACACAAATGACACGTGCGCACACAGTCACAGATTCATACACGTGCACACCTGTGCCCACACGCACACACATATAGACACATCCACACCCAGAGACACAAACACACATAGACACTCACATGTACACAAACGACACATGCGCACACGTGTACACTTGCACACGGTGTGCACTCACACAAGCACACACTCGCACTCGCACACAAAGCCAGGGGTGCCCGTGCTCCCGGCCCCCGCAGCCTCAGTCTGGAAGGTGGGCGCCTCGGGGGTCAGCTGGGGCTTTCGTTAGGGACAGGCCGGCCCCCACGGGCCGCCCCGCGCCGCTCGCCCACTGCTCACCCTGGCGTGGCCGCGCTCCATCTCCGCCAACATTTGAAAGCTTCAGACTTTCGTGCTGTTGTCGTCGTAGTGGGCGAGCAGCGGGGTCCCACTTTGGGGTGTCAGTGAGCTGGGAGAGCTCCCCACGTGTTCCAGACACGAGCCTCCCACCAGCCCCGGCCCCACCACCCATTTCCACGGAGCCCTTGTGGCCACGGCGGCCAGCTGGGAGGTGACCTCAAGGAGCCAGGCCGCCCACCTCTGGCTCTGCAGTCGGGGTCCCGCCCAGGAAACCCCTCCCCAAACAGAGCCGCCCCGCCAGTCCCCCCACCCCGCGCTCACCTGGGGGCCGCGTGTGCCCCGAAAAGCCGCTTCCTCCCGGGAAGCCGTGCTGCGCTTGGCTGCACAGGCCAAAGCCGCCGTTTTTCTTTTTCAGAGGGTGGAAGGGTGGGGGGTGGGTGCACGCAAGTGGGTCTGTGGGGGGTCTCGATGCTCATCGAGAGGGTCAAGAGTTAGAGGAGACGGGGCCGCAGTCGGGCGCCCAGAGCTGAGACGCGGAGGCCCTGTCCGGGTGGCGCGGAGGCGGGGCCTGCTCGCCCTCCTGGGGCGCGGGCGGCCCTCCCGGGCGGGCGGGGAACGAGGGCCGCCCGCCCCTGCCAGGCCCCCCGAGCCTCACGCCGCGTCTCCCCGCGCGGCTTCCCGTCCCGGGCAGCGGGGTGTCCCGTCGCGGGGCGGGGGCCCGGGACTCGAGGCCGCCGCGATGACCGCCCTGCCGGCGAGGGCAGCACCCGCTGGCTCCGGCTCCGGGGAAGGAGCTGCAGAGACTCGGCCCCCCTGCAGTCGCCAGAGGAGGCCGGGGGCTTAGGGCCTGGAGCGGGGGCGGGGCACGGCACGCGGGGGGGTGCAGGCTCAGGCTGCGGGGCCCCCCCGGCCCCCGAGTGCAGGCACCCCCACCCTCCCGCTGTCCGCCTGGGCCCAGCCACATCCTGGTCTCTCCTCCTCTGTCCCCCACCACTGGGACCCCTGCGGGGTGGGCTCGGGCCCACCCATGCCCCTCTGACCTCCGCATCACCGCCTGATTCCAGGGGCCAGGATCTCCCACGGGCCCCTCCTTCTCCACGTGCCCACGGCTTAGGGGCCAGGGCGAACCCCAGGGGCCGGAGCACACACAGTAGCTCCCCAAGACCCGGACGGCAGGCACAGCCCCCACGGGGTCCCTCGGGCTCCCCCCAGCCGCCCCGGCCGGCACCTTCCGATACCAGTGCTTCAGCAGTTTCTCCAAATGTCTGTCCTCAGTCACTCCCTGACTCAAGAATTCTCCGTGGCTCCCACCGCCTGCCGATGTGGCAGCTCCAGGCCGGCCCAGTGTCCCCTTCCCCACACTGGCCCCGCCCCCTGCCCTCGCTCCTCCACCCCGACCGGGGGGCCCCAGGGGGACCGGCCTCAGCTGCAAACTGCCAAACGTTTTTGTCCCTCATCGGGTTTGCACGTTGGCTCCAACCTGCCTCGAATGCAGCAGGGACACGAGCGTGGACAAGATTCCAGCCGGACAGCCCCCGCGGATGCGGCTGGGAGGAGAACCGACCGTGCGGCCAGAGCCAGTTGGCAATATTTATCCGGGTTATAGACGCCCCGCCCCACAGACCCAGCGGTCCCACGTCCACGTGTCCCCTGGCTAAGGAAGAGCCGGACGGTGGCTGCCACGTTTTATTTATTTTTATTTTTTAATTTTTTAATTTTTTGTCTTTATTCATTTTTTAAATATTACGTTCAAAAAATATGAGGTCCCCATATACCCCCACCCCCCTCACCCCACTCCTCCCCCCATAACAACAACCTCCTCCATCATCATGAGACATTCGTTGCATTTGGTAAATACATCTCTGAGCACTGCTGCACCTCATGGTCAATGGCCCACATCATAGCCCACACTCTCCCACAGTCCACCCAGTGGGCCATGGGAGGACATACAACGTCTGGTAATTGTCCCTGCAGCACCACCCAGGACAACTCCAAGTCCTGAAAATGCCCCCACATCACATCTCTTCCTCCCATTCCCTGCCCCCAGCAGCCACCATGGCTACTTTCTCCACACCAATGCTACGTTTTCTTTGATTGCTAATAACAAGAGTTCATGAATAGAATATCAGTAAGTCCACTCTAATCCATACTCTATTCCTCCATCCTGTGGACCTTGAATTGGTTGTGTCCACTCCACATCTATGTCAAGAGGGGCTCAGATTCCACATGGATGCTGGATGCAATCCTCCTGCTTTCAGTTGTAGGCACTCTTGGCTCCCTGGTGTGGTGGTTGACCTTCTTCACCTCCATGTCAGCTGAGTGGGGTAAGTCCAATAAACCAGAGTGTAGGAGCTGAAGTCTGTTGAGGCTCAGGGCCTGGCTATTATATGGTCAGTCCAGAGATTCAGGTCCCCTGGGTATACATGAAACCCCAGCACTAGCTATAGTTCCAGTAAAAGTAACCGGAGAGGCTTGTGGGCAGAGATAACATCTGAGTCCAGCTCCATCACACAGAAACACAAACTCCAAGGTAGGGCCAACTGACATGGCACTGAACTCCATCTGCCATGACCATAGAACCTGTGGGTCTCTGTAGCCCTCAGAAGAACCAATACCTGGGGTTGTATCTACTTTATCTGTCTCTGGGACTCTGCTGAGTTGTGCATAAGGGCAACCCCTCTGATGACCTCCCGGCTTTTTTTGGAGACTCACAGCCATATAAACTCATTTCTCCGGTGGCTGCCACGTTTTAGGGGAAGCGAGACAGCAGGGCTGGAAGTTTCCCCGGGGGCCCCTGGAGGGAGAAGTGGCTGGAAGGAGGTGCGGCTGCGGGCAGGGGAGGTGTGGGTGGCCGGTCGTGGACAAGGTGGCGGGGATCCTTCAGACAAAATCCTGAAAAGGCGAGTGTCTCCCAGGGACCCCCTGCGGAGGGAGCTGAGCCCCTTGGCTGCTCTGTGGGCCCTGCTGGGGGTGGGGGCCTACCCAGGGGGCACTGGCTTCAGAGTCTGTTGAAATGAGCGTGTGTAACCTGTTCAAAACCAGAGAAAAGCTTTCAAAAGAAATTCCAGCCACGCGCGGCCTTCGCGCCATCCTCCTTAGCCGACGTGCCGTTGGCACATCACCCAAGGCTCATGCGTGCCTGGAGGGCCGGAGAGCAGGGGCGGCCGAGAGGGGGCCGAGCAAGGGACCCCTCACCAGGTCACCCAGGCGGCCCCGGAGTCCGCGGGGTGAGAGCCGGGAAGGCAGGTCCGAGGACAGCCCGGCCTCCTCCTGGGCCGGACAGGGGCCCCTTGGTGTCGGGAGCAGAGGCCACCTCGGACGGGGGCTGCTTCTGGGCACAAGCCCACTGCCCACCCAGGGCCAAGGCCCTGCCCTGACCCTCCCTCAGCTTACCGCAAGGGGAAGTCTGGGGGTCCTGTCCCGGGGGCCTGGCCTCTCGGCCGCGGGTCCTGCACGGACAGCCCAGGCCCCACCCCCGCCCGGGGACCGGCAGAAGCTCCCGTCCCCCGGGGGCCAACAGCTGGACCCTGCCCGGCTCCGGGAGCCCCGGGCGCTGGGCAGTGCTGCCTGATCCCACCAGGGCCGCACGGCCTGGGCCTCGGGTGGCCAGTTGGGGGGCGGGAGCCCTTCTCTGTTTGCAGCGCCCAGACCATGTATTGATTTCTGCAAACGAGGACGTGTTGTTTTCCATTATAGGAGCAAAGCGAACACATCTCAGGGCAGGTGCAGCGGGAGCAGCCCCCCCGGGCGGCTCGCGCCCCAGCCGCTTTCTATCCTGACCGTGACTGAGGGATCCTCGCCAGGCTGGGGCGCAGATTGGAAACGCTTCATCAGCATCTCCGTAATCCAATCTGTGCCCCTGAGTCAACAGCACCCGCCCCGGGAGCGGGCGCCTTCTCCAGAGCCGCCCTGCCGGTGACGTCTGGGCGCCCGCTGCGGCCTAATGAGCCGCCGTGATCTGGTATCTACGGAAACAGCTGCCTGTCAGCACCCAGAATAGACCCTCATTTGCTCCCTTATCTGTCCGCAATCAGGACGTGGGCACGTGGCATGGCCGGTGTGCTGCCTTCTTGCACGCACACGGAGGGCAGGCGCCCGGGGCCTGAGGGGCGCAGGCGGGGGGTGGCAGCTGCGCTCACGTCGCCACCTGCTCGTCGTCTTCGCCCACAGCCACAGACCCCGGCAGCCCCGTTCCCCGCCGGGGAGTGACCCAGGGACCGGAGGGTCACGGCAGAAGAGGAACTTAATTGTCGCCGTGCCCCCTTTGCCCCCTGGAATCTCCGGCTGGGCTTGCGAAATCTGTCCGGGGCCATGGGGACTGGCAAGGTTGCGGCTTTATGTTTATCGTGGAGACACGGCGCTTTTAAGTTGAAAATAAATGTTTTTCTGATTTCAAAAGTAATCTGTGGGCCTTATAAAAAAACTAAGGGCTATGCAAAAGCATAAAGAAGATCAGAATCACCTCTGATGCCCCTGCCCCCAACCCCCAGGACGGGTAAAATGGGTGGTCTCGGGGCTGCGTCACCAGCGTGCCTTCCGCCAGAGCCTGGAGAGCGGAGGCTTTGGGGGCTGCCCCGAGCGTGGCGGGGGCAGGGAGCACTTCTGGGGCGAGCAGGGCCCTGTCTGGGCCTCCCAGGACTTCAAGCCTGGACTCGAGTGTGAGCGGCAGCCGTGTACCCCAAAACTGGGGGGGCTGCTCCCTGTCTCTCCTGGCTTCCAGCAGGAGCCGGCCAACTTGGGGCTCCCTGGCTTGTGGCCGCACAGTCCGGCCCCTGCCCCCGAGGTCAGCCGGCTGTGTCCCCTGGCACCAAGCTCTCCTCCGAGGCAGACCCCAGGCCAGTCTGGCCTCAGCTGACCAGCCACATCTGCACACACCTGCTTCCAAAGCAAGCCAGTGCAGGGGCCAGGGCTTTTGGGGGGAGCACGGTTCAAGCCCCACCAGAGCCCAGGTCCAGAGCAGGGGTCGGGCCTGGGCAGGCGAGGGCGAGCGCAGAGGGCCTTGGTGCCGGGTCTGCTCCAGGCAGGAGGCCCGTGCGGCTCAGGCGTGGCAGCACTGGGCGGGGTGGGCTGGGGGCAGAGGCTTCTGATCCCGGCTCCCCTCGCCTGACTGTGCGTCGCTTTGTTAGCCTCATGGAGGGAGGGTTTTTTACACACTGAAGGTTGGTGGCACCCCTGCGCGGGCCAAGTCTACTGACACCATTTTCCCCACAGCTGGTGCTCGCCTTCTGTCTCCGTGTCCCATGCTGGTAATTCTCTCAATATTTTAAACACTTCTGTTATTATCCTATCTGTTACGGTGACCTGTGACCTGTGATGCTCCTACTGTAATTGTTTTGGGGTGCCGTGAATCACGCCCACACAAGTCGGCGAATTTAATCGATAAACGCTGCGTGTCTGGCTGCTCCACAAACCAGCCGTTCCCCGTCCCTCTCGCTCTCCTCGGGCGTCCCTATTCCCTGAGACACAATTAAGCCAGTTAATAACCCTGCAAGGGCCTCTAAGTGTTCAGGTGAATGAAGAGTCACATGATGATCACTTTATATCAAAAGCTAGAGATGACTGAGCTCAGCGAGGAAGGCTTGTTGAACGCCGAGGCGGGCTGAAAGCTGGGCCTCTCATGCCAGTTAGCCAGGTTGTGAATGCAAAGGGAAAGTTCTTAGAGAAAATTAGGAGTGCTGCTCCAGTGAACACACGAATGATAAGAAAGCAAAACAGCCTTATTGTTGATATGGAGAAGGTTTTAGGGGTCTGGATGGAGGCTCAAATCTGCCACAACACCAGTCTTGAAGCCAAACTCAGCATGTAAATTCATTGCCTTCCCCCCAGCGTGAGACATGACTCCCGGGGATGAGCCTCCCTGGCACCAAGGGATCACTACCAAGTATCAGCTGATGATGTAACTAGAAAATGACCTTGAATAAAAGGTTCAACTTGGACCAGCAAAATATCTCTGTCTACATATAATAACAGGAGTTAAAAATGCTTTTGACCTAAATCAAGGGGAAAATGGAAAGGACAAATGAGTTTATATGGCTATGAGTCTCTAAAAAAGAGCCAGGAGGTTAGCAGAGGGGTTGCCCTTATGCACACCTGAGCAGGGTCCCATAGACAGATAAAATAGATACAACCCCAGGTATTGGTTCTTCTGAGGGCTACAGAGACCCACAGGTTTTATGGTCACGGCAGATGGAGTTCAGTGCCATGTCAGTTGGCCCTTCTTTGGAGTTGGTGTTTCTGTGTGATGGAGCTGGACTCAGATGTGATCTCTTTTCATAAGCCTTTCCTGTTACTTTACCAGAATTGTAGTTGGTGCTGGGGTTCAAGACACAACCAGGGGATCTGAATCTTTGGACTGACCATATGATAGCCAGGTCCTGAGCCTCAACAGACTTCAGCTCCTGCACTCTGGTTTATTGGACTTACCCCACTCAGCCAACATGGAATTGAAGAAGGTCAGCCACCACACCAGGGAGCCAAGAGTGCCTGCAACTGAAAGCAAGAGGATTGCATCCAGCATCCATGTGGAATCCAAGCTCCCTCTCGATATAGATGTGGAGTGGACACAACCAATCCAAGGTTCACAGGATGGAGGAATAGAATATGGATTAGAGTGGACTTACTGATAATCTATTCATGAACTATTGTGATTAGTAATCAAAGAAAATGTGGCATTGGTGTGGAGAAAGTGGCCATGGTGGCTGCTGGGTGTGGGGAATGGGAGGAAGAGATGAGATGTGGGGGCATTTTCGGGACTTAGAGTTGTCTTGGATGGTGCTGCAGGGACAATTACTGGACATTGTATGTCCTCCCATGGCCCACTGGATGGAACATGGGAGAGTGTGGGCTATGGTGTGGACCATTGACCATGAGGTGCAGCGATGCTAAGAGATGTACTCACCAAATGCAATGAATGTGTCATGATGATGGAGGAGAATGTTGCTATGGGGGGAGGAGTGGGGTGAGGGGGGTGAGGGGTATATGGGGACCTCATATTTTTGGAATGTAATATTAAAAAAATGAATAAAGACAAAAAAAAAAAAAAACACCTGCCACAACATTTCCACAAGTCAAAGCCTCATCCAGAGCAAGGCCCTGGCTCCAATTCTGAGAAGGCCGGGAGAGGCGAGGAAGCTGCCCGTGAAAAGTGCGAAGTGAGCAGAGGCTGGTTCACGAGGTTAAGGAAAGACGCCGTCTCCACAACATAGAGGTGCAGCCGCCAGTGCTGACGGAGAAGCTGCAGGCGGTGCTCCAGAAGATCCAGTAAGATCACGGTGGAGGTGGCTACACTCGACAGCAGATTTTCAATATAGACGCAACAGCCTTCTATTGGAAGAAGCTGCCATCTGGGACCTTCAAAGCTGCAGAGAAGTCCAGGCCTGGCTTCAAAGCTCCAAAGGACAGGCTGGCCCTCGTGCTCGGGGCTAAGGCGGCTGTGACTTGAAGCTGAAGCCAAGGCCCATTCCATTCTGAAAGTCCCAGGCCCTTAAGAAGGAGGCGAAATCCCCCGGCCTGTGCTCTCTCAGCGGAGCTACAAAGCCCCGACAGCAGCACACCTGCTCACACCATGGGCGTCTGAATACTACAAGCCTGCTCCCGAGTCCCACTGCTCAAAGAGTCCTTGAAAACGATGACTGCTCATTGGCAAGACACCTCGTCACCCAAGAGCTCGGTTCCAGACAAACGAGATGGAGGCGGTTTTCCTGCCTGCCCTCCCAACCTCCACTCTGCCGCCCAAGGGTCAAGGTGTCATTTAGACTTTCGCGTCTTCTTATCTAAGCAAAACTCTTGCCAAGGCTCTTGCCGCCATCCGTAGAGATTCCGCCATGGATCCGGGCAAAGTCAACTGAAAACCTTCTGGTAAAGAGTCGCCTTCCTGGATGCCATGAAGAACATTCCTGATTCGAGGGGGAGGTCAGAACGTCCACAGCCCACCCTCCCGAGCCACGCCCTGACCCGGCAGCCTCCAGGTGGGACCCCCCGCCCCGAACAGACCCCCGGAAGGCTCAGCCAGCCTCGTTCAGCAGCAGAGGACTTCTATCAGGCTCTGCTCTTGGCTGTGCAGACGTGGCACAGCCGCGCACTGATGGGCCGGAGCAGCACGCGCACCCGGCACCCGTCCTGGAGCAGCGTGCGCGCCCGGCACCCGTCCTGGGTGACTGAAACCCTCGCGGGCCTCGCGTTGTCGCAATTCTCGCTGAGCTGGGGCGCCCCAGAACGGACCCCGGGCTGCTCCAAGGGTGTCCATGCGGGAGCCGCTCGGGGGTCTCCCCGGACCCACAGCTCTTCCCAGGCAGTCCCCGCCCCTTTCTGGGGTGTGGTCATTTGCCACCCTGTGGGCCCCCCAGGCTGGGACCCGGGGCCCGACCACGGCCTGGGTGGTGGCCGCATGCGCAGCCTCCTGGCCCTGCAGCTGGACTCCACTGGGAAGGGGAATCAGGCACCCACAAATCCACCCTGGGGTTTGATGGGGGGAGTGCTGGCTGGGTGGGGGCATCTGCCAAGCCCTGTGGCAGAGAATGTTCTGGAACCCAGCAGGTATCTTGGGAAGCGGCACCCGGGGATCCCAAAAGGCAGTACCCCGGGGTCCCTGGGCCCAGATGGTTGTGCAGGGCACTGACGGTCTCCCACCCTTTCTCCCAGTTTCCCGCAGGGACCCCAGGGCCCCTCCCTGGGCACCCAGGCTGAGGGGGGTGGCCGGTCAAGCCCCACCCCTGCCTCAGGCCTCAGCAACCCCCCTGGCATCTGGTACCGGGTGCTGTGGGCCGGGGGGTGCTGGCCTGCAGATGGTGGCCTCGGCCAGCCTCAGCAGGCACCCTGCGCCCCCGCGGCCCTGCGCGGCTGTCGCCCGGCATTCTGTCCCCGCGGTCGCCTCCGCCTTGCGGCTCTGTTGCTCCAGCCGCCCCACCTGGCCTGCTCTGGTCTGTGTCATCCTGACAGCCAGCGGCTCACAGGGGCCTGGAAGAGGCCCCCGGCCCGGGGCTGCCCCCTCCGCTTCCTCCAGGCCGAGGGGCTGCTGGGCACTCAGCCTCAGCCTGTGCCAGGAGACCCCTCCCTGCCCTCAGGGGCCAGGGCCAGCAGGAGCCAAGCCCCCCATCCCTGGAGGCGCTGCGGCCTGGAGTGGAGGTTTATTTTCTGTAGCCGTCCCCAGGGAAGGCGGTTTCCAGAGCCCCGTGCAGGGGAAGTGCCGTGAGGGCACAGCCACAAAGGACGCCCCCGCGCGCGTGTCCCCAGCCGCCCCGGGGCCGGCGGGCGGTGACGCGGCCGCGTGGGCACAGAGCTGGCCGGGGGGTTGGGCCGTCGTGGCCCGGTCCGAGTGACCCGGCTGGATCTGGGGTCCGCCACCCCCATGGCACCCTCATGGCCAGAAGCACTGCTGGGTGGCGGCCTGGTGCCCGGGGCAGCAGCTCTGGCCTCCGGGCCCCGCGACTGGCCTTGCGGGTGGGCGGCGGGGAGGGGGACACACGCCCGTGTGCGGCAGTGCCTGCGCGTAGCGGCACACGCAGGTGTTACTGTGGGAGACTGAGTGTGCAAGTGGGGTGCGTGTGAGGTAGGGTGTCTGTAGGGGGTTCTGGGGTACCTGATTGTATGCAGGGACTGTCAGGGGAGCAAAAGGGGGTGTGTGCACTCGGGAAATGGGGTGCAGACTGGGGCGGGGTCCTCGGGACCCCCCAAAACCCCCATCCACTCCTGTGGCCCCTGTGCCCCCATCCTCCCCATTCTCCCTGTGCCCCCCATGTCCCTTGTGACCCCCATTCACCCGCATGACCCCCGCCCCCCTGTGCTCCCCACATCCTCCCATGGGCCCCGTCGCCCTCGTGGCCCTGCGCCCCCTGCATGCCCCTGCGCGCCAGCCCCTCCGTGTCCCCAGTGCCCCCACTCACCCCCTGCCCCTGTGCCCCTGCCCCGGCGGTGCCCACTCCACACGGACCTCGCCACTCACTTCTCCCAGGCCTTGCCCTGCACTGCCCACTGCCCTCTGCTGGGCACAGCCCCCCCCGCCACACCCACGTCCTTCTCTGCAGCCGCCACTTCTTCACCTCCGCCAGGACCAGGGGTCCCCGCTGCCGCCACGGCTTCCGCCTTGAGCCCCGTGTGCTGGCGCCCCCGCGTGGCCGACTGCGGTATGACTGTCTACTCCCAGCTCCGCTGTCACAGGGGCCGGGCAGGGAGAGCAGGCAGGGGCGGGGGGGGGGGTCTCCACACGCCCCCAGACCCTGCCCAGGGGGTCCAGACGGGCTGCGCGTGCAGCCAGGCGCCGGCTCTGCTGGACCCACAGCGGCGCCGACCATGGAGGCGCTGCTGGCATTGGGGCCCGCTGGGGGAGCACCGCTGGGTCCCCCTTTCCCAGTGTCCCCGGGGTGGGGACGGGGTGGGCATCCTGGATTTCAGAGGCCCCAGGCCCCAGGAGCCGGCCCCAGAGGGTCTTGGTGGGTGCCCCCCCTGCTCCTGCCCCAGCGCCGGCCCCCACGGCCAAGTGGGGGTCTCGGAGACCACACGTTCGCCAGCCGCTCCCCTCTGCGCCCCCAGCCCAGGCAGGTGGGTGGGGGGCCAACAACAGGCTGCTTCTCGTGGGGGGGCGCCCCAGTGCATATACGGGACCCCCAATCCCACCCGGGAGCTCTTGCCATCGCCCCATTTGACAGGTGAGAGAATGAAGGCCCTGCGTGCGCAGCGAGGGGGGCACCGTGGGGAGGGCGGCCTGCCTCCCTGGAGGGTGGGCACGCATCAGCCTGGCCCGGGCGGGGCCGTGGGGAGGGGCACCGATACACTCACACCCATTCACACAGTGACACGCTCATTCACACACAGGGGCGGGCCTGCCTGCAGTGCCGCCCACGGCCACACGGGCGCGCCATCGCCCCACATCTGCAGGGAGCGGTCAAAGGTGCAGGCTGGGGGAGGCATTGGCCGCTGGGGCACCCGCAGGTGAGGGGTGGGGGCGGTGGGAGGGGATCAGAGAGGGCCCAGGGCTTCATCCAGGGCCTCAGCGGGCAAAGGGCAGCGGGCAGCTGGGGTGGGACATGGGGTGTCTCCACCCAGCCACTCTCGGGGTCCCCCAGACTGAGACCCCCGATGGAGAGACTGTGACAAGGCCCCAGAGGTGGGGGAAGGGGCGGCAGCACGTGCAGAGAGGGGTCACTGGGGGTGTCGGGGGTCCCTGGGCCCAGGAGGCCGGACTCCCACCGGTGGGAAGCTCCGGAGTCCCGGTCCTCCCACTGTTCCCTCCAGCTTCTCTGGCTTGGGGGGTGCCCTGGGGCCGGCCCTGGTCCTTCCCTGGAGCCCCCGCCCCTCCTGCCGGCCCCTTCTCCTCCCCCCTCCTCTCCCTCCCCTCTCCTCTCCCCCTCCCCAGTCATCCTGGCCTTCTAGAAGGCCTTTCTGTCCCAGGTGGACTCTCAGGGGTGGGGGTGGGGGCAGGGTGCTAGGGGGGGCCGCCTCGCTGGGTCATCTACGGCCGGGTGCGGGGACCTGCCGGGCTGGGCCATCACGGGGCGAACCCAGGCTGGGGCCTCGGCGCCACCCAGAGACCCCTGCCCAGGCCCCACCTAGCGGAGCAGGTAAGATGTGGCCAGGAGCAGGTAAGCACGCCCCCAGTCTGCCAATTACCTGCATTTTCGTTTGCTCAGTCAGGCCACCCTGCCCTGCTCCGACCCCCACCCACCCGGGGTGGGCACGGGCGTCTCCCAGGGGCAGCGACCGATGCCAAGCAGCGCGGGCTTAAGCGGCGGGAAGGCTGGCCTCGCGCTTTCGGGCTGCAAGGCCGCCTCGCCGGGGCCGGCGCTGGGGGGGGCTTGGCTTTCCCGCCACGGGGCACGGCCTCGCCTTTCTCTTCTGGGTCCCCCCACTTCCCGCATCCGCCCCGCGGCTCTCCAGGCTGCCGGTAAGTCACAGGCAAGACCACCCCTCCCGTGGCTCCCCGCCACTTACCGTGGGCTGTGCCCCAGAGTGACCGGGACGAGAACAAGCTGCCTTCTGGGCACCCAGGCCCCTCTGGGACCGCAAGCCCTGCTTCCCCCCGCGGGCGGCAGGGGCAGCCTGGCCACATGGCTCCCACGGCCCGGGACCCCCTCTCGCTGCCCCACCTGGGCTGCCTGGCAGGTGCGTGGTGACGACAGAGCCCCCCGCGGGGCGCATGAAATGCACGGGGGGAAGGGTGTGGGGGGGCAGAGCGGGGGCCCTGCAGCCCCTCACGTGGCCGCCGAGGGTCCCGGGTCCTGGGCTGCCTGGCTGACGGCGCAGCTCCCCAGCCCCGGGGGTACTGGCCAGTGGCCGGGGGTGGGGGCGCTATGGGGAGCCTCTGAAAACAGGGGCCGCCCTGCCGGAGCCACAGGCTTGCCCCAGATACGGGCACACCACGTGCATGCCCGCCCAGACACAGGTGCCCACACACCCCTTCCCGTGCACTCGCACACGCGCGCGCCTGTGGTGTTCTCACGCCTCCGTGGCCAGCACCGCCCGGGCGCAGGCCTCCCTGCTTCCACAGTGCACGGGGCCTCCTGCCTCGCACGCCGTCCCGGGAGGACAGACGCCAAGGCCCCGGCTCAGCAGCCCTGCTGGGGTGCAGAGGCAGTGCCCCGTCCTCCGCCCAGGGCAGAGCCAGGTTCAGGCAAAGTGGAAGGGGGCAGGCAGGGGCCCACTAGAGCCCCCTCCAGAGCCCCCCTAGAGCCCCCTAGAACTCCTTAGAGTCCCCCTAGAGGCCCCTCCAGAGCCCCCCTAGAGCCCCCTAGAGCCCCTCCTAGAGCCCCCGCTCCTTCTCCCTGCCTGGCCAGGCCTCCACCTCTGGAACTGGGGAAGTGGACAAAGCGCTCTGCTGAGGGGGCCTCCAGCCCAGCAAGGGCCCTGAGCTGGACAAAGGGCCAGAGACTGCTGGGTCCCTGGGCTTCCCCTCCCCTTGCCACTCAGCCCTGGGACCACCAGTGCTGGCGGCCCCCCCACCCTGGGTGTCTGCATCTGCTCAGAGCTGTCCTCGTGGACCCAGCTCTGGTCCTCGCAGGGGCCGGGGCAGGGGCTGGACCTGGCCTGCAGCAGCCAGCCCGAGTCATCTCTGCATACAGAGGGCCACAGAGAGATGGACAGGCGGCCACCTGCCACAGAGCCACGGTGTAAGTGACCACCGCAGCCGGCCAAGGCCCTGCAGGCCAGTGCTTGCAGGCAGGTGCCCACCCAGGGCCAGGGAGAAGCTGACACAGCCCGGCCCCAGCTTGCTCCCAGTGGGGGTGGGGAGGGGCTGAGCAGAAGCGTGGAATCTTCTGTGCCTCTGCTGCACATGCCCTGGTCCTGGAAAGACACCTGGGATGACACCTGGCCCGTTAGCCTAGCCCACAGCAGACAGGGGCCCGGGGCAGCCCTGAAAATGTGAGCTGGCCCTCTCCCCTCAACTGTGTGTAAGTTGGACCATTCCGGCAGGCCTGGCCCTTACCCCACCCCACGTGCTCTCAATCCCTCACATCACTGCAGCTGAGGCAGGCCATGGAGATTTGTTGAGTGGATGGATGGATGGATGGATGGCTGGATAGATGGGTGGATGGATGGATGGACGGATGGATGGATAGATGGATGGGTGGATGGATGGGTGGATGGATGGATAGATGGATGGGTGGATGGATGGGTGGATGGATGGGTGGATGGATAGATGGACGGACGGATGGATGGATGGATGGATGGATGGATGGATGGATGGATGGATGGATGAGTGATAGATGGATGAGAGGGTAGGTGGGTGGATGGATGGGTAGATGGATGGCTGGGTGGATGGATGGGTGGGTGGGTAGAGCAAGGGACAGATGGATGGATGAATGGATGGCTGGATGGGTGGATGGATGGGTGGATGGATGGATGGAGCAAGGGATGGAAAGAGAGAAGGAGGGAGGGAGGGAGAGACTGAGAAGAGAGATCCTTGCCATATTCCAAATGCCTCCCAAACCACATTTCGGCTTTAAGGCCCAGGCCTTGAGTCCCATCTGCTTGGAAATACCCTTGCATTGATTCTCTTGCAAATAGGCTCAGCATCTCTCTTAATTTGCCAAAACCCAAATTCTCACTAGTGCAAGCTGGTGGGCAAGTTCACGTCACCCCAGGCCCCTGTCACTGGGGTCTCAGTCACAGGAGAGAAGCTGCAGGGGGGTGGCCATCACCTCCTGCGTCCTCTGCTGGGCATCTGGACACGGGGCTCAGGAGCAAGCCTCCCTGGACTTCTGCACGGGCACAGGCTGCCCGAGGGGACTCTCCAGACCCCACCAGGACAGAGCTGGGGATGTCCGCTTCTTCACGTCCCCCTTCGCTCCTGGGCGTGGTCGGCAGGGCACGTCTTCCGGGAGCTTCCCTGAACCAAGGGGCTCTCCCCCCTCCCCTCATCGCGGGTGGCATTGAGACCCCACGCACACGGTCCTGTGGAACCAGGCTCAGAGGACCGTGGTGACAGGGTGGGCTGGACAGCGAGGCCACCCTTGCCCCCCAGACTCCGCCCCCCGCTGCGAAGTGGGTGCCACGGAGTTGGCAGGGGCGGGCACGTGCGCCAGTGCCGCGGGGAAAGGGGTCCTTCTGCTGGGCTGCGCCCACGCCCGCTGCCCCGAGCCAGGGTCCGTGGGAAGGGGGTCTGCGGGCGGGGGTCAGAGGCCGGGACCTCCTGGGCGGGGTGGGGGCTTGGCGCTCGGCCCCTCCCTCGCCTGCCCTGCCCGGAGGCGTGTGATCCTCCAGGCCCTGACCTGTGGGTCCTGTTTGGGAGGGAGGGGCTGCGCAGCTCATCTTTGGGTGGAAAAGAGGTGAAACATCAGGCAGCACCCAGGGCGGGGGCCGCTGCGGGCAGGTCCCCGTGTGCGTAGGACGGGGCACGCGTGTGCGGGGGCAGTGCACACGTTTGTACACATGCGTTGAGAGGTCCGTGCTGTGCTGTGCACGTGGATGCACAGGCGTTTCGTAGTGTGCGTCTGTGTGTGGGGTGTGCGTGGGTGTGCACGCACAGGTGTGTGTGTGCAGGTGTGCATTTGCATGCACGTGTGTGCAGAGCAAGCGGGCAGGGGCATGCACGTGTGTGCTCGTGTGCAGGAGTGTGTATGCACACAGGTGTGCGTTGCACGCGTGTGCGTGCAGGGCAGGTGTGCAGGTGTGCTCGAGTGTGCGCGCTCGTGCAGGGGCCCAGGGTCTCTGGGTGGTCCCCAGGCCTGCAGGAGGGGCTGCACGGGGTTCTGGGGCACCCTCGGCTCCACAGCAGAGCAGTGCTCCCCGGGGGTCGGGCGGAGGGGGGAGCCCCTGGGGCTCCCGGGCATCCCTGGGGTCTCCACCGAGGGGCTCCACGAGGCAGGCCCTCCCTCCTAGGAGCCTCCCCCGCGGGGGTCTCGTCTCGGAGATCAGGGAGCACAGCCCCCGGGCCCAGCAGCCGCCCCAGGCCCAGCAGCCGCCCTGCGCAGATGGGGCTGTCCCCGGGAGCACCCAGGCACAGCCAGCCTCCCCCACCTGGTGTCGGGCGAGGTCGGGACCCCCACGGGGGGCCTGGGAGAGGGTCTTCCAGATGCCCCCACACACCTGGGGCCGCCTTGCCTCGGGCTCCCGGGGAGGGCGGCGCCGGCCGCGCTCGGCCACGCTTTTCCCGGAAATCTCCCCAGTCGCTGAGCCATAAAGAGGCCGCCTGTCTTTTTGATTCCACGATTTTATAGCAAAATGAAAAGATAAGTCAGCTTTGATTCTGGCCCCGCTCTATCGGCTCAGATTTTATTCCCTCTCTTGTTCGGGGGAACAAACGTGTTTATGGCCGGGCGCCCCATCTCCCCATCGGCTGCAGGTGGGGTGGGGGAGGGGGCTCTGATAAGGCCCGCAGCACCCCCTCCTGGCCCGCTGTGGGGTGGGGGGGCGTCAACGAGCCTGGGACCTTGGCCAGCTCCCTCCTTCCTGCCCAGGGTTGCCGCGAGGTCGAGGGGTGCAGGCACCCCGTCTTTCTTTAAAATTATTATTTTTTATTTATTTCTCCCTGCCCCGCTCGGTGTTTGCACTTGCTGTGTCCACTCGTCTTCTCTTTAGGAGGCACCGGGAGCCGAACCCAGGACCTCCCACGTGGGAGGGGGGCGCCCAGTCGCTCGAGCCCCCTCCGCTCCCTCCACCCCGTCTCCTGGGCCTCCTCCTCGGGGGGCGGGCCCCTGAGAAACCCCCCTGCACCCGCCAGCCCGCGGACCACCCCCTCTACCCCCTCCCCCGCTGGGGGGGCCTCGGCCCCTCGGGAGCACGCGGGGTGGGTGGGGGCAGCCCCCACCGAGACCCTCTGCTGCCCCCACCACTCCGCCCGAGGCTTGGGGCTCTCGGCGAGAAGGCGAGGCGAGGGGGCGTGCGCGCAGGGGCTGTGGGCAGCCTCGCCTTCCCCAGGGACCCCGCACCCTCCCGTGCCCCGACGGCCAGGCCGAGGCTGCGCGCCTCCCCAGGCCTGTGGGGACTCGCCCCAGCGCCGGAGCGCGGGCCAGCGGGGCAGGGCGGCTCCTCAGGGGGCAAGGGGAGGCCTCGGGCCACCCACCTGCAAGTGCGCCCGGGACATCAAAGCGCCCGCGCCCACAGGGCGGGGCGGTCAGGGGCGCTCACGGCGTCCGCCCCGAGGGAGCGGCCAGGCGCCCTCCCCCACCCGCGGCCGGGCCCCTGCCGGGTCCAGGGTCCCCCCACGTGGCAACCCTGCGCCCACCCCTGGGGGCTGCACGCGCCATGGGACCCTCCTGCTGGCCCCTGAAACCACGTGGGGCAGGGGTGGGTTGGGGCCTCCTCGGGGTGGACATGGCCCCCAGCTCTGCCACGGCCACCCAGCGTGGGCCGAAACAGAGGGACTCCCGGAGGCTCACGGGGCCTTGAGGCCTCAGGCCCAGCAGGTCTCAGGCAGGTGGGCCGTGGCACTGAGGGCAGGGGGCATCCTGGGCAGGTGGGCCACACTGAGGACAGGTGGGTCCTGGCATTGAGGGCAGGGGGCATCCTGGGCTGGTGGGCCACACTGAGGACAGGTGGGTCCTGGCATTGAGGGCAGGGGGCATCCTGGGCTGGTGGGCCACACTGAGGACAGGTGGGTCCTGGCATTGAGGGCAGGGGGCATCCTGGGCTGGTGGGCCACACTGAGGACAGGTGGGTCCTGGCATTGAGGGCAGGGGGCATCCTGGGCAGGTGGGCCACACTGAGGCAGGTGGGCCCTGGCATTGAGGGCAGGGGGCATCCTGGGCAAGTGGCTGTGGCATCCTGGGCAGGTGGGCCGTGGCACTGAGGGCAGGGGCCTGCCTTGTTCTCTCCCCACTAGGCCACCCCCTGGGCCTGGGGCATCCTCCCCATGCAGGGGACGGTGGTGAACCTGATGGCATTCCAGTGGGGGCGGGCACTGCAGGGCCAGGGATTCTGGGGGATTCTAGGTCTGGGCTGGGGTCTGGGGCCGGGGTCCAGAGGTGGGGGCCTCCTGGCAGCAGCTCTCCGAGATGCCCTGCCTCTGCCCGGGCGCGGGCTTGCGCTGGCTGCCTCGCTTCCAGGGAGGGGGTGGGCAGTTGCTGGTTGGCGTCTGGGCGGTGCCTGACCAGGGCTGGCCTCGGGCTTGACTCACCGGGGTCCACGCCTGGGGGCGGCAGCCGTCGCTGCTGGTGCCCACCCATGGCCGGCTCTGCGGCCCTCCGTCTCCCCACCTGCAGCCTCCCTCCTGCCAGCCTCCCCACGTCCCACCCCCAGCCTCTCAGACTTCTAACCCACGCCCGGGGCCCCCGGCCTCCCCGCCGCCCTGCATCCCCCCGTCCTGGCCTCCGCGCCTCCCAGGAGTGGAGGCCGCTGCCGCATCTAACTCTGGCGATGGCCCCCAGGAGGCGGCCAGGTGTCCCGGCCCTGGCACTGGCTGCTCGGGGTCGAGCGGGCTTCGGAGGAGCACCCTGAGGGTGAGGACGTGACCGGCGTATTTGGCGGCGTGTCCTCCCGCGTGCGCGCCAACGCGCCGGCTGAACGTGCGGGACTCCACGCGCCCAAGAGGGCGCCTTGCGCGGCCTGGACGAGCCGCCGAGCTGCACGGCGAGGACTCGCTCATGGTGCACATGACCCGGCGCCTGGCGGGGGCTGTGCGTGTCCCCCCAGCAGCCGCGCGAGCCCCGAGCCCAGCGCCGAGCGGGGCCTCAGCTGGGGGATCAGCCCCCGCAGACGAGGCCGTTGAGAAGCGGTCACGGAGCGGGACAGACCCTGCCCGGTTCAACGTCGCGTGAAGATGGGGGCGGGTGGGACGCCACGCCACGTGGGCACCGCCGCGGAGCGCAGGGGTGGGGAGAGGGGCGCGCCTGCCGCTGGAAGGCGCCTTCTCGGCAGCCCCAGCACCCTCAGCACCCGAGGTCTGGGGAAGTGTGAACTGAAGCCCCACTGTGCGCCGTGTGCACGTCACCTGTCGTCTCACTGGAGCCCTGCTCCGCCTGGATACAGGCGCAGGGCAGGCCGGCTTCCCGCGTCCTGCGGCTGGGGGCAGAGCCGGGCACCGCCCCTGCACCGGGGCCTTCACGGGTGGGCCACGTGGGTGCGCAGCGCTGCCTCGCTCGGGCGTCGCACGGGAGTCAGACGGGGGCTGGTCCCCTCATGCCCGTGCTGGTCGCCGAGGCCGGCATGGCGGCAGGCGCTCGTCCACGCGGCCGCTCCGGGCACCGGGGCTTCCTGGCAGCCCGGGCGAGTGCCCCAGGGCCGGACAGGGCCCTGCCCACCCACCGCAGGCCTGGACCGGGCAGAGTCCGGCCGCCCGTGGCCGCTGGAAAGCGCAGGAGCCCTGGACGGTGCCGGGCCCCACTCTTTCCGGAAGCCTCTGAGACCTGTGCCGTCGGCAGGCCGCCTGCCTGAGATGCGCACCCTCCACCGTCACAGGCCGCGGGAGCTTTACCGGCCACCCCGGCTGCCTCGAGCCTGCTGGATGCCGGGGCGCAGCCGAGAGCCAGAGGCTCATCCTCACAAAGCAACCTTCTGGGGGCGGATCAGACCATCAGCGACTAAATCAGCACCAGAGCATGTGTTGAACACGGCACCAGGGGAAGGCGTGGCCGGCGGTGGGAGCAGGGGGCCACGTGGGGGGCCGTGGCTGAGGCGAGTACCACGGTGCTTCGGACTTCTCCGAGAAGCTGTGGCCAAGGGGCACGTGCAAAGGCCCTGAGGCAGCGGGCAGCAGGAGCTCACAGGTCAGCAGGAAGCGTGGCTGGGGGGCAGCGAGCGAGGGGGTGCGGGGGGAGCAGGTCAGAGGGAAGCGGCCGGACAGGGGGGTGGGGGCCAGCAGCAGGACATCTACCCGGCCCCTGGGCCCCCCTGGAGAAGCTGGTGAAGTGCAGGTGCTGCACCCACCCTGCCACAGGGGCTGCAGCCAGGACTGGGCATCTGCATTTTACACTCCTGGACACGCCCGTCCGCCTCGAGATGGGCCTTGGGACAGGCGGGCGGGTGAGCCCCAAGACCGAGCAGGGGTCCTGGGGAGCAGCGCCTGCAGGAAGGGGCTTGGTCGGCGTCGGGAAGGGGGGCGCCCAGTGAACTCAGCTCTCCTGCTCGGCCGGCGGAGACCTCGCACCCAGGTCCAGAGAGGGTGCTCCGGGGGAAGGTCTCACTGCCCTGGGCGGAGGGTGCCCGGCCCTGCCTGGAGCACCTGGAGGCCGGCGTCAGGGGATACGGCCAGGTGCCGAGGGGCAGGACGGGCCTGGGTGAGGGGCACTGGGTGGCGAGGTGGGTCCTAGGTGGCAGGGTGGGCGCTGGGTGCTGGTGCTGGGTGCTGCTTGGCAGGGGCGCTGGGTGCTGGGAGGTGGGGGCGCTGGGTGGAGGGGGCGCTGGATGGCAGGCTGGCCACTGGATGGTGGGGGTGCAGGATGGCGGGGGCACTGGGTGGAGGGGGCACTGGATGTTGAGATGGGTGCTGGGTGGCAGGGGCACTGGATAGCACGCTGGGCGCTGAGTGGGGGGCGCAGGATGGTGGGGGCACTGGGTGGCAGGGTGGGTGCTGGGTGGTGCTGTTGGGTGTTGCATCAGGGGCGCTGGGTGGCGGGGCGGGCGCTGGGAGGCGAGCTGGTGCCGAGCGGAGAGCAGGCCCCCTACCCTGCCGGCTGTGCTGGGAAGAAGCTGGCGGCTGCCCACGCCTCACGCCAAGCCGGGCTGGCCCCGCATTCCAGAAATAACCCGTCCTGGGGGCCTGGCTGCACATGCCCTGGCCTGTCCTCTGGGTGGCGTCGCTGCGCTGGGCCGGCCTCCCCCTCCCAGCGGGGGTGCGGGCAGCACAGACGCAGAGCGAGGGAGGGGCTGGGGGCAGGAGGCGGCAGGGGGGGCAGGTGGGGTGGGGAGGGGGCTGGGAGCAGAAGCAGCCACGAGGGAGAGGGGGCAGCTCCCAGAAAGGGGCCCTGGACCCAGGGGCAGCGAGGAGTGGGGGCGAGAGGATCCCCAGGTAGGATGGGGCGCCAGGGAGCAGAGCGGGGGGCTGGGCCTCGGCGGGGGCTGGGCCTCGGTGGGCGCTGGGCAGACCCAGGCTGGGCAAACAGCCCCGGGAGGCAGGGGGCCCCGCCTCGGAGCTGGGGCACCAGCTGCCCTCCTGTCAGGTGGTCCCCGGGGGAGCCCCCGGCCCGGGAGCTCAGGGGGCCCGGAGGGAGAGATGGAGGCCAGCCCCCTCCCCGCCAGGCCTGGCTGGCCCCTGCCCCCTGGGCCCTCCATGCCCCGCAGGCCCGGACCAGCCTCACTGCGGCCGCAGACCCCCGCCCCGTCCACCGCCCCTGGAGGACCCAGAGCCGCCTGGCCGGGCCCCCTCCCCGGTGGGGGCTGCGCCCCCATCTGGCACAGTCCAGGGCCGGGGCACCTCCGAGGCACCAGGCCCGCGTTCCCGTGGCACGCAGCAGGGACGGCCCCGTGGAGCACGAGGGGCCCAGGGGTGCCCCCCTCTGACCTGCCGCCGTCCGGCCCGATGGCCTCCCCGTTCCGTCAGGTCCCAGGCAGGGGTCCAGATGTGGCAAAGAGGGGCTTCCCGTACCTGAGAGGAGCACCTGGGTGCAGAGGACGGAGCAGGTGGGGCGGGTGTGTGCCCTGGGCCCGCCCCACGGAAGACGGAGGGGCCACGCTACCCCCCAGCTCGTCTGGGCCCTTGTCCCAGCAGCCACCTGGGATGTCCCTCGATTGCCAACCCTGACCGGGACACCAATGCCTGCGGACATCTTGTCCTCCCCCCACCCCTGCAGTCCAGAGTCTGCTGACACCTGAGCACCTGCTCACACCTGGGCACCTGCTCACACCTGCACACCTCACACCTGGGCTCCTGCATATATGCATGTCCCTGCACACACCTGTTCACACCTGCTTACCTTCTCACACCTGAGCACCTGCTCATACTTGCACACCTCACACCTGGGCACCTGCATACCTGCCCACACCTGCACATACCTGTGTCCCTGCTCACACCTGCTCGTGACTGTGCACCTGCCCACACCTGTACATGCGCTCCCCAGCTCTCCTCTCACGTATTCTGAGTGACCCTGATGGACACTTACCTGGCGTGCTGAGGCTGGCACCTCTAAGTGGCTCCCAGCCCCCCTCGTCCTTGTACAAGACTTGCCTCTGGGACGAGGACACGGCAGAGGGAGGGCTGCCACCTGCAGGGCCCAGCCTGGGCCCCGGGCTCCCTCGTGGGCCGAGAACGCAGAGCCGCGCTAACTACCCCACGGGGAGGGGCTGTACCTCCTACGGGGTCCCTGGGGTCCCAGGAGAGACCCTCTACCCAGGGGCCCCGCCGTGCCCCAGCCGCCCAGCGCCCCGCGGTTCCCCGGGCGTTTCCCAGGCAGCCCTGCGGCAGACACACGTCAGTTTGCGGGTTGTTGATGCAGAGAGGAGGCGCCCGCCCAGGACCCCGCGGGACCCCGCCGGCCAGCCCCAGCAGTCCCCACTTCCACACAGGGTGGCTCGGGGGCCGGCGGGAGCCGAGGCCCACGGGGCAAGCCCACGCAGCCAGACCCCGAGGTGCCCGCCCGGGGGGTGCCACATGGGGTGCGAGGGCCCCCTCTGGAGGCGCAGCGTGGCCTCCCTGGCCTTGGCGGGCAGCAGGGGAGTTGCCGGCCGCCCCGCAGCCCCCCGCCCGCCAGCTGGCCCGGCCCCTGCACCTGTCCCTGTGTTTGCACAAATCCCTCCCTCACGGCCTTAGCCGGGCGCTTTGATGGCTGTGCCAGGGCCCTGCCGGCCTCCGGCGCCCGCACCCAACAATCCCGCCATTGTCCTCAGCCCCAGGCTGGCGGCCAGTTAATGGTTAAACCAGGGGAGGGGGGAGCCTGCCTGGGGCCCGGGAGCCCCTGGGGCACGCCTTCCCCCTCCAGGGCTCTGCCGCCTGCCCGGGCCCACCAGCCCCAGGGACACAGCTGGGACGCAGCTGCCCCTCCACGGCCCCCACTCGGGGGACAGGCGTGCCCACACGGGCCCCGGGTGGTGGGGGGTGGGCAGGCACTTACACCCGGGCAGGGTGAGGGGTGGCCCAGAGCTGGGCCTGGGGGTCCGTGTCATTGGGGGCACAAACCCACTGCCTGCCCCAGGTCCCCACCTGTTGGCCGGGCTGCCCTGGGGGCCGGGCGCTCCTGTTCGCCGCAGCTACCTGGGGGGGAGGCCTCCTGGGGCCCCGCGTGGTTCAGCCCCCATCGTGCACCCCACTGCTTCGCTGCCTGGGGTTCAGGGGTGCACAGGTCCTGGGGAGACAAACGAGCTGGGCGTCTCCGTGCCACCCTGCGGGCGGGAGGCATCGGCGGGGGCCGTGCTGGTGACACCAGGCAGAGGCTGCCTCGGTGGGCAGAGCGGCCCCTCCCCAGGAGCCAGCCCCTGCCTCGCCCTCCCCTCCCTGACCCCGCTCTGTTGACCTGGGCTGGGGCAAAGGGCGGGGGCAGCCCAGGATGCAAGAAGATTCCTGTCCCGCTCTGACCCTCGGTGTTTTCCTCTGTGAAAGGAGGAGGGTGGAGAGGAATCGGGACTCGAGCCCATCTGCTTCTAGCTGGGTGGGAGTAACCTCGCCTGCCCTGGAGTTCTTCTAGAACCTTCTTGGAGTCTCCTACCCCGTTCTGTACTCTCTATGTGCCCCCAGTCCCCAGCCCCCCATTCCCATCTCCCCATCTCCCTATACCCCATTCCTCTCTCCCCATCCCCTCATCTCCATAGCTTTATCCCCAACCCCTGACCCCTGACCCCCCATCCCGCATCCCCCCGTTTCCCTGCCCCCAGCCCCCAGCCCCCAGGCCTCTATTTCCTGCTAGGAGGGCTCCCGCCAAGGGGAGCACCGTCTCTGTGGGGTCCCCCCTCTTGGGGCCCGGGGCACCCCCTCTTCCCGCACAGGCGCTGGTCCCCACCCAGGCGCCCCTGGCCAGAGTCCCAGCGAAGGGCCGCTCGGGCCCCCAGGCCGCCTCTTCCCGCCGCCCGGCCCGGGTGCCCAGGCCCCTCTCTCCCCCAGGGGCCTTGCCGCTCCCCTGCCCTGGTCCCCCAGAGCCGGCCACTCCCCGGCGCTGCTCGGGGTCAGCAGACAAGCCAGGGCCCACAGCCCAGCCCGGCTCTCCCCCACGCCCCGGGGTGCGGTGCCCGGGGCCCCGTCCCACCAACAGCCCCTCAGGGGCTGCGCCGTGCTCGCCCCGCAGCCGCTCGCCGGGATTTCCACCCACGGCCCGAGCACAGCGTCAGGAGAGCAGCGGGCGCCGGCTGTGCCCGGGAGGGTCCCCCGTCGCCTCTTGCTCTCCCTCGGCCCCCTGCTCCCCGCAGAAGCGGAGTGACCGGGTGCCCACGCCCCTGCCACCCCCCCCCCTGGCACATGGAGCGGCACACTGGGCCCCACCCTGCGGCTCTGACCCCCACGGCCCCCCAGAGTGACCAGGAGGACAATGGGGCAGGGACGACAAGACCAGAGCCGGGCCCTGCACACATAGCCAGAGGGGGCCGGGCACACACAAGCACACGGTGCCCAAGGACACATAGACACACGGACACACAGACACAGAGGTGCACCGACACACACAGACACACAGACACACCAACACACAGACGCACCGACACAGAGACAGACAGACACGGAGATGCACCGACACACACACACAGAGACACACCAACACACAGACGCACCGACACACAGACATAGACAGACTCACAGACACAGACTCACAGACTCACAGACATACAGACTCACAGATACACTGACACACCGATGCTCAGAGACACGCAGACTCACAGACACAAAGACACACAGATGCACAAACTCACAGATATACCAACACACATACGGTCCCACGGACACACCGACAGATGCACAGACACGTAGCCCAGGCGCACGCAGGGACACACTCAGGCATGCCCAGGCGAGCAAAGAGCCCGGCGCCGGCCTCGCTGACACCCCCTCCCCCTCCCCCATGCTTCCCCCTCCCCCTCCCCGCCCCCGCCCCCTGCCCCGGCCCTGCCCTCCCCGTCGTCCTGTCCCGGTCCCGCAGGCTCAGGCACGCGCACTTCAAAGCCCCAAGGCCCGGGCAGGCGTGTCGAGTCCAGCCCGCGGGCACCACAGCCGCAGCCATGGGGCGGGACCCGGGGCCACCCGGGAGGACTTCAGAGTCGCTGGCAGGGTCAGGGCTGGCCGTGGAGAGCGTCCTGCGCCCGCAGCCCCCGCCGGCCCCCTCCCAGCCAGGCCCCTGCGCCTGGGCACGAGGCGCTAGCGCGGCTGGCGGTGGGACCCTGCTCCCCAGGGCCTGGCCCCAGCTGCCCCCCAGCCCCTGCCCCCAGCTGCCCCCCAGCCCCCGGCCGCTAACTGCCCCCAGCTGCCCCCTCCCAGGCAGGCGGGAGGCCCGGCCCCCAGGGCAGATGAGTCAGCGCCAGGCCCCGGCTCCGGCAGAGGCTGCTCCCTGACGCGCGCCCCTGGCCTCCTGGCCTCCCGGCCGCCCCTGCCTCTCTGCTTGCAGGAGAACCCCCTTCCTGACCTGACTTCCAGGGGGCAGGCCTGGGCCAGAGGGGCAGGCTGAGAGGTGGGCAGCCGCCGTGGCCGGGGCGTCCCGCGTCCTGGCAGCTGGAGACGGGCACCGGCCGCACGTCGGAGCCTCGGCGGGGCCCAGCCCCTGCACTCGAGAGGACGTGGGAACTGGAGCTGAAGGGCAGGGGGCCTGCTGGCCCTGCCACGGGCCCCGAAGAAAATGCCAGTCTCAGGTCTAGGGGCCGGCCGGGTGGGCTCAGGGGTCTCCTTGGCCCCAGGAAAGTGGAGGTGGCGAGGGGGCTGAAGGCCAGGCCGGGGGCAGCCGAATGCCAGGGGAGGCGCAGCCCTCAGTCGGGCCTGAGGGGCCCTTGTGACTGCAACCCCACGTCCCCCAGTCCCGGCTGGAAGACTGCGCAGGGCCCGCGTGAGAGGCACGTGCCCTGCCCAGACCTGCGCCCACGGCCACGGCCACCCTCAGACCAGCCCAGCAGCGACGCACCGGCCCTGCCCTGCAGGGAGCTGGCTGGGGGGCGAGCCGGGTCGGGGGGCCAGGGCAGGTCGCGCGTGGGGGCGCTTGCTTGAGCCGCATTTTCCGGGGACGCCAGTTCCGCCCTCAACAAGGCCCTGGAGAAGATTCTAGAGGGGACAGCAGCGACCAGCGCCGTGGGGGCAGACGGGAGGGGAAGGAAGCGGGTGGAGGGGGTGTCCGTAGTGGGTCCCCTGTGTGAGCCTGGGGGACCCCTCTCACAGGGCTCGAGGGAGTGCGCTGGGAGCTCAGGCCGCCGCGCAGGAGGAGCTGGCATGAGTGTGGTGGGGACGCCCCGGTACAGAATGGGCTCCCTGGGGGCAACGGGGAGGAGGGGAAGCTGGAAGAGGCCGGGGGAGGAGGCAAGGCGTGCGTCGGGGCGGGGCGGCCAGTGTGGCCCCACCGGGCAGCCACGCTGGGGGGCCGGCAGGCGGGGCAGCGCTCCCAGGGCAGAGCGGCAGGCGGGCGGCGCGGGACGGGATGCGTGAGCCGGAGGGGCGAGGGGTGCCCGAGACGGGAAGTTCACGCCGGGTAGATGCTTCCGGTTTCCCCAGAAGTGGGAGACGCGAGGGAACAAGTCAGCACAGCCCGTGGCCCCGGACAGGGCCCGACGACGGGGGCAAGGGGCCGAGAAGGACGTGGTCGGCGACTGAAGAGGACGGGCCACCTGCTTTATTCCCGTGTTAAGTTTCTTGAGCTGGAGGAGCACTTCCTGAGGCCGCAAGCATGACAGGCGTGTTCTGAGGACACGCACACGGGAGCAGCAAGGATTCAGGGAGCGCGGGCTCGAGGGCTCAGAAAGCAGATGCCTCAACAGGCGAGGAGGCGATGATAGGAGGACCGGCAGGTGGACGCGAGGACGGCCGCGGTGAGCGGGGCGCGCCGGGGCCGGGGCAGGTGGGTGGCGCACACGAGGCACGCGCTGGGGGGGGCATCCGGGTGTCCGTCTGGGGAGCGGCTAAGCGGGAGCTCGCCGCGGCAGCTGTGAATTACCTTTGTAACTATCCTTAAGTTTGAAATTAACTCAAGATAAAGAGTTTTTCTAAAAACGAACGGGTGCGCAGGCGCCGAGGACAACCGCCCACACGGGGAGTCACGGCCCCCACCCAGCTCTCAGCCCCAGACCCCCCAACCGAAAGGGGCGCCGGGAGCCCACGAGGACGGGGCCCCCCCAGGCCCCCGCCCTCGGTCCTGCCCCCGGGGACCGGCCCCCGGGTGACCGTGGTGAGAACTGGGGGCCGAGGGCCCAGGGCTGGGAGGGCGGCCACCCCCGGGCCGAGTCAGTGCAGACACTGCAGGCCCAGGGCTGCCAGGTAGGGAGACGCACCTGGGCCAGGTAAGGAGACGCACCTGGGGCTGCCACAGGCCCCGGGCACACTGTCCACGCCCTCCATGTCCACTCCGTCTGTGTTCTCGGGCCTCTGTGTCCACACCCTCTGTGTCCATGGCCCTCTCTGTCCACGCCCTCTGTGTCCACAACCCACTCTGTCCTCGCCCTCTGTGTCCATGCCCTCTGTGTCCACGGCCCACTGTCCTCGGGCGTCTGTGTCCTCAGGCCTCTGTGTCCCCCACCCTCTGTGTCTTCTGCCCTCTGTGTCCACAGCCCACTCTGTCCACGCCCTCTGTGTCCACGCCCTCTGTGTCCACAGCCCACAGTGTCCTTGGCCCTCTGTGCCCATGGCCCACTGTGTCCTCGGGCGTCTGTGTCCTCAGGCCTCTGTGTCCTCCACCCTCTGTGTCCTCCACCCTCTGTGTTTTCCGCCCTCTGTGTCCACAGCCCACTGTGTCCACGGCCTTCTGTGTCTACAGATGCTCTCGGGTTGCAAATGTGTAGTCACCACGGAATGCTGGGAGCTGCCAGAGCCCCTCGCGGCTCCTGGCCTGTGAGAAGGGAGCCAAGAGGCCAGGAAGCAGCAGGCCCGTGCTCCACGCTGGCCAACACGGAGCAACTGGGGCGGCTTTACCCTCTGGCCTGAAAAAACAGATTGGACACAACAGAGGAAACAGTGTTTTTCCAGCCCCGGCCCTCAGGCGAAGAAAGGCAGGGACCCCCAGGGAAGGGAGACCAGCAGCCGCGCTATGCCCTGCCTGGCAGCACAAGGCAGGTGGGGAAACTGAGGCAGAGTCCAGTGGTTCCCAGATTGAGGAGAAAGCATGGAGGATCTGGGAAGACCGAAGAGCCGGAGGCCCCAGGAGAGAAGGGTGCGCTGCCGCCCTCCCCGGGAGCCGTCCGGGCTCCAACGCGCATGTTCAGCTGGCACCGGTCAGCCCACGCACATCGGCAGGTGACCGTGGCCAGGGAAGAACGGCCCGCATGGATCCGTGGAAACGGGGCAGCGCCCCCAACTTCTGGGCAAAGAAGCTGCTCCCACCCCCAGATGGGAGACCCTCACAGTCACGAGACCTTCCCAGGAAGGGTCTTGCCTCAGCAGCAGGAAATAAACAAAAGTGCCCACGGGGCAGTGTTGCGGCCCTGCCGGCAAATCACAAAGCAAGACCGAGAGGAGCAAACTGTTGTCAAGTAATTTACTGCAGCCCAGAACAAAGCTCAAAGATATTTATAAGAATGCCCTTAACAGGTAAAATTCACAATATCTGCACCCAGTGAAAGTGTCTGAGGAATGCAAAGAACCAGGAAAATACAACCTGTGATGAGGAAAAGCCAACGCTCAGAAGCGACTTAGAACTGACAGAGGCTAGAGCTGGCAGAGTAGGACGGTAAACCAGTTATTGCTAAGGCATCCGTAAGTGCAAACAGAGACGTGGAAAATATTAAAAAGACTCCGACTGAACTTCTTGATGTGAACATTAAAAAACCTGAGATGATCCGTGTGCTGGACGCAGTAGCAGGACAAGCATTTCAGAAGAAGAGAGCAGCCATCCCAAGGCCATGGCAACAGAAAGCATCCAAAAGGAAACACGTGGAAAGAATTTTTAAAAACCAGTGGGGCATCAGTGAGCTGTGGGAGCCTCAAAGAGCGTAATTAGAATGGATGGGCAAATGGAAAAGCATTTGGAAAAAAATGATGGACTTCCGGTTGCAGCCCCGACGTCCAAGAGGCTTGGAATCTGTCCCTCCCATACTTGCGCAACAGAAAGTGGGACAAACCGGCACTCAATCCCTTTTCCTGGAGCCAGCAGAGAAGAGGGTTTGCCGGGCAAATCGCCGCTCAGATCCCTGGAGAGGCAGGTGCACAGGGGCCGGCGGGGAGCAGCAGCCACCGGAGGCACAAATGGGACGAAACGCCACTGGCGGAGGGCAGCTGCGTGTGAGAAACACCTGCAGCCGCCGGCGGAGGCGACCTCTTGCCTCCAAGAGCCCACCAAGAGCCCACCGGGTTCCCGCGTAGACATCAGAGGAGCCTCCCTCCCGGTGTGAAGAGTAATTGTCGGGAGATACACCCAGAGCCTTCCCCGAAAGAGCGGCTTTGTGGGACCCTCCTCCAGCCCCAGGAAAAGGCGTTTATTTCTCGACTCCAGCCTCCTCTCACTCTCCTGTCTCACCCGAGGGGAAAGAGGTTCCACTGGACAAACACTTTTGAAGGTCACAGCTCAGGGACTCAAACACCTCCCAGAAGCCTGAGATTTAATCAGAGGATTCTAGAACACCCCAGAAAGACAAGGGATTGCAGCTGAAAGGGCTTTGAGACGCAGCAGACTCCCTTTGAGGAGCAGCACTTGGGAAAGTTCAAAGTCAAAAGGGCACAGAACAGGGACCTCAGAGAAATCTGAAATCTCCGGCTCCTACAGCTACTGCAAACGTCCAACCCAGTCCAGCCTGGCCAGAGTAGTACGCGCGCTCGCACTGGAGGCCCTGTTACTGCCGTTTCCATGATCTGGCACAACGTGTCTAGCTTTCAACAAAAAATTACAAGGCGCGCCAAGAGACAAGAAAAGACTCAGTCTGAAGATGCAAGCCAGCCTCGCAACCAGACTCGGCTATGACACGGAGGTTTGAATTCATTATCGGACGGGGAATTTATGATAGCTAACGTGCTAAGGGCTGTCTTTGTTTGCCAGGGCCACAGGGAACAGCACGCGAACCACAGCAATGCATTGTCTTACCGTTCTGGAAGGCAGAAGTCCAAAGCCACAGTGTCGCGGGGCCGTCTTTCCTGAGTGCCTGGGTTCCGGCGGCAGCGTGCTCCCATCTCCGTGCGGTGGCTTGGCGCTGCGGAGCCCGGAACACCTGCACATGATCTTCGCCAACCCTGTGGGTGTGAATCCACGGTAAACAGGCCTTCTGGCCGAGGCGGCTAAGGTGTGGCCCAGCTGATGAAGATGAGCCTGAACCCAGCCCCTGGAGGCCTTACAGGGAGAGAAAGCCACAGAGAGCGCGGCCGGAAGCTGGCAGCCGACGGAGCCAGGACGAGGAGGGAGACGCCGCGCCGCGTGCTGTGCCGCGTGGTGGAAAAGCCAAGGAACCACAAAGATGGCCGGCAGCCCAGAAAGAGAAAACCGTTACAAACACGACTGCGGCCGGGCAGGAGCCGGGCTTGCAGCCTCTGACAGCGGGAGCCTGTGAGCTCCTGCTGTGAAGCCACCCCAGCGCGCGGCGTTGCGGGAGAGCTGGGAACTAAGGCACTCTTACGGAAGAGGAAGTTTCCTCTCTTTGGTCACACGTGGAGTTGGGGCCCACCTAACCCATCTTACCCAGTATCGTCTTCCCAGAGCCTTTCACAGGTGGGTTCACCTCCACTAGACCGGAGGTCAGGCTTGATCATGGTCTTCGGGGGACACAGTTCAGTCTGTGACAGGCTCTAACGGGAAACATGGGCCTGTGTGTAGCAGTTTGATATAAATGATGAATTCCAAAAAGAAATATTGGATTATGCTTGCAATCTGGTCCCTACCTGGGCATGATTAAGTTATGATTAGGGCTTTGATTGGGTCACGTCATTAGGGCATAGCAAAGGACCGAGTTGGGGGCTTTTAATGTTGGAGTTTTGATGTTGGAGTTTGATGCTGAAGACTAAACTGGAGCCCTGGGAAGTCAGCACGCAGAGGAAAGAGAAGCCAGGCCCAGGAAGAGAGGAACCCTGAGCCCAGAGAAGCAAGACCCTGGAAGGGAGGAATCCAGGAAGCCTGAGCCCTCGCAGACGTCAGCAGCCATCTTGCTCCAACATGTGGAAACAGACTTTGGGGAGGGAAGTAACTTATGCTTTATGGCCTGGTGTCTGTAAGCTCCTACCCCAAATAAATGCCCTTTATAAAAACCAACCCATTTCTGGTACTTTGCATCAGCACCCTTTGGCTATAACAGAAGAGGACTGTAAGCAGCAAGCGGGAAACTCTAAAAGAACCAAGAGGAAATGCTGGACATCAGAAAGCATTGGAGCAGAAAGGAAGGCTGTCGCTGACGGGGCTCGTCGGTAGGCGCGATGCATCTCAGTGGCTTCGGGATAGGTCAACAAATCATCCCAAACTCTAACACAAAGAGAATAAAAAGGACGAAAAAAAGTGAGAGACTACAAGATCAAGAACAGGACAATTTCAAAAATGTAAATGCATTAAGTTGGATGACTAGAAGGAGAAGAGAAAATGGGACAAAAGAAATGTTTGCAGTAATAATGGCTGAGAACTTTCCAAATTAATGGCAGACGGCAAACCATAGAAGGGAGCTCAGAGAACACCAAGTAGAATAAATGTGCAAACAAAACACAACATGACAAAAAACTATACCTTAGTGGTTGAGCACTGACTTCCTACATATGAGGTCCCGGGTTCAATCCCCAGCCCCCAGTACCTCAAAAAACAAACAAAAAACCATGCCTAGGCATATTATCTGCAAACCGCAGAAAACCAAAGACAAAAAGAAAATCTTGAAATAAGCAAGAGGGGTAAGAGGAATGACCTATAGAGAAATAAGGATAAAAATCATAGAGGAGTTTTCATCAGAAACCATGCAGTCAAGAAGACAATGGAGCAGAGCAGGTGTAGCTCAGTGGCTGAGCACCTGCTTCGCATGTACGGGGTCCCAGTTTCAATCCCCAGTTCCTCCTAAAATAAAAAATAATATAAAAAAGAAGACAGTGGAGTAAAACATTTAAACCATTGAAAGAAAAAATCCACCAACCTAGAATTCTACGTACAGTGACAGTATCCTTCAAGGGTAAAGGAAAAGTAAACACTTTCTCAGACAAATGGAAACCAAGAGAATTCATCACCAGCACATCTGCCCTGCAAGAAATATGAAAAGATTTTGTTCAGGCAGAAGGAAAAGTATATAGGTCAGAAACTTAGAAGCTGCATAAAGAAAGGAAGTGCATCAGGGAAAAAATAAGTATAGAGGTAAAGTAAAATCTTTCGTTCTTCTTATTAATTGATCTAAACGATAACGGTTAAAGTAGTAATAGTGACGGTATACAAAAGGAATCCGTGAAGCTGGAGGCCGCTGCAGGGATCAGCTCTAAGTTCCCTGAACAGTGATATTTGAAGATGGACTTGTTAAAAATGGATATCTAAGACAATTTTTAAAGACATACAATTGATACAATGAGAGGAGAGAAAATGACATTGAATAAAATGCTCAATTAAAATCAGAGAAGGCAGATAAAGAAACCTCTGGCAAGGAGTAGAAAATCATTACAAACATGATCCCTATTAATCCAAAAATACCAATAATTACTTTAAATGGGAATGGTCTAAATATGCCAATTAAAAGACAGATTGGGGGGAACGGATGTGGCTTAAACAATTGAGTGCCTGCTTCCCACATGGGAGGTCTCGGGGTTCAATGCCCGGTGCCTCCTAAAAACAAAAGCAGACAACAAGCAAGCAAATGAAACACCCAACTCTGGGAGTCGATGTGGCTCATTGGTTGAGCACCAGCTTCCCACATGTGAGGTCCCGCTTCAACCCCCAGCCCGTGTACGTCAAAAAAAAGGAAAGAAAGAAGGAAAAGACAGATTGTCAGAGCGGATAAATGAACAAGACCCAGCTGTTTTCTTTTAGAAGCCCACTTTAAATATAAAGACACTGATAGGTTAGTAGGAAAGGGATGGAAAAAGACATATTATCCTGACACTAATCAAAGGAAAGTTGACATCACAACGAGGAAAATCATCAGGGATAAAGAGAGGCCCCATGACACAGGCGTTGCTGAGGGCAGGGAGAAGGAAGAAGAGATGGGATGTGGGGGCATTTTTGGGACTTGGAGTTCTCCTGAATGACATTGCAGGGTCAGATGCAGGACATTATATGTCCTGCCATAACCACTGAATGGACTGGGGGAGAGTGTGAACTACAGGGTAAACTATTACCCACGTGGTGCAGCAGTGCTCCAAAATGTGTTCGCCGAGTGTGATGAGTGCGCCACGATGATGGGGGAGATGATGTGGGAGGAGTGGGGTCGGGGGTATACGGGAACGTCTTATGTTTTTATAATGTAACCTTTTTTGTGATAAATGTATCTTCAAAAAAAATTCAATTTACAAAAATGATGGGGGTGGGGAGTGGGTTACATGAGGACTTCTTATGTTTTTTTAATGTAAAATTCTGTGTGATCTATTAACTTCAATAATAAAAAAGTGTTAATTAAAATAAATAAATAAATAAAAGATTAAGCAGGAAGGCCAAAAAAGAGAGGCCCTATGTAACAACACAGGGTCAACTGTCCAGGAAAACATGACAATTCTAAATAAATGTCTATTCAACTAACAATTGTCAAAATGTATGAGGAAAAGTGGATAGAACAACAGGGAGAAGTAGACAGACCCACCATTACAGCGACTTCGATACCCACTGTCAGAAATTGGCCCATCAGGCAGGAAAACAGTGAAGTCCACCTGAACAGCACGATGGGTCAGCTTGGTCTAACAAACGCTCGTCGCCTACTCCAGCCACAAACAACAGAACACACATTTGTCTCAAACTTGTATGGACCATTCATCAAAAGAGGCCATATGTGGGGCCATAACATATGCCGTAAAAAAATTTAAAAGAATAGAAATCCTATAAAGTATGTTCTCAGGCTGCAGTGGAATTAAACTAGAAATCAGTAACAGAAAGATAGTTGGAAAATTCCTAAATATTTGGAAATTAAACAACACACTTCAAAATAACACATGGGGGAAGTGCATGTGGTTCAAGCAGTTGGGCTCCTGCCTACCACATGGGAGGTCCCAGGTTCGGTTCTTGGTGCCGCCTAAAGAAGATGAGTAAGACAGAGAGCCGACATGACAGGCTAGTGCAGTAAGCCAATGTAACAAGAGGATGCCATGAGGAGACACAACAAGGAAGCACAATGAGAGACACAACAAGCAGGGAGCAGATGTGGCTCAAGCAACTGAGCGCCTCTCTCCCACATGGGAGGTCCCAGGTTCAGTTCCCAGCACTTCTTAAAATAGAAGTTGAGCAGACAAAGAGAGCAGAGAGCGAGTGCAAACAATGAGGGGAGTGGAATAAATAAATATAAAATAAATAACACATGGGCCAAGGAAGTCTCAAGCAAAATTTGAAAATACTTTGAATTAAATAGAAATGAAATTATAACTTACCAAAAATTGAGCAAAAGCATTGCTTAAAGGGGAATTTACAGCATTAAATACATCTATTAGAAAATAAGAAAGACCTAAAATCAATAACCTAAACTTCTACCTTAAATATAAAGCTAGCAGAAAAAAAAAAAAATTTAAAATTAGAGAAGAAAGCAAATGAAACTTAAAACAGAAAAAAAAAAGAACCAACATAAACAAACAAAAGCTCGTTCTTTGAAAAGATCAATAAAATTGATCAATCTCTAGCCAGGCTAAACAAGGAAAAAAGAGAGAAGACAAAACCGATGTGAGAAATGAAAGATGGGTCATAACTGTTCACTGCGTGGACATTAAAAGGATGATAAAGCGATACTACGATCATTTAGATGAAAGGGACTGATCTATTGAAAGACACCAACTACCAACACTCACACATGGAGAAACAGACCTCCTGAATGAATAGCCCTCCTTTCAGTTTCCCGGCCGCTGAAACAAATACTGCCCTGGGTTGGTTAGACACGGGGAATTCCTGCGTCTGAGGGTAGGGGAAGCCCAAATCCAGGGGTCGTCAAGGCCGTGCCCTCTTCTTGAGGTCTGTGGCGTCCGGGCTGGCTGCTGGCCACCCTGGGTCCGTGGCTTGTCCGCGGCCTGGCAGTGCCCACGATGGCCTCTCCAGGCTTCTCTGGTTTCCATCGACTTCCAGCCTCTTGCTGTGGCTTCTCTGTGTGTCTGAATTTTATTCTGCTTGTAAAGGACTCTAGGAAGAGAATTAAGACCCAGCCTGATTCAGGTGGGCCACGCCTAACCGAAGTGACCTCATCGAGAGGCCACTTTCTGCTTACAGTGGCTCACGCCTGCAGGCGTGGATTAAGCTTAAAAACAGTTTTTCTAGGGCGCAGAGCTCCCAGCCGCCACAGCACTGTAACTATTAAAGAAACTGAGGCAATCAAGAATAGCCTTCCACAGAAGAAATGACCAGGGCCAGACAGCTTCACCGATGAATTCTACCAACTATTTAAGAAAGAAATGATACCAATTCTTCTCAATCTTTTCTGGAAAACAAAAGCATAGCAGTCACCCCCTAACTCGTTCTATGAGGCCAGAGGTACTCTATTACCAAAAACCAGATAAAGACATAAGAAGAAAGGAAAACTACAGAGCGGTGTTTCTCATGACTACAGATGCAAAAATCCTCAAGAAATATTACCAAGTCAGAGCCAATACTACAGCCACAGAATTACACACCACGGCGGTTTGGGTGTCCCCGCTGCTGAAACACGTACTGTACAGTGGGTTGGCTTAACCACAGGGATTTGCTGGCTCTCAGTGTTGAGGCTGGGAGAAATCCCAGATCCAGATGTCAGCGCGACGGTGCTTTCTCCCCAAAGACTGTGGCCCTCCGGGGCAGGCTGCCGGTGATCCTTGGCCTTTCTGTCACGTGGCACTGCTCGTGTGGCGCCTTCCCCTTTGTCCTCTGCGTTCCACTGACCTCCAGCGCCCGGCTGCCCCCGCGGCTTCCCTCCTGTCCCCAGCCTCCTTCGCTTACAAGGACTTGAGTCATATTGGATCAAGGCCCTCACTTGTTCAGTTTCGACAGCCTGAACGAGTAGCATCTTCAAAGGTCCTCTTTACAAATGGGTTCACACCCAGAGGGCCGGGCCTGGACCTAAAATGCCCTTTGTGGGGGGAAACCAAATGGCATTTATTTCAGGTATGCAAGTCTTGTTCAACATTAAAAAATTAATCCATGTTATTGACACATCAACGAACTAAAGGAAAAAATCATATGATCGTATTAATTGATGCAGAAAGGGGCATTTGAAAAATCCAACAAACATCCATGATAAAAACTCTCAGCAGCGAAGCAGACTTGGCCCAGTGGTTAGGACATCCATCTACCATATGGGAGGTCCATGGTTCAAACCCCGGGCCTCCTTGACCCGTGTGGAGCTGGCCCATGAGCAGTGCTGATGCGTGCAAGGAGTGCCGTGCCCCGCAGGGGTATCCCCCGTGTAGGGGAGCCCCATGTGCAAGGAGTGCGCCCCGTAAGGAGAGCCGCCCAGCACAAAAGAAAGTGCAGCCTGCCTGGGAATGGCTCCGCACACACCGAGAGCTGACACAGCAAGATGATGCAACAAAGAGAAACACAGATTCCCGTGCCGCTGACAACAACAGAAGCAGACAAAAAGAAGAACATGCAGTAAATGGACACAGAGAACAGACAACTGGGGCGGTAGGGGGGGGGGGAAGGAGAGAGAAATAAATAAAAATAAATAAATAAAATTTTAAAAAACTCTCAGCAATTAAGAATAGGATGGAATGTCCTCAATTTGACAAAGAAAATCTACAAAAACTCTATAGCTAAGATTAGACTTAATGGTAAAAATAGAGATGCTCCCCTCCTAACACTGTCCTAGAAATCCTAGCCTGTTCAACAAGACAGAAAATGAAAGAACAGGCATAAAGAATGATGCAGAAAATGTGACAAAATGTTAAAATTGGTAAAGCTGGGTATCCGGAGGGGAGGAATATGTTGGAATTCTGTGTATGGGATCTGAATGATATTTGTATTTGTCCTGTAAGTTTGAAGGTGTTTCCAAAAAAAAGTTGTTTTTTTAAAAAAGGTATACAGTTTGGAGGGAAGCAGCTGTGTCTTAGTCCATTGGGCTCCCGTCTACCATATGGGAGGCCTGGGTTCGCGTCCCAGGATCCCCTTGTGGAGGCAGGCTGGCCCACGCCTGCGGAGAGCTGGTGCAGCAAGATGCCACAACAAAGGGAGACAAGCAGACACAGAAGAACACACAGCAAATGGACACAGAGAGCAGACAGCAAGCAAGCTGCAGGGGGTGGGGGCGGGGGTTGGAAATAAATAAATAATAAATCTTAAAAAAAAAAGGTATACAGTTTGGAAAGGAAAAAAATAAGACATTCTCTATTCACAGATGGCATGCTTGTCCATGTAGAAAATCTCAAACAATTGATCATAAAACAAAAACAAAAACTCCTGGAACTAATAAGCAAGTATACCAAGCTAGCAAGATATAAGATTAATATACAAAATGTCAATATTGAACAATCTATTTTGAAATGAAAACAAACGAACAAACAAACAATACTCCTGGTAATAAACCCCCAAAAGTAAAATACTGTGGTGTAAACTAACAAAATACATAGGACCTATATATAGAACACTACAAAACACTGATATGAAAAATCAAAGCACTAAATAAATGGAAAAATAGTCCGTGTTTCCAGATTGGAAGATTCAATATTAAGAAGTCATTTCTTCCCAACTTGATGTATAGAGTCAACACAATCCCAACAAAAATCCTAGAAAACTGTTTTGTAGATATTGAAACTGAATCTAAAGTTTGTAAGGAGGGAAGTGGACTTGGCCCAGTGGTTAGGGCGTCCGTCTACCACATGGGAGGTCCGCGGTTCAAACCCCGGGCCTCCTTGACCCGTGTGGAGCTGGCCCATGCGCAGTGCTGATGCGCGCAAGGAGTGCCCTGCCACACAGGGGTGTCCCCCGCGTAGGGGAGCCCCACGTGCAAGGAGTGCGCCCCATAAGGAGAGCTGCCCAGAGCAAAAGAAAGTGCAGCCTGCCCAGGAATGGTGCCGCCCACATGGAGAGCTGACACAGCAAGATGACGCAACTAAAAGAAACATAGATTCCTGTGCCACTGACAACAACAGAAGTGGACAAAGAAGATGCAGCAAATAGTCACAGAGAACAGACATCCAGGGTTGGGGGCGGGGCAGAGAAGGGGAGAGAAATAAATAAATAAATAAATAAATCTTTAAAAAAAAAAGTTTATAAGGAAAGGCTAAGGACCTAGAAAAGTTGGTACAATACTGAAAAAAAGCAAAGTTGGAGGACTTAAACTACCCAATTGCAAAACTTACAGTAACAAAGTTAGTAAGGAGAATTCCTCTCTACCTTTCACCCAGTTTTCCCTTTTGTTAACATCTTACATTGCTACGGTACATTTGTCACAACTACAATTATCTTTTAAAGAGATTTAAGGAAGAAGAACAAAAAGATATATATTTACCCATGTAGTTACCATTTTCATGCTCTTTGTTCCATTGAGTAGATCTATAATTTTTAAAATCTGATATCATTTCCCTTCTGCTTGAAAAATTTCCTTTAAACATTTCTTGTACTGTAGATACGCTCTATATTAATTCTTGCAGCATTTGTATGTTTAAAACAATCTTTACATGGCCTTAATCTTGAAAGATATTTTCGTGGGCTATGTGTTCTAGTTTCCAAGGCTGCTTCAAACAAATGCCATGAAACGGGCTAGCTTACACAGAGGGAGTCTATTAGCTGACATTTATGAGGCTGAGAAAATGCCCAAATCAAGGCATCGTTAAGGCGGTACTTTTCTCCCAGAGACTGGCCGCCAGCCACCCGGGCTGCTCGGCCGCGCGGCGAGGCCTGCGGCGGCGTCTGCTGGTCTCTCCCTGGCGTCCGGTTTCGCTGCTTCCCCCTCTTGCTTCTGCGGCTCTCTCTGTGTGCGTGTCTTCGTTCCACTGATAAAGGATCTCAGGAGCAGGGCTGAGCCGGCCACGCCTGGGCTGAGGAGTCCTACTTAGCATCGAAAGGTCCCACTTACAGCCGGTCCACACCACGGGGACGGGTTATTTCTTTATGTCTTTAAAGAAGCTTTAGGTTACAGAAAAGTTACATTGAAAATACACGAATTCCCACATACCCCATCCCCTCCCCTCTCACATTTCCCCCTATTAACAACATTTTACATTAGCATGGTACCTTGGTTACGATTGATGAACAAATATTGAAGCATAGTTTACAGTATGGTTTACACTCTGTACCGTACAATTTTATAAGTTTTGACAAAATGTGTAATGGCCTGCATCTGTCACTACAAAATCATGCAGAACATTCCAATGCCCTAAAAATGCCCCATGTTCCACCAATTCTTCCCTCCCCCTCCCCTCAGAACCTCTGGTGACCACTATCCTTCTATCAGTGTTATGGGCTTTTCCATAACTGCAAAAGTAGGAAGTCTGCCTTGGTCCACGGCGGCATTGCCCCCTTAGCCTTGTTCCATCCTCAGTCTGGAGGATTTGGGGAAGGAGTAAGTTTAAGAGCATCTCTTTCTGGGGCACGTACAGCTTCACACCGCCACAGTGTGGAACTCTGAGTTGGCAGGTTTTTTCTTCCAGTACTTCAAAGAGGTTGTCCCCTGTCTTCTTTGCATTATTTCAGGTAAGGAACTTGCTGTCACTTGTCCTTGTCCCTCCGTGCATAAGAGCGCGTAAGTTTCACCACTGGCTGTTTTTCAGATTTCTCTTTAACGCTGAGCTGAGCAATTTGCTTATGACCGACCTTGTGGTTTTCTTCCTTCATTTTCTCTTGTTCATTAAGATTCTTGATCTGTGGGCTTACAAGTCTCCTCTAATTTGGAAGAGTTTTGGCCATACTATTTTTTAGTAAACGTTTTTTCCTAGACTAGCTTTAGTTTTGCAGAGAGAACACAGAGTTCCCACATGCTCCACACTCAGTGTCCCTCTTGCTAGCAGCTTCCATTAGTGGGTGCACTGGGTATAATTAATGAACCGGTATTAATATGTTTCTAGTCATCAAAGCTGTCTTTTTCCCCAGCCTCCTCTGGTTCCCCCAAAGCCCCTTTTTTTGCCCCAGGATCCCACACTAGTCACCAGGCTCCTCCCGGCTGTGACCGGGCCCCAGACCCTGCTTGTCTACGGCCTTGACCGCTCTGAGGTGGCCTGGTCAGGTGTTTTGAAGAAGCTTCCTCGGTCGGGGTTTGCCTGACGTTCTCGTGATTACAAGGGGGCGCTGTGCGTGGGAGTTGATCACCCGCCTATCACACCAACCTGAGGGCACCCACTGTTCAACAGGGCTCATCCCTGAGGCTGTTCGTCTCGATCCCTGTTTGGGGTTGTGACTGCTGGGGTTCCCTGCTATTGCGCTGCTCCCCCCTTTCCCGCCTGCTCTTTGGAAGAAAGTGGCTCCCCTGGGGGGAGGGTCCTGCTGGAGGGCAGAGATCTGCACCAATTCCTGAAGATAAATTCTTCTACAAGGGAGAGTTGTCTTTTCTCCCCATTTATATTTTCCTTCGATCATTTATTTATGTCAATTTGGGCTCATGGATATTTGTCCTGGAATGTGGGGTATAAGTCACTACTACCTCATCTATTTTGCTCAGATTGTTCCAGCTTTGGCCACGGAGAACTCTTTCCATTGACTTTTTTTTTTTTTTAAGATTTATTTGTATTTGTTTCTCTCCCCTTTCCCCCTGTTGTCTGCTCTGTGTCCATTTGCTGTGTGTTCTTCTGCATCCATTTGCATTGTCAGGAGGCATTGGGAAACTGCGTCTCTTTTTGTTGCGTCATCTTGCTGCATCAGCTCTCCGTGTGTGGCGCCACTCCTGGGCAGGCTGCACTTTCTTTGCGCTGGGCTGCTCTCCTTGTGGGGTGTACTCCTTGTGCGTGGGGCTCCCCTACGCAGGGGACACCCCTGCATGGCAGGTCACTCCTTGTGCGCATCAGCACTGCACGTGGGCCAGCTCCATAGGGGTCAGGAGGCCCGGGGTTTGAACCCTGGACCTCCCACATGGTAGGCGGACGCCCTATCAGTTGAGCCACACCCACTTCCCGCATTGACTCTTGTTCCCCTTTGACCATCATCCTTGTGTGTGAGCATTTCTGAGAACTTGCGTGTTTTCTGGCTCTACAAGACGGTCCAGGCTCAGCTTGCACGTTTCCCAGCCCAGCCCTGGAGGCGGTCATTTCTCCAAGGAGCCCTGGGTCCCTTATCAGAGAGTGGGATTAGGTCTGGGTGCTGGGGCGCTCGTTTCCAGCAGGTGGTCCTTGCTTCCAGGCCCTCCCAGGGGACAGAGCAAGATGTGTGTGCGCTGGCCTGTGTATACACACATGTATACCTGGTTCTATCTGCAGCCACCTGTCTCTGTATCCAGCTAAAACTGACTTCAGCCCTTTCTCCAGCTGTGGTCCATGGCCTCCCAAGTCACGCCAGCCTCCCCCCGCTCCAAACCCTGGCTCCCCACCCACCAGCCATTTACTTAATTGTTCAGTATCAGAATTCACATGTAGTGGTTTCGGAACTGTTAAACCGTATCCCCGTAGGAAACAACTTCATCAACTAAATTACCATTTTACATACAGTTCTCACAAACTCTGCTCATTCCCAAAGTCAGTACCTTATTACCCCACCCCTTTCAGCAAGGTTTCATTCATTTAGATTATTTCATCACAACCTGCGTTCCATCCCAGGATCACCCAACCTCCTAAGTGACTTATTAACATTTTGCATTCATTAAGGTTTACACGTTGTGATGTAATGTGCTACAGGTTCTGACAAATGCTTCACGTCTTGTATTCACCATTACAGGGCCATTAAGAACAGTGTCATTTACATGCTGAGTTTGGCTTCGAGACTGGCCACATTTGAGCAACACGGAGGCTCTCAGGAGGGAACTCTTAGGCACCCTGCAGCTCTAGGCCTTGTTCTTATTTCAGGTGCACAGGCTCACAAGCGTAGCCATTAGTATCAGGGGCTCATTGTTGGACCTTCCTTCTTTTTTGGTCTTTGCCGTTGCACTTGGGGGATTGTTGCTGGTCCTTTAGGGACTGTGATAGACCTCCCCTGGCCAGGAACTCAGCACTCCCTCAGTTGTTGTTTTTAATTGTAACCACTATGAAAATATCCAAACGTTTTTACGTATCCTGGATATATGCCCCGCAGAACTCCCTGCCAACCATGTGTGCCCTGTCAACAACATCCCACACCAGTGTTCCTCCCCTGCCATGGTCGAACCTCTCTGTGACCCAAAAACTTCTTTGAAAATGAAGCCCAATACATTGCCAGTTTCCATTAATAGTAAAATGGAATATAGCAATGAGTTTAAAGGTTAGATATAGAATACATGTTACTTTAGAAAAATTAAGGTAAAAATTAACTGGGGTATCAAAAAATTAAAAAATGCAAAAGCTTTGTTTCTGATGTTTTGCCTTCCATCACTGCAATAAGTGTTGCCCTGTATGCAAATTGGCAAGGCAACTACTTCCGTCTTTTCCTCAGTGTCTACATCCTATCTTTTTCTTTTCTTTTTCCTAATTATTAAGCTTATCTTCACGAAAGTTTTAGATCACAATAATTCATATATACAATATACAGTACTCCCACATATCCAACATAATCTTTTTACATATTCATACTATATTTACTGAAACTGATGTACAGATATTGAGATAATAGCTTTCAAACAAGGTAACACTTGCGTTTACATTGTGGTTTATATTTTAGACTATACAATTTTCTAAATTTTTAGTTATCTTATGTTTTACATTATGATGTACATTTTAGCCTATCATCCCTTATATATTTTTGGTGTAATTTTACATGTCTTATATCCATCCTTGCGTACTCTTGTGGAACACTGCCATTGCCCCACAGTTACATTGGTTCCATCTATTCAATACCTCTTTCCCCCTCCCCTTCGGGCCCACAGTGACAGTCAAACTTCATTGCTTGAAGGGCCATGTTCAGAGATACTTGCAACGGTGTTGAGGGCTTGACATGCTCAACTGCCCTAATGCCCTGGGAGCCACCCTTTCTCTTGAGAGATACAGTTCCCTCTATTTGAGAACATCAGTCCTCTCCAGGATGTGGGTATACCTTCACTGTCATTATATGGGTCTCTATCCAATGCCATAACCCACTATGGCAAAATGAACACTCACACTCCCTAGGAGCCTGTCCTGCGTCAGATCATCCCCTTTAAGCATCTTAAACAGGTAACCTTCCTTATTATATTTTTGAAAAAGTTTTCTCAGCATTATACTCTCAGCCAAATACCTGACAATCTCCTATGTTCATATGTTGCCCCACCCTCCCCCCAATTTCTTGGGCAATATTACCTATCCTCTCATCCCTAGCCCCCCTCAAGCCCAAAAAGCCCCACCCAAAGGTAACCCTATTACCCCATTTTATCCCTTCCTTGTACAAATATTTACCTCCAGCTTATCATAGATTTCACCCATGTAGGTGTCAGCTTACATCCTTCCTCTGCTCCCCAATTTCCTTTAAGCCCATCATCCAGTCTCCAGCTCTCTGAGGCAACTTGGTTTACTTATTTCATATCATGAGGTCATGTAGTATTTGTCCTTCAATGCCTGGGTTGCTTCACTCAACATAAGGTTCTCAAGATCCATCCATGTTATCACATGTGTTTGTAGTGTATTCGTTCTTAAAGCTGAGTAGTATTCCATTGTATGTATACACCACATATTATTTATCCATTCATCATTGGGACATGACTCCCGGGGATGAGTCTCCCTGGTGTCGAGGGATCACTACCAAGTACCAGCTAATGATGTAACTAGAAAATGACCTTGAATAAAAGGATCAATTCAGACCAGCAGAATATCTCAAGCTACATATAACACCAGGAGTTAAAAATGCTTTTTGACCTGAATAAAAGGGGGAAATGGAAAGGACAAATAGTTTATATGGTTATGAGTCTCCAAAAAGAGCCGGGAGGTTATCAGAGGGGTTGCCCTTATGCACACCTGAGCAGAGTCCCAGAGACAGATAAAGTAGATACAAGCCCAGGTATTGGTTCTTCTGAGGGCTACAGAGACCCACAGGTTCTATGGTCATGGCAGATGGAGTTCAGTGCCATGTCAGTTGGCCCTACTCTGGAGTTTGTGTTCCTGAGTGTGATGGAGCTGGACTCAGATGTGATCTTTGTTCACAAGTCTCTCCTGTTACTTTTACCGGAACTGTAGTTGGTGCTGCGGTTTAATGTATACCCAGGGGACCTGAATCTCTGGACTGACCATGTGATAGCCAGGCCCTGAGCCTCAACAGACTTGCAATTCCTACACTCTGGTTTATTGGACTTACCCCACTCAGCTAACATGGAGGTGAAGAAGGTCAACCACCACACCAGGGAGCCAAGAGTGCCTACAACTGAAAGCAGGAGAATTGCATCCAGCATCCATGTGGAATCTAAGCCCCCTCTTGATACAGAGGTGGAGTGGACACAACCATTCTAAGGTCCACAGGACAGAGGAATAGAGTATGGATTAGAGTGGACTTTACTGATATTCTATTCATGAGCTATTGTGATTAGTAATAGAAGAAAATGTGGCATCGGTGTGGAGAAAGTGGCCATGGTGGCTGCTGGGGGCAGGGAATGGGAGGAAGAGATGAGATGTGGGGGCGTTTTCGGGACTTGGAGTTGTCCTGGGTGGTGCCGGACATTGTATGTCAGACATTGTATGTCCTCCCATGGCCCACTGGGTGGAACGTGGGAGAGTGTGGGCTATGATGTCAACCATTGACCATGAGGTGCAGTGATGCTCAGAGATGTATTCACCAAGTGCAATGAATGTCTCATGATGACTGAGGAGGTTGTTGTTATGGGGGGAGGAGTGGGGTGAGGGGGATGGGGAGCATATGGGGACTTCATATTTTTTTAATATAACATTAAAAAAAAGAAATAAAGACCAAAAAAAAAAAAAAAAGAACAGTTCCACCATCCTAAAAAGCCCTATACTTCACCTATTTAACCCTCTAACTGCCTCTGAGTTTCCTGCAACCAGTGATCTATTTACTGCCTCCAGAGTTTCTCCTTTGCCAGAAAGTTCTAAAATTGGAACCCTGCAGTAGGTAGCTTCTTTGGTCTCTTTCACTTAGCAGCGTGCGTTTCAGGTTCGTGCATGTCTTTTCATGGCTGGGCGGCGGTGTTAGTTTCCTAGGCTGCTCATGAAATACCATGGAATGGATTGACTTTAACAACGGGAGTTCACGAGCTTACAGCGATCAGGTCAGGGAAAGGCCCAAGTCCAGGCATCATCCAGGCAACGCTTTTCTCCCAAAGACCAGCAGCCGGGGGTTGGGGGCTCCTCCGTCACGGGGCAAGGCGTCTGGCGGTGTCTGCTCGTCTCTCCTTTCTCTTCCGGGTTTCACTGATGTCCACTCCTTGCTTCTCTGGCTCTCTTTCTCCCTGTGTGTATGCATCCCATTTATAAAAGATTCCAGGAATAGGAGCACGTCCACCTGACACGGGGTGGGTCACACCTTACCTGAAACAGCCTCGTGAAAGTCCTCCTGAAAGTGGGCTCACTCCCGCAGAAATGGGTAGGATTTAGCAACCTGCTCTTCTGGGGCTCACGCGATCGCCGTAGCTCATTTCTTCTCTTCCCTGAATCACAGTCCACTGGGGAGCTGTCCCTCAGCTTGTCGATCCATTCACCTACCGAGGGCATCTTGGGAGCTTCCAGTTTGGGTGCGATTTTGTGAAAGCTGCTGTAAGCCCCCCGGGCGGGCGTCGTGTAGATGGGACTGTTCAGGTAGGTAAGACCACGCCCACCCCCCATCGTCGGGCCTGCCCGCCACGTGGCACTCCCGCCAGCAGCCAGCCTGGGCGCTGGCGGTCACCTCTTGGCCGGCGGCGAGTTCTGCCAATCTGTTCCTTTAGCCGCTCCAGTGGGCGCGGGGACAGCTCGTTGCCTTGCTCTGCAGCCCCCGGCGAGGGGGCCGTCTCTCCGCGGCGTCCTTCCCGCTGCGCGGCGCCTCTGCTGGCCCTGCTCAGGCCTGTCCTGGTCTCCCCGCTGCCGGAACGGTGACCACACGGCGGTGGGCTCAAGCGGGGAGCTGACGGGCCCACAGTTCTGAAGCTGGAAGTGGAAACCCAGGTGCGGCGAGGCGCTGCCCCCTTCCCGAGCCGGCCGCCAGCCGCCCCCGCCTGGGCGCCCCTGTCACCCGGCAGCGCGTGGCGGCTGCGTTTGCCTTCCTGTCCAGGCTCCACTGCCTGGAGCTGCTTCCGGGGGCTTCTCTCTAGGTCTGAATTTCGCGGTGTTGGGACGACCCGAGGAATCGAACTACGGCCCGTCCTGATTCAGGCGGACTGCACCCTAACTGAGTCACACCTCGAAGGGGTCCCGGGCACCACGCGTCCACAGCCGCCCGAGGGTGGGGCCAGGCCGAGGACGTGTCCACACTGGGGGACAGAGCTCAGTCCCCCGCGGCCAGCGTGCCCGCAGCGCCCCTGGCAAATCGCAGTGGGAGGCCCTGGAGCAAGGCCGCGCCAGCTGCTGCCACCGCTGCGCTGACGGGAGGACCGCGGGCTGCCGGGGGCCCTGGGGGAGCCGGAGCGCCAGCCACGGGCCCCCAGGAGAGCAACGGCCAATGCTGAAGGCCAGGAGCACCCGGGGCGATCCTTCGTGAAACAACAGAGCTGGTGCGGGACCCGGGAGAGGCAGAGGGCACAAGTAAGCTCTGCGGGCGAGGGGCCCAAAGCCTCACGCCACTCGCTGGTGGGCCGGCCCCTCATCCTCAGCTCACAGCTCTGGCCTCGCCGGGACGCCCATCTTAACCGGCTACAGAGGGGGGAGGGTGGGAGTTCAATCCCTCGGCCTATGGTTATAAAGCTCCCCAGAAACTGGGAGGAGAGCAACCAGATCCAGCCACCTGGCGCATGGCTGGGGTGGCTGAGCGGCTGGGGTGGTGTAGAGTGGTGCGTGGCTGGGGTGTTGCATGGCTGGGGTGGCACGTGGCTGGACTGGGTGCATGGCTGGGGTGGCGCAGGGTGGCTGCGCCACTGGGGTGGCACATGGCTGGAGTGGCTGTGTGGCTGGGGTGGCATGTGGCTGGGGTGTCACGGGGTGGCTGCGCGGCTGGGGCGGCGCATGGCTGGGGTGGCACATGGCTGGAATGGCTGCGTGGCTGGGGCGCACGTGGCTGGGGTGGCACATGGCTGGGGTGGCACATGGCTGAAGTGGCTGGGGCGGTGCATGGCTGGGGTGGCACATGGCTGGAGTGGCTGCGTGGCTGGGGCGGCACTTGGCTGGAGTGGCTGGGGCGGCACATGGCTGGGGTGGCACGTGGCTAGAGTGGCTGGGGCGGCACATGGCTGGGGTGGCACGTGGCTGGAGTGGGTGCGTGGCTGGGGCGGCATGTGGCTGGGGTGGCACATGGCTGGAGTGGCTGCGTGGCTGGGGCGGCACTTGGCTGGAGTGGCTGGGGCGGCACATGGCTGGGGTGGCACATGGCTGGAGTGGCTGGGGCGGCACATGGCTGGGGTGGCACATGGCTGGAGTGGCTTCGTGGCTGGGGCGGCACTTGGCTGGGGCAGCACATGGCTGGGGTGGCACGTGGCTGGAATGGCTGTGTGGCTGGGGCGGCACATGGCTGGAGTGGCTGCGTGGCTGGGGTGGCGCGGGGTGGCTGTGCAGCTGCTATGGCCCGGCCACCCTCTGCTCTGCACCACGGCCCGGGGGTGTTGGGAGCTGCTGGCTCTCAGAAGAATTCTTCTTGGTTAAAAGGGGGCTCTTTGCCCCCGAGGTAGGCATCCCAGGGGCCCTCGCAGCGAACGACCCCCGGGGGACCAAAGGCCGGCTGTTGTGGGCTTAAACGTGGGGTGCAGCCCCCAAAAGACAACCTCCTCCCTGGAGTGTGGCCTCCTTTGGAAACTGGGTCGCTGGGGATGGAATTCAGCAAGGGAGCACGCGGCGATGCTGGAGGGCGTGGGCTCTCCCCCGCGCGACTGAGGAGAGGGGCGCCGGGACACAGCAAGGGGAAGGCGGGCACGCGGCGAGGGAAACGAGGCCAGGGTGGGCTCCGGGTCGGGGCTGGGGGGACGCGGGTCAGGCTGGGGGACTGCGGGTCAGACTGGGGGGCTTTTGCTGTTTGGGGGCCGCCAGGTGGGCTCTGCCCTCGGGACAGGAAGGCAACGCAGCCACACAGGTGCCCCCCCTCAAGCGTCCACAGCGTGAGGGGTGAGAGAGGCGGACCGACGGCCACTCCAGCCCCCACAGCCCTGCCCACCCAGCCCCCACGCCACCACGACACTCCCAGCCACCTCGAGAGGGCACCAGGGCGCGACGGCCCCGGAACGGTGCCGCCGCGCCCAGCCACGGGCCTCAGGTCTCCCGGGGGCGACGGGGACCCCAGCAGGATGGGTGCGCTGACCCACTCCCGCCCTCCACACTGGCCTGGCTTGACCCCTGGGCTGGCGGGAAGGCCCCAGAGGTCAAGGGGTGCACCCTGGCTTCTCCAGCCCAGGTGTGGGCCTTGAGCGCTGCGGTCCCCGAGTGGCGTTGCGACCGTCCAGGGCAGGCGTGGAAAGGAGCGCGCGGGGCCGGGGCTTCGGGTGCAGAATCCCCAGACCCCCAGCACCCCCCAGCACCCCGCGGGCCTCCACCTCTGCACTGGGAGGGTCCTGGCCACTTCGGGAGCACAGCCTCAGGTGTGCCCGGGCCTGCCCTCAGCCCCTGCAGCCTCGGCTCTGCCAGGACAGTGGGTGCCACCCGCCCCGGGCCACCAGGACGTGGCCAGGACCCCTGGAGGAGGCGCCCGTGCAGCGCTGCAAACCCAAAGTCCAAGCAGGGGGCCACCAGCCTCCGCCGCGGCCAGAGAGGGGGAAGGAAGCCCACTCCCTCAAAACGAGAAGCCCCAAACATTGGAGAAGCCACAACTTTTCTTTTTTTTTAAGTTTATTTTATTTATTCCTCCCCCCTCGCCCCCAGTTGTCTGCTCTCTGTGTCCATTCGCTGTGTGTTCTTCTGTGTCTGCTTCTGTTGTCAGCGGCATGGGAATCTGTGTTTCTTTTTGTTGCGTCATCTTGCTGTGTCAGCTCTCCGTGTGTGCAGCGCCATTCCTGGGCAGGCTGCACTTTCTTTTGCGCTGGGCGGCTCTCCTTACAGGGCGCACTCCTTGAGCGTGGGGCTGCCCTACGTGGGGGACACCCCTGCGTGGCACGGCACTCCTTGCACACATCAGCACTGTGCATGGGCCAGCTCCACACGGGTCAGGGAGGCCCGGGGTTTGAACCCTGGACCTCCCATGTGGTAGGCGGACGCCCTGTCTGTTGAGCCACATCTGCTTCCCTCACAACTTTTCTTGAAAGCATCAGAGAGCTGAGGTCACAACTCACGAGAGCAGAGCTTACCTGGGACAGGTGACACGGGTGGACCTGGGAAGGAGAACTCCCCGAAAATGTCCCCCGGGCTGTCAAGGCTGCGTGCTCAGGAGAGAACCTGGAAACCTGGGGCCGTGGAGGGGAGGGAAGCTGGCTCCACCGGCTCCCACTGGCTCCCACCGGCAGGCTTGTTTCCATCGCCTGGCGGGAAAGACAGGTCAGGGTCCTAGGAGAGCACCCCTCGTGGCAAGGCCTGAGGGTGGGGGGCTGAGGCCTGCTCCCCCACACAGACACGCTCTTAATTTTAATCGCCTGCTGGGGGCTGTCACCCCACCGTCAGTGGGACGTCTTGCAGATGTCATTTTTTAGTTACGTCTGAATCAGGCTGGTTTTTTTGTTTTGTTTTGGTTTTTGTTTTCACATCTCGATTACATTTAGAAAAATAAAACCCAAGTCACGTTCTGAGTCGCAGGTCACTTGCCTTGCTGAGATGATCTGATGTTCTAAGTGTGGTGTCGAATATGTCACCATAGCCCCCGAGCAACCAGCGCAGTAACAAGCGCCATGCCTAAAATCCCAGGCTGCCAACCCCTGCCTTACACCTCTCTTAACACTTCTGCCGAGGGAAGGAGGCGGTTTCCAGGTCCCCCGACGGCTTCCTCTAAAGGCCAGGAACCTGCACACCTCCCCTGCCCGGTCAGGCTGGGTTTCAATCCCTATTACGCGAGGCCTTCTGCAGAGAAAAACATGGAAGCCAGGAGCTGGGGAAACCGCACAGGAAGCACCGAGGGTCGGCGGGGCCGGACGGCGGCCGAGCCGGGGTCCAGTGGGGCGAGACGCAGCCGGGAAGCCCCCGACGGCTGCGGCCCGGGAAAGAGCAAGCTGCCCGTCCTGGTTCTGGACTCCTTTTGGCCCCCAAACCGTGAGCCAGTAAAGTCCCGGTGTTGACGCCATCCCGCTGGGGGGACTTGTCATGGCAGCTCAGGGAAACGGAGGCGGGGGGGGGGGGGGTGCAGCAGTCGCCCTACAAAAGGCCCGACCGTCTTCCCCCCCCCCCCCCCGTGGAACAAAAGCCTTAAACTGCTGGGGCGGGGGCACAAGCGCCCTTGGGGGGCGGTACTGGGGAGAGCCCACTGCAGCTGGGGAGGGAACTGCAGGACAGCCGGGTGGGCGCCCTGAGAAGCACGCACCCCCTGGACCTTGGACCCTGCCTAGGCGAGAGCGTGGCCGAGAGGGCGGAGAACAGCCCCGGGGGTGGAATTCTGCCGGGACAGTGGGGAGAGACACTGCCGAGGGCGGGTCAGACCTGGGACCATCCCCACCCCAGCCAGCGCTAAGTAATGCCAGAGGAATGCGGGGTTTGTGGTGCTCCAGGGGTAACCATGGCAACAGCAAATCCCCACCCAGCCCCGGTCCTGCCTCTGACTCAAGGCTGGGCAGGCTGGCGGGCAGGCGCAAGGCTTTACACCGTCGCTTCGGGCGCAGCGAGGCTGCTGGAAAGACAAGGGGGAAGCAGCTCCCTCTCTAGACAAAGCTTTCAAACAACCTTCTTGTTCTTTTTTTGTGGAGCACTGGTGCACCACATGGATAATAGTTTATCCCAGAGTTTACACTCTCCCCCAGTCCATTCAGTGGGTTATGGCAGGATATATAATGTCCAGCATCTGACCCTGCAATATCATTTAGGACAACTCCAAGTCCCAAAAATGCCCCCTCATCATATCTCTTTTTCCCACTCCCTGCCCTCAACAACTACTGTGGCCACTTTCTCCCCGTCAACGATACAATTTCTTCTATTAGTAGTCACAACAGTTTCATAGTAGAGTATCAGTAAGTCCATTCTAATCCATATTTTATTCCTCCATTCTGTGGGCCCTGGGATGGTGATGTCCACTCCACCTCTAGATCAAGAGGGGGCTTAGATACCACATGGATGATGGATGCAATTCTCCTGCTTGCAGTTGGAGGCACTTTTGATTCCCTGGTGTGGTGGATGACCATCTTCACCTCCCTGTTAGTTGACCTGCATAAGTCCAACGAACCAGAGAGTAGGAGCTGCAACTCTGCTGAGGCCCAGGGCCCAGCTGGCACATGGACAGCCCAGAGATTCAAGTCTCCTGGGTATACACCAATGCTAACACCAACCAAAGTTTCATTAAAAGTAATAGAAGAGGCATGTGTAGAAAGGTCACATCTGAATCCAACTCCATCACACTCAGGGACACAAATTCCAAAGTAGGGCCCCCTGACATGGTACTGAGCTCCAGAGCCTTCTGCCATGGCCATATCCCTGTGGGCCTCCATAGCCCTCAGGAGAACCAGAACCTGGGGTTGTATCCACTTTGGCTGCTTCTGAGGTCCTGCTGAGGGGTGTGTAAGCATGACCCCTCTGATGACCTCCTGACTCTTTTTTGAAGACTCTTAGCCATATAAACTCATTTGACTTTGTTATTTCCCTCTTTTATTCAAGGTCAAAAAGCAGTTTTTAAAACATGATCCTACATGTGGGCTGAGATATTCTGCTGGTCTGAGTTGACCCTTTTATTCAAGGTCTTTTTCTATTTACATCACCAGCTGGTGCTTACTAGTAATCCCTCAGTGCCAGGGAGGCTCATCCCCGGGAGTCATGTCCCACACTCGGGGGAAGGCAATGCATCTACATGCTGAGTTTGGCCTGGAGAGTGGCCACATTTGAGCAACATGGAGGTTCTCAGGAGGTAACTCTTAGGCCCCTGCAGCTCTAGGCCTAGTTCATATTTCAGGCACACAGACTCATAAGCATAGTTATCAGTATCAAGGGCTCATTGTTGGAAAAATTCTTCTTTGTTGGTCTTTGCTGTTGCACTTGAGGGATGGTTACCAAACAACCCTTCTTGAAAGGGGCCTGGGCTCAGTGGTGTGGAGGGCTCATAAATTTTGGTAATCTTCAAATTAAGAAAAAACAGACTCCAACTTGACACAAGATGTTGGAACTGTCAGAGAGAAAATTTTAAATAATCATGATAAAGAAGTTAAAGACTCTGATAGAAAAGTCTAATGCCAAGTCAGGTGGGTAATTTCAGTAACAAGACAGAAACTGTACAAAAAATCAAAGAGAAAATGCTAGAAATGGAAGACACAGCAATACATAGGAAGAAAACCTTTGATGGCATCATTGATGGCCTTGATGCAGTCCATGAAATAATTAGTGAACTTTGAAGATAGGTAGGTTTACAGAAATCATCCAAAACACAGAAAAAAATAATGAAAACAAACAGAACAGAGCAGCCAAGAGCTGTGAGGCAATACAAATGGTCTAACATAGGCATAACTGGAATCACAGCAAGAGAAGATAGAACAGTGTAGAAGAAATATTTGAAGATAGTAATGGATGAGAATTTTCAAAAAGAAAAAAAAGATTGATAGACAACAAACCTCATGTTCAAGAAGCTCAGAGAACACCAAGCAAGATAAATACCATAAAAAAAAAATACAAGGTATGTCATGTTCAAATTGCCAAAAGCCCAAGACAGAAAATCTTGAAGGAAGGTGGAGGAAAAAGGGTACACTACAGAAAGAGGTAAAAAGATAAGAATAACAGCACACGTTGTGTCAGAAACCAAGAGTGCCAGAAGACCTTGAAGGGACATCTTAAAAGGACCAAAAGAAAAAACAAGCAAAACGAAACAAAAACACTGTTAACCCAGAATTCTAGACCTAGTGCAAACATCTTTCAAAAGAGGAGGAAAAATAAAGTTTTTCTCTGACAAACAAAACCTGAAGAATTCATTGCCGGAAGACCTTCATTAACAAAGGAAATTCTTCAGGAAAAAGGAGAATGATTTAGATACAAACTTGGAACTATTAAAAAAAAAAAAAAGAGCACAGGAAATGGAGTAAAGGCAAAAACAAAATTCATTTCTTTCCTACTTTTATTACTGTAAAAGATAACTGACCTTCTAAAGAGAAAATAGTGGTGGTGTATAACACATTTGGAGCATTATGTAAAAATAAAATGTATGACAACAGCCCAAATAGTAGAAGGGAAGGATTGCAGAGACATGGATATAAGATCATATTACGTAGGCATGGCCAAATACTGTGTTCTTTTATCGGTAGTTTACACAGCCAGACACCATGCAAAAATACAGTCTTCCCTTTAAAATTGTTATATGGCATGCTAAGTTTTCTTCATAGCATATCATTATTAAAGGTGAATACAAATAAATAAAATTAAAAATTTTAAAAAATCATATTATGTGTAGGTAGGCTCTGAATAATTAGAGATGTATATCATAAACCCTAAAGTAACTGTTCCATTTTTTTTAAAAAAAGAAATATAAATGATAAACTTATTGTGGAGAGAAAACGGAATCATAAGAAATACTCAGTTAATCCAAAAGAAGGCAGAAAAGGGAGGAAGAGCAGATGACAAATGTTACAGAAAATGGCCGGAAAAATGGTAAATTTTGATCCAACTGTATAAATAATCACATTAAATTTAGACACTCTAAGCACACCAATTAAAAGACATTATTAGATTGGAGAAACAAAGCAAGACCCAACTATGTACTGCTGACAAGAAACCCACTTCAAATATAAAGACATAAATAGGTCTAGAGTAAAAAGATGGAAAAAGATGTATCGTACAAACACTTATCAAAGGGACTACACTTAATCAAGCAGCTATATTCATACCAGACAGATTAGACTTCAGAACAAGGAATACTAGGAGGGATTAGGAGAGTGGCATAGCGTAATGATAAATGGATCAATTATCCAAGAAGAGGCAACGGCCCTAAATGTGTAAGTGCGTCTAACAACAGAGCTTCAAAATACATGAAGCAAAAAGTGATCAGACTTAAAGGATAAAAAGACAAATCCACATGTATAACCCTTTTCACTCAGTAATCTAGAGAACAAGTAGACGAAAAATCAGGAAGGGCATACAAGAGGAGAAACCCCCGACTGACACACGCGGCCCAGTGGATACTCATGGACTATACTACCCAATGAGAGCAGAAGTACATTGTTTTCCAAGTCACCCAGGGAGATGATATTGAAGGCCATTAAAAAAGCCAGACATAATTTTCTCTGACCAACTTTCCTATACTATTAGTGGGCACTTGGGTAGAGAAACAAACATAAATGTAATCCAAAAATCAAATGAGTTCTTGTCATTTGGAATATTCTCCTCTGCTTCAGGGTTTCCAAACCTGTCTCCTCCTGTCACCTGTACCTGAGGGACAAAGCACTGTCACTGCAGGACTTATTCCCTACAGAACATGAATGATTTTGGCATTGTGCGTGATTGTTTTGTAAGCTCACAATTTCTCTAATAAAAATATGCAAATATTATTTTAAAAAGAAAAAAAAAGCCATAAGAAATTTAAAAGAATAGAAATCAGACAACATATGTTCCTGATCATAACAAAATTAAACTAGAAATCAAAAGCAAATATATCTGGAAAACCCCTAAATATTTGTAAATTAAACAACATACTTCTAAATAATACTTGGGTCAAAGAGAACATCTCAAGGGAAATTAACATTTGTTTTTTAAGTGACCTGAAATGAAAACAGAACATTCCAAAATGTTCTCAGTGCTTAGGGAAAACTTTACAACATGAAATGTTTATGTTAAAAAGAATAGAAGAGATGCAAAACAAAACCATGAAATGCCCTTCACGGTCACAAGCACGGCTATTAGCTAAAAACAAAAAAACAATGGAAAATACCAAGTGCTGGAGAGGATGCGGAGACATCGGAAGTCTGATGCGTCGTTGGTGGGGATGTAAAATGGTGACGCCACTGCGGAAAGCCATGTGGAGTTTCCTCAGAAAGCTAAACGACGTGGCCATTCCCCTTTCAGGTCTATTTCCAAATAAAGTGAAGGCAGGGTCTCAGGGGCTGGTACACCCCCGTTTAAAGCAGCGTCATTCACAACAACCAGACGGTGGACACCACCCACGTCCAGCGAATCAGTGGATGAACAGCCACACGAGGGAATCCTGGTTGGCCACAGGAAATGAGGAAGCTCTAAGCCACGCTGCAACGGGGAAGACCCTGCAAAACATCTGCTCAGTGAAATAAGCAAGGACCAATGTGCCCCATCCCTTGCAAGATGACTAGAAATTGCCAATTCACAGAGCTAGAAAGCAGAGTAGAGGTTTCCAGGGGATGGGGGAAGCTGGAAGGGGGTGTGTTTGGAGAAAAATAAACAGGAAAAGAATGGGAGGTCTCCAATGAGTCACCCAAGCGTCCACTTTAAGAAATTAGGAAAGGAAGCGCAGGTTAGACCCAAAGCAAGCAGAGAGAATAAAAGAAAGAAGATAAGATCAAGACTCAGTGGAACTGAGCATGGGTAAACAAAAGGGAAAATTAATGACATCAAAAGTTAATTTTTCACAATAGTAAAGTGATAAATCTCTAGCCAGAGACCAAGAGGAAAACAGAGAAGGCACAAATGACCATTCACAGGAATGAAAGAGAAGTATCACCACACGCCCCAAAGACAAAATGGATAATAAGGAAATACTATAACTAACTCTGTCCCCAAACTCCACAATTATGGTGAAATCATTTAATTCCTAGAATGGCACAAACCCCTGAAACTCACTCAAGGAGATAGAGTACTTCACGGCCATGAAAGAAACGGAGTTTTTAGTGTAAACTTACCCACAAGGAAAGCTCCAGGCCCGGGCAGTCTCACTAGTGAATTCTACCAAACATATTTAAAAGACATAACACCAATTCTACACAATCCCCGCCTCCTCCGAAAAAACAGGTGAGCCATTTCACGAGGCCAGCACTAACCAGGTACCAAATGTGATAGTTACTTTTATGCATCGCCTTGGCTCAGTCATGGTGCCTAGTTACTTGTTCAAGCAAACACCTGCCCAATTGTTACTATGAGGGTACTCGTAGGTGGATTTGCATCTATAATAAGTTGAATGCATCTATGGCCGATTGCATCTACAATCGACAAAGGAGTTGCCCTCAGCCATGTGGAGAGACGATCGGTTGGAGGTCTTAAAAGCCAGAACTGAGGATTTCAGAAATCAGAAAGGAGGATTTCTGCATCAACTTTAGTCTGCCAGCTTGCCCTGGGGAATGTGGGTTCAACTGCAGCATTATCTTTATTGGAGTTTCAAGCCTGCAGCCAGTGCTACGGAGCTCAGACTCGTCAGACTTCCGAGTCCCCTGTATTTCCAGCTTGTGGCCTGCCCTAAGGAATTTGGACTTGCCAGCCCCCCAATCACGGTTGCCAACTCCTCTTAATAAATCATATATATATAGGTTCTATTTCTCTGGAGAACTTGGCTAATACTGAAAACCAAACAGAAACAAACAAACCAAAAACAAACCCAGGGAAGCGGCTGTGGCTCAATCAGTTGGGCTCCTGCCTACCATACGGGAGGCCCTGGGTTCACGTCCCGGGGCCTCCTTGTGATGGCAGGCTCGCCCGCATGCCACGGAGAGCCGACTCAGCAATATGGCGCAACAAAAAAAGGGAGACAAGCACACACACACAAAAAACACAGACGAGTGCACAGCAAATGGACACAGAGAGCAGACAGCAAGCAAGCTGCAAGGGGGGATGGGGAAATAAAATAAATAAATACAGACACAGAAGAACACACAGCAAATGGACACAGAGAGCAGAAAGCATGCAAAAAGCCACAAGGGGGGGATTGAAAAAAAAAACAACCAAAAAGTACAACAAAAGCTACAGATGAATAATCACCCTTGTGAACACAGAGGCAAACGTGAGCAATACTAGGAAATCAAACCCAGCAGTATATGTAACGGACACCGTGCCACAGCGGGGATGCAAAGCTAGGCCAGCGTCACAAGACCAGATGACGTCATTCCCTGCATTAATAGACTAAAAAGGAAAAGCCGTGTGATTATAGCAACACATGCCTAAAAGGCATTTGACAAAATTCGCTGTTCATTCGTGATAAAAACTTTCAGCAAACTGGGAAGAGAGAGCCCTTCTTAACCTAACAAAGCGCACGGGGCGCACGCACAGCTAACATTCCACGGCTCTAGAAGGCAGAGGCCACTTTCTCTCAGCACGCCTCCTCAGTATCGTCTAGAAGGCCCAGCTCTAGCTGCAAATGGCATGGTTATTTATGTAGAACCCATGCCCCAAATAAACTATAAAACCCCGAGAAAAAACAAAGTTGCTCAGCAGAGATCCTCACTCCAGATTAACTCAATCTCCAAAAATCCATGCCATCTCTGGTGGTTAGCAACGAACAATTACAATTCTAAATCTTATGAACACAAACACACAACAACAAAAGCCAATACCACTACAGTAGTACTCAAAAAATGAAATGCTTGGGTATAAATACAGCAAAAATGTGTAGATTCTGTACACTGAAAACTACGAAACACTAAGGAAAGAAATCCAAGAAAGAAATCCAAGAAAGAATCCAAGAGGACAGCAGTAAGTGGGAAGACACACCCTGGTCCCGGCTCGAGGACATCGACCCGCGGTCAAGACGTCCGTTCTCCGCAAATTGTTCTCAGGAGCCACGCACCCCCCACCCATCTCTCAGTGGAATTTTGTGGACACGTCTACAGGCTTATTATAAAATTCACATGGAAATGCAAAAGAACCAGAAGAGCCAAAACACTTTAGAAATGGAACGAAGTTAGAGGAGTCGCAGGACCTGAACTCAAGGCTTACTCTAAAGCTACAGGAACCAGGGCAGGGGGGACTGGAGGGAAGAGACACAGTGACGCGGGCTTTGACAAGCTAGCAAAAGGTTCTCAACGAACTGCGCTGGAACAACGGGACATCCACACACACACAGACAAAAGACCCGAAGCACAGACCTTCCACCTGCCGAAAACCTAACTCAGAACGGACCACAGACCTCAGTGTGCAGCGCAGGGCTCTAAAGAGCCCCAGCAGAAGACCCGTGCCCTCGGGACAGCCAGCCAGGGTCTCCAGGCTCAGCTCCACCGCATCGGGCTGCGCCCTGTTCGCAGGACTTTTCCCTGCTGGTGACAAAACCTCCCCTAGCCGAGAACCACTAGATTAGGCAGTTTTTACGATCAAAATTACCACCCTTTTTTTTTTAAAGCAACAAATTGGACTTTGTTACAGTTTAAAATATTTGCTCTGTAAAAGACAGTGTTAAAAGAAGACAAACCACCAACTGGATGAAAATATCTGGTATCCAACTTGTATCCACAATATATAAAGAACTTGCAAACTCAACAAAAAGAAAACCATCTAATGTGGAAAATGGGCAAAGGATGCGAAGACACTTCACCAGAGAAGACACACAGATGGAAAATAAACCCATGAAAAGACTGATCCTTAGTCATCACGGAAATACAAGTTGAAATCACAACGAGATACCAGTTTGTAACTGCCGCCACTTTGCATGTCGGGGTGGGGTGTTTGCCCCATCGCCAGTCAGTGCGGTGAGCGCATTCACACAGAGGCCGACAAGGGAAAACCAAAGCCGTGGCCGCCGGGGCGCAGGGGCACGTGGCCTCGTGGGTGTGGCCCCGTGGGCTGGCCCCCCTCCCCTGCCAGGCCGCCTGGGTCCCAGGAGACGAGTCCAAACCCGCCGGGGGAGGCACTAAGGGGAGGGCGGGCTCCGGGCTGCCTGGGCTTTTCAGGGCAAAGGCCCTGGGGCTGAGGGCGAGGAGGGCAGGGCCCGGGCCTCGGGTGGAGGCGCTGGTTTCAAAGCTTCAGAGGAAACGGAGCAGAAAGAAGGCTGGGACCCAGCCCCCCGCCGCGGCCGCGCCGGGCCCTGCCCAGAGCAGGCTCCACCTGAACCAGCTCTGCCCGGGCTGACGGGGGCTGCGCCCAGGCCGAGGCCGTGCGGGGAGGTGGGGCTGGGGCCCCGGCTGGGCTGGCCTGCACCCCGCCGCCACCCACGGCCCACCGCCCACTGCCCACCCCCACCCACGGCCCACCGCACACCCCCCACTGCCCACCCCCACAGCCCACAGCTCACAGCCCACCCCCCACCTATAGCCCACGGCCCACCCCCCACAGCCCACAGCCCACAGCTCACAGCCCACCACCCTCCACCCATGGCCCACCGCCCACTGCCCACCCCCCACCCACGGTCCACTGCCCACTGCCCACCCCCACAGCCCACAACTCACAGCCCACCCCCTACCCACGGCCCACCGCCCACTGCCCACCCCCCACCCACAGCCCCCCACCCACAACCAGTGCCCATAGAGCTCGTGGTTCTGCCCAGTCTTGGGCCAGGCTGGGCCCTCCCCACGCCGCCCTGCTTTGCCCAGCGGTCCTGGGGCCTAGCCCCCAACCCCCACACAGAGCTCCTGCCCAGCCCACCCCCCTCTCCACCAGGACCCTCATGGGGCAGAAATGGCTCCCTGGGCGAGCCCACCCCGCCTGGGGGCCCAGCCCCAGCCCCTCCGGCCCGCCTGCCTCGGTGGCTCCTTCCTCTCTGGCCCCGGGGCGGGGGCCCACCCAGGAGCACCCCAGGAGGAGCCTGGTCCTGGGAGCACATGAGCTAAGGCACTGGAGCCCCCCTCCCGCGGGCCTGCTGCTCATGGGGCTCCCACACTCCCAGGAGGTGCACAGGGCGGGGGGCGTGGGGGGGGATCAGGAGCCCTGAGGCCAGTGCTGGCCCCCCTACTTCCCAGACGGGAGAGCTGGCCCCCAGACCCCCGCAGCCCAGCGCAGACAGTCGTCCTCTCTCCCCGGCTGCGTGAGGGTGCTGCCCCCCCCCCCCGGGAAGGTGAGGGGCCACGCTGGGGCTCAGGGCCGATAGGGAGGGGGGAGGGGGTGACCCCCAGCGGGGCGAGGGCACCCACCCCGCCTCCCCACCCGTGTCTATCTCTCTGACACCGACAGCCCCACTTCAGGGCCCCGTCCTTGGGACCCCCGAGCCCAGGCCGGCCCCGCAGCAGGGCGCATGCGCACACTCGGGCGGCGGCGTGGCAGCGCGCAGGCATCCACGCGGACCACAGCGCGTGGAGGAGCGCACGGCTCCGAGACCCTGCGCGGTCACGATGGATGTCCGAAGGGCCACTTCGGGGCAGGGGCCTCGCGGGGGCTGGAGAGGCCGCGTCGGAGCTGCCGTCGCCGTGCACGCCAGGGCCCCTGTGTCCCGACCTCAGCGTGGACCGGCCGGGCAGTGACCCCGAGCCCGCCAGCCTGGCGCCCCTGCCACTGGGACCCCGGGATCCCGCCCCCTTCGCCAGCCGCCAGCCTGGCGCCCTCATCTGACCAGGGGGCTTGGGGTCCCTGTGGTCCCCCCGGAGCGCGCGGGGGCCCTGCGGGTGTGTGGGGGCTTCAGCGCCCCGCGCCCCAGATGCAGCGCGCAGGAGCGGGCGGGGCTCGGCGGGAAGCCCCGCCCGCCTCAGGTCTCAGGTCCGGCCTGTCCAGCCCACAGAGGGCATTCAAATGAGAGCCAAATATTTGAGGCCTCGCGACAAAGGCCGGGCCGGCCCCGGGCAGCTCCGGGCGGCGCTCATTTGGGTAGTAACTGGCTTTCGTTTAGGGATTTGCATGCGTATCAATGCGGTGAGGCCAGCCCCCCGGCCCGGCCCGGCCCGAACCCCAGGGCCTGTAGGCAAATGTGGGGACGGGTGGGGGAGGGACCCTGGGCGGCTGCCAGCGGGCTGACCACGGCAGGGTGGCAGAGCCCGGCAGGCCAGCGGCAGCCGGGGGCCCTGCCTGTGACGGCACAGGCGGGGGGACGCACAGACCCTCTGGGGAGGGCCGAGCCCCTGTCCAGCCCTCCTGTGTCCCCATGGGGGAGGGGTGCACCTGCCAGAGGTGCTCAGGAAACTCAGGCCCAACGCCCCACCCGAGGGTCTGCGGGAGGGGCCCGGGGGGGAGGCTGAACCCACCCAGCCGAGGGAGGGAGGGGCCTCCAGAAGCCCCTCAGCGCCTGCCTCTCGGCGGGGGCAGGCCCCGGGACTCCTTTTTTTGTTTGTTATCTTTTTTTGTTTGTTACTTTTAGGACTTGGCCACATCCCTCTCTGGGCTCTGAAAGTCGGGCCCCCGTGTCCCTGGTCACGTCACCTTGTGGTCCCCAGAGCGCAGGCAGGCAGGATGGGGCACAGACCCCTGCCGCCCCCCCGCTGGGAGGCCAGCAGAGTGTGCGGTGCCTGGCCTTGAGCAGGGGCCACCTGGGGGGCTCGGAGGGTGACACCAGCCACATCCGCTAGGGCAGCTGGGGGTAGGCAGCTCAGAGCTTGGTGACAATGGTCTCCTTTAATGTGGGGCGGGGTCCCAGCCTCAGCGGGGGGCCCTGCTGGGGGCCGGTTCCCTGTGGCCTCCAGGGCCCCCGGCCGATCGATTGGCCTCTTTAATCACAGCCAGCAGCTGGGGGGTGGAGGGCGCGCCAGGGGGTCCTGGCCCTGGGGCCCCGGAGGGGGTCCAGGTGGCTGGGGACCGGGCTTGCACCTGCTCAGCCCACCCCACGCCACCCCCTGCCCCGGTCCACCTCCACCTCACCCCTTCCTTTTCCCCCAGCCCCTGAAAAGGAGAAACCTAGGAGGGCGGCAGAGGCCCGGGCACTGGACCCCAGTCCCCAGGCAGGCTCCCAGGGCCCTCAGCCCCCTCTCCAGCCCGCCAAGCCTCTGGCTCCTCTTCATCGCTTGAGCGTCCCCCCCCCCCACCTGTTTGGAGGCCCCGGGGTGTCAGGAGGCCTGGGCTCTGCCTGGGTCCCTCCCTGGCTGAGCAGACCCTCCCTCTCAGCTCCTCGCGCGATAAGCAGCAATAGCCATGTCCCCGGGGGTCCCGGGAGGGGTGGGCTTTGGGGTGGGCCCCTGGGTGGGAACCCGTGGCCTCCAGCAGGCCCCCCGGGCCCCCCAGGGACCTGAGCGGAGCGACCTTGCCGGGACCTCAGCACCCTATTCTCAGCGTCCCGTGACCTTCACTAGCGGGGAGAGGCCCAGTGGAGTCGGGGTGCCCCGTGGCCCTGCCCCCACCAGCAGGCAACTCGAGCACCCCCGAGGCCCCTGCACCACCTCTCAAGCCCCCCGAGGCTCTTGCTGGAGTTGGGGTCTCCCAGCCCCCTGGGGGTAGCCTCCTCCCTGCTCTCCCTCCCTCACGTCCTCCCCCCGGGACCTTCCCCCCCACCACGGCCCAGGGACTCCCTTCTGCCCACAACAACACGCCTGACCCCTGCCTGGAATGTCCTCCCGTCCCTCCCATCCCACCATCCTGGAACGACCCTGGGACCCCACATCGAGATGCCAGAGGGAGCTGGCCGGTTAGATGGGTGGGGGACCCCCCAGGGCAGAACTACGGCCGCTGTCCCCACCTGATGAAGGACACGGACGGGGAGGAGGCCTGCGTGCCCCTCCTGGCTCTGGACGCCCCAGCAGTGGGCGAGGCTCGGCCCTGGCTCGCTCTGGTGGGCACCCCCCCCCGACAGCTGCGCAGTTGGCAGCCCCCCAGGAGCCGTCCCGCTGTGCCTGCGCACCCTGTCCTCACTGGCCTCTGGCGAGGAGCCCCCTTCCTCCCTCGGCTGGGTGGGTCCAGCCCTCCCTGGGCCCCCCTGCAGAGTGGACAAGCCGCCTGTCCTCCTGGGTCCCTCGGGGATGGGCGGTGGGCTTGGAAGGTCCTGAGCACCTCTGCCAGGTGCACCCCTCCCCCACGGGGACACAGAAGAGGTGTCTGCCCATCCGCCTGCCTGGGGTGGGGACTGCTTTGCAGGGCCAGCCCCTCCGCGCACCCCTGCCGCCCCCGCTCAAAGGCCCTGCGCCCGGTGAGCGCTGCGCAGTCCCCTTCCCAATTCTTGACTGCGTCGCCCTTGGAGGTGGTCTGTGAGCCCCCCGGTGGGCACCGTGGGGCAGAGAGACGCGCCCGTGCGGCTGGCCCTGCCCCGTGGGGCCCCGTGGGCCTGGCGCGGGTTCAGGGGGGCCGAGGGGAGGGGGAGGCCGGGCTGGGCCCGCAGGGGGGGGGCCCGCGCCCCTTTCCCAGCAGAGCCTGCTTCAGACCCGCTCGGGGCCCTCCCGAGGCCTCCCCGCCCACGCCGAGAACGCTGACGCGGAGGAAAGGGCGAGCGGCCGGGCTTCCTGTGCCTCCTTCCTGCCCGGCGGCGCCCGCGGTGGCGCGGGCAGAGGGCGCGTGTCGAGCGGCGGAATGAAACCAGCTCGTCGGCGCGGCGTTTCCACTGCCCGCGTGAGAACGGAATCCGATGGGCGCGGAACGCCAGTTGTGCAATTTCGGTGATTCTGCAAACAAACTAAATGTGCTCGTATTTGCCTTTCAAATGAGCATTGCACAACGCGAAGACGCACCGTAAAACTCAGGCTAATAACTGAAAGTGCTCCTTTTTCCCTGCTTTAGACCAGCAAATAAAATCGCACCCCAAGTCAAGAAAGAGACCGTGGAGGGAAAAGCTGAGGGTCTCGGCCCACCGGCGGCGCTTCCCTTCTCCCAGCGCGCCCTGCCCGCCCCAGTCCTGCAGCCCCCGCTTCAGAGGGTGGCGAGGGCCCCTCCCCATCAGAAGCCCACCCCAAAACCAGCAGCCGAGCGAGGCCGTGGGGCTGCCCCGGGACAGGACAGGGGGCTGTCCCGCAGGGAGAGGGGCTCCTTGCTGCCCATTTAGATCACACCGTGGGGCGGTGAGTGGGTGGGTCAGCGCTGCGCCCCACTGACGTCTCCACCCCCCACCCTTGGGTACTCAGTGTCCTCACCGGTTGGGTCCCGGCCCCTGGACATAAGCCCCCCGAGGGCGCACCTCCTGCTGCACGGGGCGCCCTCCCGTCCCCGTGGCGCCTGGACAGGGGCCTGAACGTGTCGTCTGGGCCATGGCGAGGGGAGGCGGGTCCCACCAGGGGGGCCTGGGGGCTGAGCAGTCCCGCCAACATCAGGGACGGCCCTGGGTCCCCGGAGCCCACCCCGTGGGGGACCCAGGGAGCTTTGCGGGTCGAATCGTGCGTCCCCAGGACAGGTTCAAGCGCTCACCCCGGGACCTGGGGACGGGGCCCGATTTGGAAACGGTCTCTGCAGCCTGTGATCAGGCGGGGACGGGGCGGGCTGGCCTGGGGACGGCCTCCGGGCTGGCGTCCCCACTGTCCACTTCTTGGCCTCGCCCCTGCCTTGACCAGCCTCTACTCAGTCCCCCTGTCCCCTCAGCCCCTGAACGCCGCTCCCACCTGCCCAATCCCCGCCGCCAAGCGGCCCAACACGTGGCCGGCTCCCGCCTGCTCGCCCCACGTCTGCAGCAGCACTTGCCCTTCCTGCCCCTGCCCGCCTCCCCTGCCCGCCCCCCTCCCTGGCTCCTGCCAGGCTCTGCCGCCCCGCCCGGCCCCCTCCCGGCTCCCAGGTGCTGCAGGGGTGGAGGTGGGCGCGCGCCCCCCGAGGCCACGGCTTGTCTGAAGAAAGCCTCCTCCCCTGCCCCTGCGTTGGCTGTCACGTGACGCCTCATAGAAGAGGGGTTTGGGATCACAGAGGCTCAGGCACGCGAGGGCAGATGGAGGCAGGGCCCGGAGAGACGCAGCCACGGGCCTAGGACGGCCAGCAGACGCCTGAAGCTGGAGGCGGCAGGGAGGAGCCCCCGAGAGCCCCTCAAGTGCGGCCCCGCGACAGCCGCTGGCCTCCAGGACTGGGAGTCGAGTGCTTTCTGTCGTTTTTAAAGCACCCAGGGAAGCAGACTTGGCCTAGCGGTTAGGGCGCCCGTCTACTACATGGGAGGTCGGCGGTTCAAACCCCGGGCCTCCTTGACCTGTGTGGAGCTGGCCCATGCGCAGTGCTGATGTGGGCCAGGAGTGCTGTGCCACGTAGGGGTGTCCCCCATGTAGGGGAGCCCCACGCACAAGGAGTGTGCCCCATAAGGAGAGCTGCCCAGTGCAAAAGAAAGTGCAGCCTGCCCAAGAATGGTGCCGCACACACGGAGAGCTGATACAGCAAGATGACGCAACAAAAAGAGACACAGATTCCCGGTGCCGATGATAAGGATAGAAATGGTCACAGAAGTACACACAGCGAATGGACAGAGAGAGCAGACAATGGGGTGGGGGAAGGGGAGAGAAATAAATACATAAATCTTTAAAAAAAATAAAATAAAGCCCCGGACCTGCGGTGCTTTTCACAGCAGGCCCAGGAAACTAAGACAAAGCCCGGGTGTTCTGACCTGCTCAGGACAAAAAGCCATTCGGGGTCCCCAGAGACCCTCCCGGGAGAGCAAAGCCCAGCTCCGTGGGGGACAGTGTGTTGATCCCGCTAACGGAGCACCCCAAGGGCCGCCAGCGCTCCCCACTTCTACCCTGCCCGGTGGACACACTCAAGGCCCAATCGGCAGGGGCCACCCAGTGGCCGCCCCTTTAGCACATCCTGTCCTGGCCCCTCGTGAGCATCACTGCCCCCTCCCCACGGACTAGAGCTGCCGGGGGTCCCCGCCCGACCCACACCTTCCCACCCCAGGTGGCCGGAGTCCCCCGTCACCTTCTGCCCAAGTGGGGGCCCCAAACCCTGGACTGAGCCTGGGCTTGGGAGAGCCCTGCCCCCCACTCCCAGCAAAGCCAAAGACGAGCCGGGCACCTGAGCCAGGTGGGACCCGCCCAGACTCGCCCGGCCACGCGGCCAGGCTGCAGAGCGTCCTCCTGGGAGAGTGTGGGCGGGACCCGCCTCCCGGGACTGGGGAGGGACACTTCCTGGTTTGGCTCCCAGTCGCCCTGCACCTTTAGGCGCTCAACCTGTGAGCCTCACTTCCAGATCTGAAAATGGGGGCGCTGGTTGGCACTCGTAAATGACAGCTGCGGGGTTGTGGCGGGTGCCCCGGGGAGCCGCGGTCCCGGGCGGGTGAGCCAAGCAGCCTTGTCCACGCTCGAAAGCGTCCCTGTTCGGACAGTGGTTACAGAGTCACCGTCTTTCTAATGGCTGGCGCCTTGTGTGTGAAGGATTCCAGTGTGGATGCCAAGAACCAACCGGAAGCGGCCCACAGCCTGCTTCTGTCCCGTCTGCAGGAGCCACGGGGACAGGGGCGCCCAGTCAGCGGGGGAAATGCTTGGCCCAGGTTCTTCAGTCCATTGACCGGGGGAAAGGGCTTTAAAAGGGCTTAAGAGATACAGCAAGCAAATTCCACTGTGGACTTGGGGGGTCCCTAAATCTATAAAACTAACCGGAGAAAAATTGGGAGACTGACTGGATGACACGGAGAGACTGTTGTCAGTTTCGGGGATGGCTCGGGCTTTCCTTTGGAGGCACGTGGAGAACTGAGAGCCCGGAGATGTCTGCACATTTGGTATTTGCCTTAAGGTAATGCGGGGGCAGGGAGAGGTGACAGGGCAGGAGTGGCCGGGGCGGGAATTTTGAAGTTGGTGGTGGGAGTTCAGCAGTCTCTTGTCAGCTTTTGTCCGGGTTTGAAATTTAACACAGTAAAAAAGCAAAAACCCAAAACTATTAGCATCTATCCTTGGCTGCGTTTCTCCGACTGCACCCTCTGCAGAGTGGGGCACTCTTTCTTCTCATCCTTTCCTCTCCTCCAAATCATGGGCAGCCCCCACGCTTTTCCCTGGCCCCAGGGGCTGGCAGTTCACCTGGGGTCAAGGTGAGGGGTCCCCAGGAGCCGGTCCGAGGCGCGGTGAGGTCGCTGGGCCCCCCAGGATCCCTGGGAGGGGGCTGTGGGTGGCCCTTGCCAGCCAGGGTGCCTGCGGCCCGTCCCTCCTGCCCCTTGGGCAATGCCCGCTCACCTGGGCCTGCCCCCTCAGGACACAGCTGCTCTCCTGACCCAAGGGGGCCAATGCCCACTCAAACCACCCACCCCTACCCCTGCCCAGGCTCAGCTTGGACCCTGGCCGTGGCTCTGGACCCCGGTCACTGCGAGGGAGCTTGGCCGATGCCAAGGCTGCTGCTAGCTGCAGAGGGGCAGGGTCACCCCCATCCAGCCCCACTGTGTGGGGTGGACTCACCAGGCACGCAAGGTCCTCTGGGACCCCCGGCACGCTCGGGTCCCAGGGACACCCGTCCTCCAGCAACACCGCCTGCCTCCACCTCCCCAGGGCTCCTGGAGGACGGGGTGCCTTCAGCCGCCCTCCAGCAGCCTGGGGAGCCCCTCAGCCCCTCCCCCACCCCACAACAGAAAGGAGACGGTGGGTGCAGCGGGGTTTCAAAGCCGCCGGCGCCACGGTCAAAGGTAGAGCCGAGTAAAGTCCTCTGGGTGGGGGGGTGGCTCGGGGTTGCCCGGGCAGGCCTGGCTTTCCTTGTTCAAGGGCAGCTGTGCCAGCTCAGAGCAAGAGAAATAGGCAGAGGCCACGGCTGCCGCCCGCCCCCCCACCCCTGCGGCGCGCAGGAGAGCACGCTGCAGGCAGGGGGCTGCGAGCCTGCGGGAACCCACCCTCCCCCTGGCTCACCCCGCGACCCCGCGTCACCCCCACTTGCACATCAAGCTACTGGCCCAGGGTCACCCAGCTGGTTTAACAGGCCGCCTGGCCCCCCGAGGCGAGGGCCAGCAGGAGCCGAGGTCAGCACCTCCAGTCAGCCCTGCCTGCCGCCCCCAGCCCTCTCTGCAGTGCTCTGCTGTCAGGGGCCTTGAAGCTGGACCCCCAGGTCTCACCTTTGGGCCCACCCAGGACAGGATCCTGAGAGTGGTCACTGCTCTCCCACCTGCGGCTGCCCCTCACCTGAGAAATGGGGAAGCGCAAAGCAGTCGGCAGCACCTGAGGCCACTGATAAGTAGCACTGGTTTATTTGTAAAGTCCACCTTCCCCCAAACGGCCCGGTTCCCGGCACAGGTCTCGCCCCAGTTTAGCAGCAATGGGGCGCACAAACCCAGCAGGCAGCCTAGACCACAGGGCGCCTGCCAGGAAGCCCACCGCAGGGGCTGCTGGCGCCCGGCTCTTGGTCAGGTTGGACAATTCCAGGGAATCTGAGGGAAGGGTGCGATACTCTTTGCCCTGCTCCACGTGGAACCGTTTTTAATACAAAAATAGATCTTCAGACGCCAGCAGCGTCAAGGCGGGAGTTCGAGGCAACTTGTAAAAATAGCTTCTTTGTCCTCCTATAATGCTTTCCACTCCAAGAAAGGTCCCGAAGCAGGGGCGCCCCAGCCCCCCCCCCCCCGTAGAAAACGTCGGGGTCACGGAAGAAGCTGCCAGCGCAAGAGGGGGCCAGGCGGCTGGGGCGCGCGGCGAGGGGGCGCTCCGCGGGGTCCCTGCTCAGGGTGCTTCGCGCGTCGGCGCAGGCGGACTCCGGGCGGGGAGCGCGGGGGCGCGGGCCGGTCGCACCTCTAGGTGTCCAGCGCGGGGCTGCTGGGGAGAAGCAGGAGAGGAGGGGTCCGGGACCCCGCGTTAGTGGTGATGTCAGGCAGCGGTAGCCGGCCCTGTCCCGCCTTCCAGCAGCGCGGCCGACTCTGGACCTGGGGTCTACGGGGGACTCGTAACCAGGCGGGGGTGGGGGTGGAGCGGGGCGCGCCAGGGCGCCGCGGTGACTCAGGGCTGCGCACCCGCCGACTCACTTCTGCCACCCGAGGCCTGGGCGAGCGATTTGCAAGGTAAAGTCACCCGCCTTGGGCGCCTCCATCCGCCTCGGGGGGGGGGGCCCCTCTCGCCCGGTGCCGGCCCGGCCCCTGCGCGCCCCCTGCCCCCTCCCCGGGCGCGCGGGGGCGTTTTGCCATCACCGACGAACAAACATCGGTCTTGCACAGGCTTGAAAAAGTTGGGAGAAAAGGAAGCTTGAGCGAGCTCGAAGCCCTTGCCTGAGCCGGGGCTCGGCTCCTCGGGCTTGGGGGGCGCGCCCCGCGGCCCTCCCCACCCATCCCTCCCCACCCCGCCGCCCGGCGGCTACCTCGGGGGCTGAGGGCGCTCAGTAGCACCCCAGCCAGCTAGAGAGATCGAGCAGCTCCCGCGCGGCGGGGCTCAGCGCGCCCTCGCAGCCGCTGTCGTCCGACGAGTAGGCAGAGCGCGGGGAGCCGGGCTCCGAGCTGCCGCCGCGGCCCGGGGACGACGAGGCGCAGGAGGGCGAGGCGGCGGCCGCCGCAGGGGTCCCGGGCGGGGCGCGGGGCGCGGGGGGGCGCGCGGCGGGCTCCAGCAAGCCCCCGGCCAGGGCGGCGCGCACGGCGTCGTGCTCGGCCAGCAGGCGCTGCAGCGCGCGGATGTACTCCACGGCCGAGCGCAGCGTCTCCACCTTGCTCAGCTTCCTGCTGGCGCCGCCGAGCGGCACGTGCTGCCGCAGCGCCTGGAAGCCCGAGTTCACCAGCTTCACGCGGTTGCGCTCGCGCTCGTTGCGCCGCGCCACGGCCGCCGCGCCGCCGCCGCTCTCCGCCGCGCCCGGCCGCCGCCGCCGGCTGCAGCGCAGCAGCTCGGGGGACGCGGGCCGCCGGCGGGCAGGGCGGGCGCCGGGCGCGGGCCGGGGCAGCGCGCCGCGCTCCATCGCTCCCGCATCCACACGCCGGGCGCCTCCTCGGAGCCCCTGCGCCCCGCGCCCAGGGGCGCCCCGAGGAGATTCCCCCGGGGCGCGCTCGCGGCGAGCCGAGCGGTGGCGGGCCGTGCGCGCCGGGGAGCGTGGGGAGCTCGTGTCCCGCGCGTGCGGCCGGACGCTCCCGGGTCTCCCGAGGGCGGCGCAGGCGGCGGGGTTTTAAATGTATAGATAACCCCCCTCCGCGCCGCCGCCTCCTGCGCGCCCGCCTCCCCTCCCCTCGCCTCGCCCTCCCGCCACGCTTCGCCCGCCCCCGCGCGCACCCAGCCTGCCAGCCCGAGCCGCGCGCGCGCTCCCCACCCCGGCCCCCCGGGCGCTGTCCGCCGGGCTCCGCAGCTCCGGGGACGCCCCCCACCCCGCCCCCAGCAGGTGCCCCGGGCGCACCCCTCCCCGGCACAGTCCTCAGGTCCCCGTGGGCGACCTCCTCTAACTTCCGGGTGCTGCTGGCAGGACCCCTGGGTGACCCCAACCGCGCGCGCAGGGAGCAGGTCCCGGGAGCCGCGGGCCCTCCGCACGCGCCTGGGGGCGTGGCCAGCGGCCCCTGCGCAGCGAGACCCCCGGGGACAGCACGCGCCCCGCCGCCCGCGCCCCGCCCCCGGGGCTCTCGGCCAATCGCGGCGGGCGGGCTCCACGCCCCGCCCCCCACGGGGCCCCGCGTACGCCCGGCGCGTGGCTCGCGGAGCGTCCGGGACCGCCTCGGCGCCCGCCCCGCCCCACCCCGCCGCGCACAAGTGTGCTGGGACCCGGCGCCCACGTGCACGCGCGCCCGCGGGGCTTGGGAAGGCACCAGGGCGCGGGTCCCACCGTTCGCGCGCTCAGCTTGGGGTGTCCCTGCGTCCCGGAACTGGGGCCTCCGGTCGGCGCCTGGAGCTTGCAGGGTTGCACGCCGTCGCCTCTGCGCTGGCCCGCCGGGTCAGCCTCTCCAGGTCCCTCCTTTTTCCGTGCCCCCGCACCTGCCGGCGACCTCGGTCGGGCGCTCGCTGTCAGGTTCGCTCCTGGCCGCCCCTCGTGCGCGGCGCCTCTTTCGGTCCTTGCTGCTCTTTCCGTGCTCAGCCGGCGACCCCCAGCTGGACCCCCTCCCTTCCCAAGCCCCGGGTGGCTGAGATTGGGGGGTGAGAGGGGGTCCCGGCGTCGCGGGCACAGTGCGGGCCTGTCTCCCGGGGAAGGTGGGTGGTGGGAGAGCTTCATCCCTGACCCATGGGGGGGAGTTGGGACGCCTGAGGGTCCAGAGCCCTGCGGCAGGGTGCAGGACCCCAGTTTAGGTGGGGAGTCTGGGTCCTACCATGCTGTCCTGGAAAGCCTGCGGGGCGACCACCCCCTCCTGCTCCAGGGGCCAGAGCCAGGCGGGTTTTTCCAGCGACTGCCCAGCCTGGGAGGGGGGGGGCGGCTCAGCCGCGTGGGCGTCCGGCTCCTCGGGCTGGGGGTGAGCCCCCATCCAGGCCCAGCCCCTCCCCGCACTTGCCCGTGGCCTGCTGGCTCCTGCTGCCCTGGGCCCTCCTGCTTTGGGGAGTGGGGTGCAGGGTGGCACTGCCTGCCCACATGGACCCCATCCTCCCCGCCGCCCTGGTTCTCGGTGGGTGGGAGGGAGCGGGCTCAGGGAGGACACCCGATGTGCCGGCGAGTGAACCCATCCAGCCGGAACTGGGGGGCCCTGTCGGCAGAGAAGCCCCGGCTCACCTTTGCACCCTTGCCCGGAGTCCCCGACCTTCGGCCGTCACTTGGCAAACCCCAGCCAGAGGCTGTTCTGCTCTCCTTCCCCTGCCCACACAAGGTGACAATCCCACGATCCTGCCAGCCGGCTCCCAGGAAGCCCTGCCTGGACAGGGAGCAGCTGGATGCCCGAAGTCAGCCGAGCCGGGAGAGAAAGGAGGCGGCGCCACATGGCCACGTGACGGAGAAGCCAAGGAACCCCAGGGTGGCCGCCGGCCAGGAGGTCCTGGTCCGGCCACCGCGGACCCCGGGATTGCTGTTCGGCCCACCCGCCGTGGCGGTTTTGAGCAGCCGGGACACAGAGACCCTGGGAAGGCGTGCGGCGTCCTGGCCCCGGATGCACACCCTCGGGGCAGGCCAGGAACCCTTGCTTCCTGCCGTCTTCTCCACCTGGCGTGGCATCACCCCACACCCGCGCCCACCTGTCCCCCCCCACCTCCTTGCTCTCGTGGTCCTCCCCGCCCACTGCCCTCCCATCTCAGAAATAGCATTGCGTGACGGCCAGGGGTCCTCAGATACCACGCCCCCCTGGCGTTTCCTGGACCCCCACCCCCCTCGGCGCGGGCTCTGGCCAGCGTTCGGCTCCTTCTGACTCATGACCCCTCGATGCTCTGGCCCTCCCGAGCGCCCGCGCCTTGGCAAGCACGGGGCCAGCCAGCCAGAGGGTGGACGCAGCTCCAGGCCCGTCACGAGTGGGTTAACAGGATGTGGCCTGTCACCCAGTGGAGTATTATTCAGTCCTGAAAAGGAGTGAAGCGCTGGCACGTGCTACAACACAGTGAAGCGCCGACGTGTTGCACAGTGAGAGAAGCCAGACTCAAAACGCCATGGACTGCTCGATGCCGTTTATGGAGCTTCCGGAATTGGCAGATCCACAGCGACAGTGAGCGGATTAGCGGTTGCCAGGGGTTGGGGAGATGATGGGGGCATCGGCGGTAGTCCGTAAAGGATATGGCGTTTCTTCTGGCAGGATGAGAATGACGGTTGCGTGTGTCTACGAATATAATAAAAAATACTACGTGCTTTAAATAGGTCGGTCCTGTGGAATGCGAATTAAAGCCCAATGACGATGTTAAGGAACGTAAACCCACCGCCCCGGCGGTCCACACCCTAGCACCCCGCCCTTGAGTCTCCATCCCCGAATTCTAGACCAGTGGTCGGCAAACTTTCTGCAAAGGGCCAGAGAGAAACTGTTTCCAGCTCCATGAACCAGGCGGTCCCAGCTGCAGCCACCCGAGCCTGTCGTTGCAGCCTGGAAGCAGCCACGGGCGCGGCATAGACAGACGAGGGTGGCTGTGCTCCCGCACAGCTTAATCATAGACGCAGAAATCTAAATTTCATGTGTCACAAATGTTACTCTCCTATTGGTTTCTTTCACCCACTTAACAGTTTAGGAACTGGCAGTGGTTGAGTGCCTGCTTCCCATGGACGAGGTCCCGGGTTCGAGCCCAGGTACCTCCTAAAACAAAAGGTTAAAAAAAAGGTAAGAACCGTCCTCAGCTCAGGGCAGAGTGGCGAGGTGTGGGCCCGGTTTGGGCGGCGCGCTGGGCTCCCCGAGCTCAGCTCCAGACCGCCAGCGGGTCCTGGGACGCCTGGACCAGCCCTGGGCTGGCCTGCAGGCGCACCCAGCTCACCCTCCCATCCCTGAAGCCCCCACGTCCCCTTCCCGGTGACTGCACACCCCGACAAGTGGGGAGGGCGGTGTCAGCCCTGAGTCGCCCGCGCGCCCCCTCACCCCTCCAGCCCCGGGTCCTGGCCCCTGCTTTCTCCCGACTCCGTCCCCGTCCACCGGCCGCTCCTCCAGCCGGGTCACTGGCACATCACCCTGCTCTCGGGGTCCCCGGTTTGCCCACTCCCCCCCGGAAGCCCAAGGGATCGAGGCCTGGCTCTGGGGCACCGCGTCCCCACTGTCTCCCGGTCCTGCTCGGCCTTGGCATCCCGTCGCCCGGAAGCCCTCCCAGACCCCCGCGGCCCCCTGGCCCCCACTGCACAGTGGCCGCGGTGAGGGCGGACCTGTGGCCTTCTCCTCCACGGCCGAGGGGCGGGGGCCCGTGACACCCGCTGCCCCGCTCGGCGCTGCTCCATGAGGGCGGCGAGGGCGGCCCCTGGGGCGGTCACTGGTGCACGGCTGCTTGTCTGTCCACAGGGGCCGGCACCTGAGGAGGTGAGCGGCCAGGAGCACCCAGTCCCCACCTGGCCACTGGCCGCCACGGGGTGGCACCCGTGCTGAGCTCCTCACTGCCCAGCAGGAGGCTCCCTGCCTTCCTCCAGGGGGCACCCTCAGGCTGCTGGAACTGGGGTGCAGGAGCCCAGAAGCGTGGGTGCCTGGGGTTGTGCGTGTGCAGAGTAGGGGAGTGGGGAGGAGACGGGGGGTATGTGGTGGACGTGGGGGTAGAAGGTCCTGCCAGAGTGCTGGGTGGGGTCCCGGCAGGCTGTGAAGACGAACCTATGGTCAGGGCAGCTCCCTGCAAGCTGGGGGGCTGGGGATCGTCCCTCCCCCATGAAGTGGGGCGGAGATGAAATGAGACGCCCGTGCAGAGCCAGACAGGCCTGCTGGAGCCCCCTGCCCAACCCCCGTCCGTCCCCCGGCACTCCCTAAGGGCAGAGGTGCTTTCTGGCATCTCTTCCTCATGAGAGGTTTGCCCCTCCTGGCCTCCCCATGCCTAGCCTGGCGCAGGCAGAGGCCCTGGGGAGCGCCGCACCGGGGGTGGGCTGACCACTGGCCTGGCCTGAGTCCTCTGTCCGCAGCCGGAGGCCGCTGGGCAGCTCCTTCTCTGCCCCTCCAGGGGCTGTGCCTCCTCCACTCAGTTCCTAATTTGTTCTTTTCTGGGTCAGGAGCCCTCAGAACCTTCTGGAGCCCTTCTCCAGGCGGGCAAATCCCGCAAGCCTTACGTGTGAGTAGCAATCTGGTCAGGACAGACCAAGCTGGTGGCCCCGTGCTCTGACCACGGCAGCAGAATAAAGCAAACGTGCAGAGGCCGCTGCTGCAGGGCAAGTGCGGGAAGAGCACGCTGCGCCACAGCTCGGAGAAGAGAGTGGAGCAGCATTCTGCGCTTTCTGAAAATAACTGGCCATCCGCTTCGGAGGCAGACGTTACCCCAAAACAATTTTATGGTCTTAAATGAATTGCTTAGAAGACAAGAAAGACTGAACATAATCAAACAAAGCATCCAACTCAAGAACACAAGGAAAAGAAAATCAGCATCAATGTTAAAAAGCAACAAGGAGGGAAGCGGCTGTGGCTCAATCTACTAGGTTCCCGCCTACCATATGGGAAGCCCTGGGCTCGTGTGCCAGGACGTCCTTGTGAAGGCAAGCTGGCCTGCACCCGCGGAGAGCTGACGGCCTGCGCTGCGGAGTGCTGACGCAGCAAGATGACGCAACAAAGGGAGACAGGCAGACACAGAAGAGCGAACAGCAAATGGACACAGCCAGTAAGTCACAAACAGGAGGGGAATGAATGAATGAATAAATCAATAAAGCGATAAGGAGGAGTTGAGGTCCATAAAGGAAGAAATTAGTAAGTTAGAAAACAGAGCCATTAACTTTGTCAATAAAATAAAAACCTGTGCTTTTAAAACACCCACAAAATCTAATCAAGAACTTAGAGAAGACAGAGTTAAAAAAAGAAATCTGAAAGGGGGCATAAAAGAGACATGAGGAAAATTGAAAATTAAAGCAAGAGTTCTGCTTCTGATCAGGATGGAACAACCAAACAAAAGAAGCGATTTCAGGAGAAAACAGTCTTCAAGACCCTGGGCACCCGGCGGCGAAGCCCGGTCAGCCCTGGGAGGGGAGCCGCCGGGAGCCGAGGCAGCCCAGCTCCCTCCCGACAGGGGCCAGGCTGCAGTGCCCAAGGACACCAGCTGAGCCCATGGACCCGCGGAGTCGAGGATACAACGATGAGACCGAGACAGCAGCCGGAGAGAGCCCAAGGCCTGCAGGGGTTCCCTCGAATGTCCAGCAGAGGTCTAGCCAAGAGATGTGCACCAAGAAGGTGCCAGAGACTGGGAAAGAATTGCCCTAACGGGGTCCAGGGCTCGCCCGGGGTTGGCATAAATAATGCCGTTCCCTCCTGCCAGCTCGGGAGACCTCACAATGCACAAGGCGCTGCGGAGGCCACGTAAGAGCTCTTGCCCAGGTGTGGGGGCGGTTGACCCGAGACTGAGCTCTGCTCCAGGCTGCTTAACAAACCTTAAAAGCAAGACCCAAAAGAATCCAAGTGTCGCCAGGTAACTTATATCGCTCAGAACAAAACCAAAAAATATTTATAGGATTACAAAAATATCTAGCATCTGACAAGAGAAAATTGACAATACTGATACCCAACTGAAAAAAAAAAGTGACACATGCAAAGAAGCAGGAAAATATGACACATAATGAGGAGATAAATAAATAGCAGCTAATACAGAACTGACCAGGGCATTAAAACAGTTATTAAAATTGCATTCCATATGTTGAAAGGATATGTAGAGCTATGGAAGATATTTAAAAAGACACAAATTGAATTTCTGGAGATGAAAACTGCAATGTCTGAGATGAAAAGTACACTGGGTTGGGATTAATGTAGATTAGATGTTGCAAAAGAAAAAATAGCAGATAACAAAAATTAAATGCAGAGAGAAAAGAGAGTTATTTTTAAAGAAGCATCACTGGGGAAGTGGACTTGGCCCAGTGGTTAGGGCGTCTGCCTACCACACGGGAGGTCCGCGGTTCAAACCCCGGGCCTCCTTGACCCGTGTGCAGCTGGCCCGTGCGCTGTGCTGATGCACGCAAGGAGTGCCGTGCCACGCAGGGGTGTCCCCCGCATAGGCGAGCCCCACGCGCAAGGAGTGCGCCCCATAAGGAGAGCCGCCCAGCGCGAAAGAAAGTGCAGCCTGCCCAGGAATGGCGCCGCACACACGGGGAGCTGACACAGCAAGATGACGCAACAAAAAGAAACACGGATTCCAGGTGCCGCTGACAAGAATACAAGCGGACCCAGAAGAACACACGGCAAATGGACACAGAGAGCAGACAACTGGGGAGGGGTGGCCAAGAAGGGCAGAGAAATAAGTAAAAAATAAGTCTTAAAGAAAAAAGAAGCATCACTGAACTATGGACACCTTCACGTGGGCTAAGGTACATGTGACTGAATGACAGGAGGGAAGAGTAGACAGAAGAAACATTTGAAGAAATAATGATTCAAGTATTTCCAAATTTGGTGAAAAGTATAAGCCCACAAATCCAGGAAGCCCAATAAACCCCAAAAACAAGAAACTAGAAGAAAACTACCCTGACATGTTGTAATCTAATTACTCAAAACTGGTAGTAATTACATCACATGACAAACCAAAGGTAGTAAAATGCTAATACTTGGTCAACCTGGTGACTGCATGGGGGTGTATTGGAGTTCTATGTATTGTTTCTGTATTAGTTTTGCAATTTTTCTGTAAGTTTGAAATTATTTCAAAATAAAAAGTTGTTTTATAAAGAAAAAAACAGTAGTAAATAAATCTTACAAACTGCCAGAGAATTGTTCAGAGGAATGAAAATAAGGATGAGAGCAGATTTCTCACCAGAAACAATGCAAAGAGAAGATAATGGAATGGACTAAAATGTTGTTTTTTTTTTAAATGTGGTCTGGGGGATTGAAGCCAGAATCTTGTGCAACCACTGAGCTGCTACACCTGCTCCCCAATAAAATCTTTTAAATACAGGAAGAAAAAAAAAACTGTCAACCTAGGATGCTGTACTAGTATAAATATCCTTCAAAAGTAAAAATGACAGAATGACATCATACAAAACGAGAGTAGGGAGCTCTCGGGGCTGGTCCCTCCACCAAAGCCACCACTGAACTAGAAAGAACCATTAGAATAAATGACTTTCACAACTCTGGAACGTCATCAGACATTTATAACAACCAGAGGCGGGCTTGATGAAAGGCTGCTGGTATTCTCTAGATGAGCGGGATGTGCAAAGCAGCAAGCGGCCCCATCCCTCAACTTTGCCACGTCTGTGGGTCTGGCAGCCCGTGCTCCAGGAGAGGCTGGCTGGGACCAGGGTGGGGAGTGGGGACTTTGTCCTCCAAAAAGTAGGGGTTGTGCATTTTGGCTGCTCCGGCAGTGCCCTGGGGGACTGAGGCAAACGCTTGCTTGGTGTTGCCCCTCTTGTGCTGCAGAGGCTTCTAGCAGGGCTGTCTACCAGAAGACTTGAAGAGGGAGTATGGTTTCCCCACCCGCCCCCTTTCTAGAGACAGACGTTTAAGGAAATCTTTTTCAGGTCACTGACTGATCATGGAGATAATGGACTGGAAATTTTAATGATCACAGACAACAAGGAACACACATTTTACAGATACACAAATAATTTAGTAGGGTCACAAACAGATGGCATTAACTGTCAACAAGTAGAAGTCAGCAATCCCTGAGGAACGGGAGAATCGAGTCCCCAGAGTTCCACATTTTAATTCTCAGAACGTCCAGTTCACAACAAAAAATTATAAAACATGCAATGGAACAGGGAAGTATGGTCCATTCACAGGTGTGATGATTAGGCTAATGTGTCAACTCAGCCAGGTCATTGTGCCCAGTTGTCTGGTCAAGCAAGCACTGGGCTAACTGTAATACAAGGACATTGATGGACTTTAGTCCTCAGTGAGTTTACTGCATAGATGGCTGATTACGTCTACGATCAACCAGGGAGATTGCCATCAGCAGTGAGTGATGTTTTATCCAATCAGTTGAATGCCTTAAAGGGGAAGTGATTTCAACATTCAGAGACAATTTTCCAGCTTGACTTCGGACAGCCAGTGTCTCCTGGGAACTCTCAGCGCCCCTGGTTTGCACCTGCCTGCGGAATTTGGACTTGTGCATCCCCACGGTCACGTGAGAGAATTTCATCTCTCATGCTATTTACAGATACTTCCTGTTGATTCTCTTTCCCTAGAGAATCCTGACTAATATAACAGAAAACAAAGAATTTTGTTTGAGGAAGCCCAGACATTGGAATTGTTAGACAAATGTGTTAAACCAACTCAGATATGCTCAATGTGCTAAAGGAAACCATGGACAAAGAACTAAAGTTGGCGGCAGACTTGGCCCAGTGGTTAGGGCGTCCGTCTACCACACGGGAGGTCCACAGTTCAAGCCCCGGGCCTCCTTGACCCGTGTGGAGCTAGCCCATGCACAGTGCTGATGCGCACATGGAGCGCCCTGCCACGCAGGGGCGTCCCCCGCGTAGGGGAGCCCCACACGCAAGGAGTGCGCCCCGTAAGGAGAGCCGCCCAGCGCGAAAGAAAGTGCAGCCTGCCCAGGAATGGCGCTGCACACACGGAGAGCTGACACAACAAGATGACGCAGCAAAAAGAAACACAGATTCCTGTGCTGCTGACAACAACAGAAGTGGACAAAGAAGACGCAGCAAATAGACAGAGTACAGACAACCGGGGTGAGGGGGGAAGGGGAGAGAAATAAATAAACAAATAAATCTTTAAAAAAAAAAAAAGAACTAAAGTTAATTAGGAAAATTATGTATGACCAAAATAAGAATATCAACAAAGTGAGAGAAATTATTAAAAAGGAATCAGGGAACAGATGTAGCTCAAGCAGTTGAGCACCTGCTTCCCACATGGGAGGTCCTGGGTTTGGTCCCCAGTGCCTCCTAAAAGCAAACAAAAAAAAACAACAAGCAAGCAAACAAAATGATAAAAACAACCAGGGGAGCCAATGTGGCTCAGTGGTTGAGCACTGGCTTCCCATTTATAGGGTCCTGGGTTCAATCCCTGACCCTGGTACCTTTAAAAAAAGTCACTAGAGGTGTTAGAAAAGCATATTGTGGCAGGAAGAAAAAGTCCAGTACCTTGAAGAGGAACAAAACTTCCCAAATCTGATGGAAGACATGAATATACACATCCAAGAATCTCAGTGAACTCCAGGCAGGAGCAAGGCAAAGAGATCCACACCAAGACAGATCATAGCCAAATTGTCAGAACCCAGTTACAGACAGAATTTTGAAAGCAGCAAGAAAGAATGACATATCACATATGAGGGATCCTCTGTGATTAACTGCTGACTTCTCATCAGAAACCATGGAGGCCAGAATGCTGTGGGATGGCATATTTAAAGTCCTGAAAGGGAAAAAAAAAGCTATGAATGATTCTGTATCCAGTAAAGTTTCCCCTTCAGAATAAAAAAGAAATCAAGACCTTCCAAGGCAGACAAACAATGAGGGGGCTCATTGCCAGTAGTCCCGCCCTATAAGGAATGCAGAACAGACCCCTCAGGCTGCTATAAAAGGCACCGGACTGTATCTCAAAGCCATAGGAAGAAATAAAGAACACTGGTCAAGGTAGCTATGTAGGTAAATGTAAAAGGCACTATTGTACCGTTTGTAACTCCTTTTTATTCTGTAGGCTTTAAAAGGAAAAGACATAGGACAATAATTATGAATCTGACTTAATGGACACACAATGTATAAAGGTGTAATTTGAGTCGCTAACAATATAAAGGGGAAGGGACAGATATGTAGGAGTTAGAGTGTTTGCATACTATTGAAACTAAGTTGGTTGTATTCAAACTAGATTGTCATGAGTTTAAAATGTTAATTGTAATATCCATGGCAACCACTACGAAGATAACTAAAAATATATTGAAAAAGAATGAAGGACTCAAAATAGTGCGCTATAAGAAATCACCAAAATACAAAAAAAAAAAGCAGTATGGGAGAAATTAGGGAGAAAAAACATAAAATGTACAGAAAACAAATACATAAATGGCACAAATAATTCCTTCCTTCCTGGTGATTACTTTAAACTTAAATGGTGGGAAGTGGATGTGGCTCAACTTATAGAGTGTCCGTCTACCATACGGAGGGTCCAGGGTTTGCCCCCCAGGGCCTCCTGACCCGTGTGGAGCTGGCCCATGCGCAGTGCTGCTGCACGCAAGGAGTGCCCTGCCACGCAGGGGTGCCCCTGCGTAAGGGTGCCCCACACACAGGGAGTGTGCCCTGCAAAGAGAGCCGCCCTGTGTGAAAACAGCGCAGCCCACCCAGGAGTGGCACTGCCCACACAGAGAGCTGACGCAGCGAGATGACACAAGAAAAAAGAGACGCAGTTTCCCAGTGCCGCCGGATTAGAACACACAGCAAATGGACACAGACAGCAGACAATGGGGGGGGGGGGGGGGAGGGAGAGAAATCAATAAAGTAAATCTTAAAAAAAAAAAACCTAAATGGGTTAGACTGTCCTACGTAAAGGCAGAGATGGGCAGATTGGATTAAAATATGTCATCAATCTACATACTATCTATAAGAGACTCTGTTTAAATCCAGAGACACAAAGATGTTGAAAGCAAAAGGATGGAAAAAAGATATTCCCTGCAAACAGCACGTGTCTTCGTTTGCCAGGCTGCTGTGACGAATGCCAGGTAATGGACTGGCTTACACAAAGGGGCTCTACTGGGTGGCTCTGCAGCCAGGAGGTGTCAGGCTCGCTTCCTCCCGCACACCTCCAGGGCCCTGGGGCGGCGGCCAGCAGTCACCGGGGCTCCTCGGGTCTCGGCTTCACCGTCGCACAGCGAGGGCCTCTCCTTTCTTCCTTCTGTGTCTTCTGGGTCCGCTTCGGCCAACTCCAGGAAGCTGGACCCAGAGCCGGCCTCGTTCAGCGGGGCCACACGTAACTAAGTTCACGGCAAGAGGTGCTACGGGCGAGGGGCTCGCGCCCTCGGGAAAGTGGACTAAGGTGAGAAGCCTCTGTTTATTGGGGACACCACACAACCTCTCCCAGTCACCAAGGGGCACTGGGGTGGTCACCTTAGCATCAGACAACAGCGTGCGGTCCTGGCACAAGTGCAGACACACAGGCCAGCCGGGTACAAGGGAGAACTCAGGAAGGGATCCTGGCATCTGTGATCACTGATTTTTTAAAAGGAAGTACCAATTTCTAGGTAGTGCTCAATTTTAAAAATGGTTAAGAAGCAGTAAGTAATGCACGTGGAATAACTACGGGAAGCTGGGAGGATTTTGCTAGAATAAAATGATTTTTTAAAAAGGAGTCAATGTTTGCAAACTGAAATGTTTAGTTCAACCAAACTGCGCAATATCTGATTAGGCTTGTGTAGGTGTGTATGTGTGTGTCTATATAATGTATATATGTGAATGTGTGTGGATACCTCTTCTGTTTTTTTCCCAACAAGACCCAAAACTATCAGCGCTAGAGATAGGTATTTCAGAGCGTAGTAGTCAGTGCTCTCTAGGGAAACAGAATCAACGAGGGATATCCATCAGTAGTAAGAGACTTATCAGAGTCGCTCACGCAGCCGTGGGGAGGCACAAGTCCAGGTTCCACAGGCAGCTGCAACCAGGAGCTGCAATGCAAGTTCAATGAAGGCTCTTGACGAGTTCTGGAAGATGTTGTCTGTCCAAAGACGAGCTGGGCAATTCTCTCTCAGTGCTGGAATTACTTCCCCTTTTAAGGGATTCAACTGACTGGATAAAGCGTCTGCCGATGACAATCTCCCTGATTGCTGTAATTGTAATCAGCTATCAATGATTTGCCACTGCAATAAAGTCAATGGTGACTAAAGTCCATAAATGCCCTTGTATTACAGTTAGCCCAGTGCTTGCTTGACCAAACAACTGGGTACCATTACCTGGCCAGGTTGACACAATAGCCTGACCATCATACAGAGCAGTTTCATAGCATCCTGTATGTGTGCTAAAAGAACAATTATGGGTAAAAGAAAAAAAAAAAGATGGGATTGAGCAAAAATTTTAAAAATATTTGAAGTCTACTTAGAAAGGATTAAAATTACAACAATAAATATAAGGAGTGATTTTACATCTGAAGTGAATCACTGTTGGCTTATCGCATATAAGGCCCAATGGCTTTGAGGAATTCATACCCAGGTCTTAAACTTCCAAAAAAGGACCCTTATTGTCATGATTCAATGTGTAACTTACATTATCTTTAACTTATGCTATACTATTTGAATATCAAATACTCCTCCTGGCATTAGGGAAAAAAGTCATTTCATGAATATATGATCGATATCTGTATTTTATTTTACTTCTAAAGCTATAAATATTTCAGTAGTTTGTATAATGGTTGAATGGTTGGAAAGAATGAGAAAGAGCCTTAGAAAAATGAATTAGATTCTTAGCAGTGCTGTAGGGAAACACTAATGGATTCAGTGCTGGGGGGAAACAAAGCTAGAAAGCCTACACTGCGCCAAGTTTCTGTTACTGCCAACCATTATCATCAACTCACTTCTCATATCCCTAGTCTAAGCAGCGAACAAATGCCCATAGACCTGCTAAAGTCAAGCGTGGCCTTGGTATGGTGTGAAGGCGTCGTCCACCTAGAGCGGGCGCAGCCAAACGCTCCCGGGCGCAGGGCCTGCTGCCCGAGGTGAGCCCCTGGCGCCCTGTGCGTGCGTCCCCAAGCCCAGCCCCCCAGCCCCGGCGCTCCCTTCCCGGCGCTCCCGCTCCTCTCTCTGCCTCTTCCTCTTGTCGCCTTCCCCGCGCCTGCTGAATGAATGAGGGGACGGCGAGCCGGGTGCGGGTTTGGGTGCAGCCGCAGGCTGCTGCGGGGCGGCAGGGCCGGGCGGCTGGGCAGGCAGGCCAAGCCCCTTCGCCTGCGCCCTGCGAAGCCTTCTTCACCCGCCGCATGCGTGCTGTGGGCACCTTCGCTCCCTCTTGTTCCTGGCGAGGCCCCCTGGTTCTCCGTGCAGTGACTCCTCTGCCATGAGCAGACGGTGGGTCCAGCCCCGAAGTGGCCCATCCTGCTCCCTCCAGAGGACGTCGGCGGAAACGGGGGTGCGGGCCCAGAGAACCTGTGCCAGAAGAAGGAAATCCACCTTCAACAGACAGAACCCACCGCTGGCCAGAGAAGAGGTCCCGCGGCCCTGCCTCGGGCTGCAGGAGGCCTCCCCGGTTTCCCAGAAAACCCTCCAAAGAAGTCAAATGAAAATGGGTCCCTCGCTCCAAAAATTCCCTGCAATGTGAAGCCGAACTCCACCGGCCTGCCGAAACGGCTGCGCCTCTGCCGTGTCACCTTTTGCCGTGGACCTCAGAGATGTCCCGAAGCTTTAGCATCTGCTGACCCTTCATATGCCTCCACTGCTTGCTTACACTTTCTCTCCTTTATTCTCAGGATTTTTATCAGGGTGCCACTTCAGTACCGGTGTACAATGTGCCTTTTAAACGTCCCCTGGTGAGGCCTGTCTGTGCACGCCGAGAACTTCGTGTGAGCCCCGTGTCTTAACAACTGTTGGAACAAGTGCCTGGGAGGCGGGCAGCCAGGCAGGGAGGAGGGGCTGGGCCCGTGGTCTCCCCAGCTCTGCCACCGCCGGGGCCGGTGGAGCAATCAGGGGGTTTCTGACAAGAGTTGCAGACCGTTCAGTGAGAAAAAGACAGTCATTTTAAGAACCGGTGCCGTGAAAACTGGATATCCATTTTCAAAAGAATGAATTCAATCCCTTACCCTTCCCTGTAAACAAAAATCAGCTCGAAATGGATCAAAGACCCAAATCTAAGAGGCAACACTACAGAAATCTTAGAAGAAAACGTAGAAGGAAATCCTCATGACTTTGGGCTTGTCAATGTTTTTTTAAGCATGATGCCAAAAACATAGGCAACAAAAGAAAAACAGATAAATTGAACTTCGTCAAAAGTTAAAACTTTTGGACATCAAAGGACATTAACGGGAAACGGACTTTGGCCCAGTGGTTAGGGCGTCCGTCTACCACATGGGAGGTCCGCGGTTCAAGCCCTGCGCCTCCTTGACCCGTGTGGAGCTGGCCCATGTGCAGTGCTGATGCACGCAAGGAGTGCCCTGCCACATAGGGGTGGCCCCACGTAGGGGAGCCCCACGCGCAAGGAGTGCGCCCATAGGGAGAGCCGCCCAGCGCGAAGGAGGGAGCAGCCTGCCCAGGAATGGCGCCGCCCACACTTCCCGTGCCGCTGACGACAATAGAAGCGGACAAAGAAACAAGATGCAGCAAAAAGACACAGAAAACAGACAACCGGGGGAGGGGAGGGGAATTAAATAAATAAAAATAAATCTTTTAAAAAAAAAAAAAAAAGGACATTAACAAGAGACAACTAGCAGAATGGGAGAAACTATTTTTAAACTTTATATCTGGTATGGGATTAATATCCTGACTATATAAAGAACTCTTACAACTCAACCAAAAAGAGAAACTAATTAAAAAATGGGCAAGGGACTTGAAAAGACATTTCTCCAAAGAAGATGTACAAAAGATGCTCAGCATCATTAGTCATTGGTGAAAGGCAAATCAGACCACACTGAGATACAACTTTATGCCTACCAGGATAGATACTATCTTTAAAAAATGGAAAATAGCAAGCCATGATAAGGTTGTGGGGAAACTGGGACCCCTGTGCCTTGATGGTGGGAATGTCAGATGGTGCAGTCAGTGCGGAAAACTGTGTGGTGGGTCCTCAGAAAGTTAAATGTGAGTTACCATATGACCCAGCAATCCCTGGATACTCGCAAGAGAACTGAGAAAGGGATTCAAACGGATCCCTGTACACCAGTGTTCAGAGCAACATTTACAGTAGCCAAAAGGTAGAAACAAACAAAAGGTGGTGTGTATATAATGGCATACTGTTCATGCTACAACATGCTGAACCTTGAAAACAACTAACGAATAAGACACAAGAAAGACATTGTATGATTCTGTTTATTTGAGGATCTAGATGTCTTTGTTTGCAGGGCTGCTACGACAAGCACCACAAACCGGTCGACTTTAACAGTGGGGATTTGTTGGCTTGCAGTTTGGAGGCTAGAATTCCAAAATGAAGCGCCGTCTCTGAAGTTGCCAGTGTTCTGTGGGCAGGCGGCTCTCGCTCCTTCCGTTAGCCCGTGGCTTGTGCTTCCATGTCCAAATCTCCTTTGTTCCTAAGGACTCCAGTCCCCAGCCATGCCAGGTTACCGCTGACTCTGATTCTATTTGGCTTCACCCTAATAGGATCTTCAAAGATCTGCCTTACAAATGAGTTCACACCCATAGGAATGTGTCCTTGTGAGGGAGGTGGTTCCACCTACAATGCTAGACTAGGCAACTTCATAGAGACAGAAAGTAGGAGAGAGGTGCCATGGAGCAGGGAGTGATTGCGTAATCAGTACAGAGTTCCTGCTTGGGGTGATGAAGAGTTCTGGAAATACCGGCCATGTTTGCACAATCTTAGGAAAAAAGCTTCATACTAATAAATTCTTTGACTTAGATTTTTAAAAATGAACAAATATTTTGAAAGACACAAACTACCAAAACTTGTTCAAGAAGAGACGGATAACCATGGCAAATTAAATAAATTACATTTATAGTTAAAAACCTTACCACCAAGAAAACTCAGTCCTCTTTGGCAACTGGTCACAGGCCTCTTTGGTATCACTGGCAAGAAATAAAAACAATTCTCCACAAACTCTTCTACAAAGTGGAAAAGGGTGGAAAATTTTCCAACTCATTCAATGAGACCATTATTAGCCTGATACCCAAACCAGACGAACACCTTACAAGAAAAGAAAACTGCAGACTGAAACCCTCCTGAACATAGATGCAAAAATTCCAAAGTTTAGCAAATCAAATCCAACAATACACAAGTGGAGTTTGGTCCAGTTATGCAAAGTTGGTTAGACATTCAAAAATTCAACTCAATGTGATCCACTATATTAACAAATTAAAAATCATACATCACCTCAAGAGATGAAGAAAGAGCGCTTGATGAAATCTAACAGCCATTTCTTGTTTTTAAAATCCTAGCAAACTAGGTATAGGAAGATACGGTCTCAGTCTGATATAGGACATCTGTGGCAGCCTTACAGCTAACATCAAACATAATGGGGAAAGACTAATGCTCTTCCCCTAAGATCAGGTATAAGAAAAAGATGTCTGTTCTCACTTCTTTATTTATTTATTTATTTAAAAATTTTTTAAATTTCTCTCCCCCCTCTCCCCACTAGTCTGTTCTCTGTGTCCATTTACTGCACGCTCTTCTTTGTCTGCTGAATCTGCTTCTTTTTGTTGCATCATCTTGTTGTATCAGCTCTCCATGTGGGCGGCACCATTCCTGGGCAGGCTGCACTATCTTTCGCACTGGGCAGCTCTCCTTACAGGGCGCACTCCTTGCACGTGGGGCTCCCCTATGCGGGGACACCCCTGCATGGCATGGCACTCCTTGCGTGCATCAGCACTGTGCATGGGCCAGCTCCACATGGGTCAAGGAGGCCCGGGGTTTGAACCACAGACCTCCCATGTGGTAGACAGACACCCTAACCACTGGGCCAAGTCTGCTTCCCCACAACTTCTATTTAGCATTGTTCTGGAGGTTTTAGCCAGTGCAATAAGGCAAGAAAAAGAAAAGTAAATGTGTCCATTTTGGAAAAAAAGAGCAAAATTGTCTTTATTCACAGAAAACAGGAATCTATAAAGAAAACCTGAGAGACTCTACATATAAAGCACTATAACTAGTAAGTGAGTTTAGCAAAGCGCAGTATACAAAATCAGTTTTCACAGTCAGTTGTATTTCTATGTGTCAGTGGTCAACAACAAGAACTGGAATGGCAAATGCCATTTATAATAAACAAAAAATATGATTGGGTATAAATACGGAAAAAGATATGCAAACCCTATACATTGAAAACTACAAAACATTGCTGTGCTGGTTTGAGTCCTTTGTGGACCCCAGAAAATCCTGTTCTTAAAGTGAACCCATTCCTGTGCCTATAAACCCATTGTAGATGGGACCTTTTGATTAGATTCAGCTAAGGAATTTTTTATTAGACCACTTTTGATTGGATCACTTCAGTTCAGGGCCTTTGATTAGACTGTAGAACCCAGGGTGAGTCTTACTCCTCTTACTAGAGTCCTTTATAAATGAATGATTAAAAAGCCTCAGACACAGGAAAAAGAAACACAGAGACAAAAAGAAGCCAAGAGAGGAGCCACCCCTGCCATGATGCCCTTCCACATGTCTGATTGCCCACAGCTGAGCCTGGAGAAAGGGAGGCTGGAGGACAGGGCAGAGACCGGCCAAGCTGCCATCATGCCTTGCCGTGTGACAGGAGTCTAGGGTTGCTAGCAGTATGCCTTTGGTGAGACAGTGTACTAGTCAGCCAAAAGGGGTGCTGATGCAAACTACCAGAAACCTGTTGGCTTTTATAAAGGGTATTTATTTGGGGGAGAAGCTTATAGTCACAAGGCCCAAAAGAGTTCGACTCACAGTACCATAAGAGATACTTTCTCACCCAAAGTCATTTGTGTCTGCGAGGGTTCAGCCTGCCTCCTTCCTCTTAAGGCTCCATGGTCCCAGCTTCTTCTGATCTCTGCTGGAGGCTGGCTTAAGGCTCATCTCTCTCCCAGGACTCGTTTCTTTCCTGGCTCAGCTGCTCTGGTCTCTTCACAAGGTCAGCTGTAAATTATCAGGCAAATGGCTCAACTCTCCCCAGGGCTCCAGCGTCAAGACTAAGTTCTCTCCTCTGCCTTTTTCTGTGCTCTTCTCTGTGTATCTTGTGGGGAACAAAGGCATGTTGTTTCCATAATAGCAAGTTACTTTCTGACCACTGGGTCATGCTGTCCCTAGAGATATACGTGCAGGTGGCTAATCTCTCAGGGAAACATAACATTCTGGCAGAACCAGGACTTGATAGTACGAATAACCTGGGCAACAAGATTTATGAGTATATTTGTTTCAATAACATAATAGAACATCTTGAGCTTTGGTTACTATCTTATCCACTGTGCACTGTGTTTTCAAGAATGAGGCAATGGGAATAGTTAGCTAGAATAGTTGCTGGTTCTCACGATTGCTTGAGGTATATAAAGAAGCCCCTGAGATTAATAAACTTGTCTGATGCGCTTGAGGCTTCAATGCTCTCAGATCCCCTGATCCCAATCTCTCTTTGTCTTTCATTCCCGATACCATTCGGGTCCACAACTCTGACATCTGGCACCCAACGTGGGGCCCAAAGTAGTGACTGCAGCAGAGATTCTTCCACGGCAGTATCGGGAACGCGGAAACGGAAAACCTTCCTGAAAGGTTGAGGCATCCATTGAAAGGCGACTTGAGTCTGACAATACAGTGGTAAGAATCTTAATTAATTTTGTTTCTGCTAGCATCAGGGTATGGGAAATCAACCAGGACGTCTGGAAGAATATTCACAGGTACTAAAAACTCTTTTAAATACTGTCGGAGTCTCAGTAAAAACTGCTGATTTACTTGAACGTGTTGCTCTAGTACAAAAACACTGTTATTGGTTTCAGCCACAAGGGAAAGGTCTTTTAAATCTTAAACAGTGGAAACAGGTAATGAAGCACTACATAGAGCATATCAAAAAGGAGAAGCCATACTGTTATCAGTGTGGACGCTGGGGCAACAGATTGCAGCAGCCTTAGATCTGCTGCAGTCTGAAGTGGAGGAGGAAGAAATTACCATCTTTTCCAGGGAGCCCCATGACACGGGTCATCAGAGTGAGGACAGGGAGGAAATAGAGGACAAAGAGGAGGATGATCCTTCCAATGAAAAAGAAACTAATCCTCTTCTGCCTAAGCAAATGTCTAACTTGAATATTTCTAAAGCTGGCATTTATCCTAATTTATGTAATGCTGCCCCTACGGCTCCAGCGATTACTATGCCTGCAGCCCCGGGGATATTTACTGACCCCATTGACACCCAATCATATATTAAAAGCATATTTATACCCAGTCCAGCTCCTACGACTCCAGTGATGCATTGCTTATTACAAGGATCCCGAGAAGGGGATCCTGAGGCAATGCAATTATTACAAGCATTCCCAGTAAATATTCAACAAACTCCCCGCCCATGCCAACAACCCCCAAGGGGGAATATGTGCTCATCACGAACCATCGCCATTTAAAGTTTGGAAAGAACTTAAAGAAGCGTGTGCACAATTCGGAACTACTAGCCCTTATGCTTTTGGTTTGGTACAAGGGTTGGCTCAAACTGGCCGCCTTATTCCATGGGACTGGGAAATGTTAACTAGAGCAGCTTTAAACCCAGCTGAGCTCTTACAGTTTAAAACCCAGTGGGCGGATGAAGCCCATATGACTGCGCGCCGTGATGCTGTGCAAATCCTCCTGCTCTTACCTCTGCTGCGCAGCTGTTAGGTCCTGGTGAATGGTCCGGCGTCAGCGGCAGCTTCACTGTGACGGTCAGGCCATAGCCCAGGTGCGTGGCTCATGTCTGGCCGCCTGGAAGCGGGTTTGTGCTCCTGGAAGGCCAATGCCGTCTTTTGCGAAAGTAATGCAGGGAGTTAATGAACCTTATGTAGAATTTGTAGCCCGATTAACCGACGTTCTGATGAAAACAATCGAGATTCCAGAAGCAAGAGAGTTGATTTTGCTAACACTCGCAGCTGGTCAGGCTAATGGTAAATGTAAAAGGGGAATTCGACCCTTAAAGGCAGCAGGAGGCTCAGCCCAGGATTACAGTAAAGCTTGTCAGGATAGTGGCTCCACCACCCACCAGAGGGCGGTCTTGGCCCAGCTTTTAAAGGCAGTAAAAAGGAGGAAGGAAAGAAAGGGAATTGTTTTAAATGTGGAAAGCTTGGTCATTATCAGAAAGAGTGTCGATCTTATCCGGCTTGTCCCGCTCCGAATAGAAGTCAGCAGTCTCCATCTAAGATATGTCCAGTGTGTAGAAAAGGATATCAGTGGGCCAATGAGTGCAGGTCTAAATTTCAGAAAAATGGAGCTCCAATTGGGTCGGGAAACCACTTTGCGGGCCTGGCTCAGGGCCCTCAGACAAACAATATGAGCCTGGGCAAACAATATCCGGTCAGCAACGGCCAGTACATGCATCCCAGTTTCAGAATTAAGAGCTGCCACGAGAGGCAGTGCTGCAGTGGATCTCCCATCTACAAAACTAAGCTTATAACACCGGCAGTGGGTATGCAAACTATATAAACCAGAGTAAAAGGACCATTGCCCTCTGATACTGTCGGTTTGATAATAGGAAGAAGTAGTCTGACTATGAAGGGATTATTGGTTCAAACTGGTATTACTGATAGTGACTTTAAGACATAAAAGTAATGGTACAAGCAGTGAGTCAAGTTCAAATTAATGTTGGACGAAGGATTGCTCAATTATTGTTGCTTCCTTATCATAAACCAAGTACCCTCCCCTTTAACAGAAAAGGTGGATTTGGTTCTACAGGAGAAAGAATTTATTGGCAGACTTTTGTAGGTGATGATGGGCCAGAAACAACAATTACCATCAATGGGAAGGTATTTTTTAGACTAGTAGATACTGGTGCTGATGTATCTATTATTGCTAAGTGACATTGGCCTCCATCTTAGATGCTGCCAAAAGTACCCTCTGTGTTTACTGGCATAGGTACAATGACTGATGTATACCAGAGTACTACTACATTTGATGTTTTAGGTCTGGATGGACAGAAATCTACTTTACAACCTTATGTAGCAGATGTGGTTATTAACTTGTGGGGACATGATTTGCTTGGTCAATGAGGAGCTTTTATTGACATTCCTACTTTGTCAGAACAAGCAAAGTCTTTATATTTGGATGTGCATTATAATACTAGAAGAAAAAGAGATCACAGAGGATTTGGGTATCATTTAGGTCGACAAAATTCTGGGCAGGAAAATTTACCATAGGGGCCATTGAACAAAAGGGCAGCCCAATGCCTACAAGTTGGCTAACAGATATACCTGTATGGGTGGATCAACGACCCCTCACAGTTGAAAAACTTAATGCCCTTCATATTCTTATAACAGAACAGTTAACTCAGAAACATACTGAGCCTTCTAATAGCTCATGGAATTCCCCTGTGCTTGTTATTAAGAAAAAATCAGGGAATTGGAGACTGTTAACTGATCTAAGAGCTATCAACAAGGTCATGAGCCCTATGGGACCTTTGCAACCTGGGACTCCACAACCATCCATGATTCCAAAAGATTGGCACATAATTATTATTAATTTAAAGGATGCTTTTTTCACGATTCCTTTGCATCCTGCTGACAAAGAAAAACTTGCTTTTTCAGTACCTGCTCTTAATAATCAGGCACCTAGAGTGTCTACAACTGGAAGCGGGAGGAGTGCATCCAGTACCCATATGGAATCTAAGCCCTCACTTGACATAGATGTGCAATGGACACAACCAATCCAATGTCCACAGAGAAAATGTGGAATGGGTGTGGGAACGGTAGCCATGGGGGCTGCTGGGTGTGGGGAACGGGAGGAAGAGATGAGATGTGGAGGCGTTTTCGGGACGTGGAGTTGTCCTGGATAGTGCTTCATGGACAATTATGGGACATTATAGATCCCCCCAGGGCCCACTGGATGGAACGTGAGAGAGTCTGGGCTATGATGTGGACCATTGACTATGGGGTGCAGTGATGCTCAGAGATGAACTTACCAGGTGCAATGGATGTGTAATGATGATGGGAGAGAGTGTTGCTGTGGGGGGAGTGGGGGGCGGGGGCGGTGGGGTTGAATGGGACCTCATATTTTTCATAATGTAATTTAAAAAAATAAATAAATAATTAAAAAAAAAATCAGGCACCTATGCAAAGATATCAATGGTGTGTATTATCACAAGGTATGATGAATAGTCCTACCATGTGTCAATTGTTTGTGCATCAACCTTTAGAAGCATTAAGAGCAAAATTTCCAAAAGCAATGATTATTCATTATATGGATGATATATTGTTTGCTCATGCTTCAAATGACAAACTGCAACAGTTATTTCAGTATGCTGAACAAATTCTTCCTGAGTATGGTTTGCAAATTGCCCCTGAGAAAATTCAAAGGAATGCACCATATTGTTATTTGGGCATGAAATTGGCTAATGGACGTATTACACCACAAAAGGTGCAAGTACGCCGAGACAAGTTAAGTACTTTAAATTATTTCCAATAATTGCTAGGAGATAATAATTGGATTCAACCAACATTAGGAATCCCTAATTACATGTTAACTCATTTATGTCAAATATTAACAGGAGATTCTGATCTGTCTAGCCCTAGGATCTTGTCTAACAAGGCTGAAGAAGAATTGGTGTCGGGGGGAGTAGTGGGGTGAGGGGGGTGGGGGGTATATGAGGACCTCATATTTTTTTAATGCAATATTAAAAAAATAAATAAAGACAAAAAAAAAAGAATTGGCTTAATAGAGGATCGAATTCGAATTCTCAAGGGCAATTAACACAAATAGACCCTGATAAATCTGTTGATTTAATTATTTTCTCAACCCCTCAATCTCCTACAGCTTTATTTTGGCAAGAAGGTATATTGGAAAGGGTTTTTCTACCTAATAATAAACAGAAGAGATTGCAAACATATCTCCAAAAAATTATTTCCATACTAGCAAAAGGCCATGTGAGGTTGTTACAATTAAAGGGGTCTGACCCAGACAGAATTATTTGCAATCTTTCTCATGAAGAAATTCAACATTTATATGTAACTAATCCTCAATGGCAAATTGCTATTAGTAATTTTCAAGGCATTATTGATGATCATTATCCTACTTCCAAACTGTTAACATTTTTACAAAGAACCACTTGGATTTTACCAAAAATTGTGAAAACTGTTCCTATTGAAAATGCATGTACAGTATTTACTGATGGTCATAGTAATGGAAAAGCAGCATACATTACCTCTCATAAAGAACAGGTTTGGCAGACTCCTTATTCATCTGCTCAAAGCACAGAGCTTTCAGCCATCATTAAGTGCGGCGGCTTGCTCGGTCGGTAGAGGTGGGGTCTGGCTGCGGACGAGGGGTCGGTCCAGCTCTGGTTGAGGGGTCGGTCCCGCTTAGGACGAGGGGTTGGTCCCACCTGGGACGAGGGGTCGGTCCAGCAGCAGATGAGGGATCGGTCTCACAAGGGGTTGCGCGGTTCGGCTGACGGGGTCGCCCGGCGAAGCCGGCGACGAAGGGGTCGCCCGGAGAAGCAGGCGACGAACTGGGGACAAGGGAGGCCAGGCCCTTGTTGGGGGCTCTCAGGACTGGAGGGCGCACGGCAGAAGAACTACCGCGGAGACAAGGTAAACACGCAAGTCCACTTTATTGAGGGAGAGGCAACAGTTTTATAGGGGCTGGGGAAGGCTGATTGGTCGAAGCCACGCCCTGTTCTGATTGGTTGCCGGAGAAAGGTCAGTGGGCAGTACTGGATGGGGGAGGGGTGGTGATTAGGGATTGGCTGTTGCTGGGGGAAGGGGCAGGGTTTAGGGATTGGTGGCTGCTGTTGCTGGGGTGGAGGGCAGACTTGAGTTTTCCGCCCACGCCTGGCTGTTGCTGCTGTCGGGGGAGGGGAAAAGGGCAGACTGGAATTTTCCGCCCTGCGCCTGCGCAGGGAGAAAGAAGAAGAAGGGTGCCGCCCCACAGGCATCGTGTGGCGCTATCCGGGAGGAGGGGCGGCCGTGGAAGCATGGCTGCCGAGAAGGGGAGACCCGAGGGCACTCTGCGCCCATGCCGAGCTCCCTTCAGGGGTGGCGGTGGGTCCGACCAGCCACCCTATTATGGGGGCAGCGGCTTGGAATTAGGCCTACCGCGGCTGCTCCCCTGCCAGGCCAGCAAACCACACTTCAGCCCGAGGGGTGACCACATTTCCCCCTTCTTTTCAAATAAGGGCCAGGATGGCAGCAGCAACAAGTAGCCGAGGCCCAAGAGGCAGTAAGCAATGAGGGAAGCGGGGCTGAAGAGGGAGGTGAGTATGACGGGGATATAAATGTACAATTTGGGGGGCAGTATCTTGCCGTTGCAAGCAAGGGTGGCCAATGTCCAATTCTCGTTGATCTCGGCGGCTATAAGGTCCATCTGTTGTTAAAAGTCCAGGATGACAGCGCGTTGCAGGTAGTTGATCTCTCCTTGGCAGTGAAGACATTGTAGGAGAGGATTACTTTTTCCTGCCAGAGGCTTACTGTTCAATTAAAAGGCTGATGGCTGGGGTTGGTGAGTGCAATGGGGAGTGTGAGGAAAAGAAGGGTGACGGTTTTGGACAAGAGGAGGCTTGGCGAAGTCATTATGGGAGGAAGATAAGGAGTAAAGCATAAAAGAGGATAATAAACAGAAAGGCGATGGAGAGTAGAATTCGTTGGCCGAGGTTCCAATCTTCTGGTGCGGTAGCGGCTAGACAGATAGCGGAAAATATTATCAAGAAAGCAAAGGTTATGAGAAAGAAATAGAATATTAAAGGCTGTGGGGGAAGTGAGAAGATCATTTAGAGGATAGGGTTGAGAATGGTATGTTTAAGACAGAAGCTTTGTGGTTTGTAGGAGACTGCTTTATAAACGAAGGAGAATGAGGGCAGTAAATATAGTAACGATAGATAGGAAGATGACAGTGAGGAGGAGTCTTTGTTTAAGGTTCCAATCGTCCGGCGCAACAGTGGCTAGGCCGATAGCGAGGGGTGTTGCTAAATAGACAATGGCTGCAAAGACAAAATCATCTTCTGTTTCCTTAAGAATAACTTTTCTTTAAATACTTAGTAGCATGCAATATTAGAAACCGTTTCCTAAAAGCAAGTTGGCAGGGGAGCTTGGTTGCTGTTAATCTTTCCTGTTATAAAATTACCTTTTATTATTATTATCATCAATTCAGTTTTATATATATATATTTAAGAATGACCTTTTGGAATTAGCCATTTAATACCTTAATGTAAATTATTGAAGATAAATTTTATCTTTACAGAACACATTCCCTTACGTAAAGTTATCACAATACCTTTTACACTTGCCACATGCAAATTAAATTTCAAGAGTTTATGAAAAATTAGCCATCCTACTTTAGGACAAAATACGTCTTTTTGCAAAACTTATTACATTTCCGTTAGCATTTTTACAAACTTTTAACCTTTTTAATATTCATATAAGTTTTACATTCTTTATATTATCCTGTGAAGAAAAATAAGTTATTCATTTTAATCTAGACAAGAACAATTTTTTATGAAGACGTACAGTTAATTTTGTTAATTAAGACTTACAATTTTTTTTAAATTGTAGATACCTTATTAACATTTAAACTTATGTATTAATATAATAAACTTAAGTATTAATATAAGCGCTTATTTAATTTTTGGCCATTTGAATAGAGCTCTTTTAAAGATTTCTAGTAATTTATATTTACCATCCGGAGGTATCACAATATACATTGACATTGAACGAACAGACAGACAAACACAGAACAATTACAACACAATAACAGAAATATATAATTTATTTACAGTTGACTCATAATTCTTACTTTCTTGGTATAGCTGCTTTTAAATCCTTTTTTATATAGCATATCATAGATTATACCCTTCAAGATTTCTTCTGGACTTCATGTTGCCTGTAATAAGCCAGGAGGGAATCTTTTACCTTCCTGCTCCACAGCAAAAGTGACCCTATCTATAAGGCGAGTATAGGTGTCCGGGTCCCAAAGCTGACACGTGGTAAGCCATGGATTAAAGGGGAGAAGAAGGTCCCAATATACTTGGAGCTGTTTCAAAGAGATCTTACACCGGTGAGTGTCTAGGAGACCGGCGAGGGCCCGAACTTGTGGGGCTTGCTTAGCAGATAGGATGTTACCCATTGCTAATGGCCTTTTGGAGCCGATAAGAAAAGGGGCCCTTACCTTGAGAGCGCGGCGATGGGAGCCGAGGTGCGCAGTGAGACGAGGGGTCGGAGCCGGTGGGGCTCCGACGGTGGTCGCGGGCCAAGAGAAGGCCCCAACGAGGGGAGGGTGGAATGACGAGCAGTGGAGCAAGGCAAAGGGGAGCAAGCGCGGAGGGGAGGAGGCAGAGGTGAAGGCAGGGGTGGAGGTGCTCAGGCACGCGCTCCTGAGAGTTTTATTGGCGCCTCTTAATCATAGCGGGTCGGTATAAGCCCCCGACATGGAAGGAGAAAGCCATCCAGCGATTCTCCCAGACCGCCGTGGATCATATGAGGTAGCCAAGGCTCAGGTAGCAGCAATGTTGCACGAGAGAAGTCTCAAGGTGAGAAGAGAGAAGGGCGTAGGGCTGTGGTAGGATTACTTCAGACGTGCAAGCGCGCGCTCCCGAGAAATCCAAGGCTCCTCTTAATCATAGCGGGTCGGTATAAGCCCCCGACATGGAAGGAGAAAGCCATCCAGCGATTCTCCCAGACCGCCGTGGATCGTATGAGGTAGCCAAGGCTCAGGTAGCAGCAATGTTGCATGAGAGAAGTCCCAAGGTGAGAAGAGAGGAGGGGGGGGCCGCCAGGTTATGGAGTGAGGCTGTGGTGGAGTTGCCTTGCCCCACGTTGGGCGCCAACTGCGACGGCTTGCTCGGTCGGTAGAGGTGGGGTCTGGCTGCGGACGAGGGGTCGGTCCAGCTCTGGACGAGGGGTCGGTCCCGCTTGGGACGAGGGGTCGGTCCCACTTGGGACGAGGGGTCGGTCCGGCAGCAGACGAGGGATCGGTCTCACAAGGGGTTGCACGGTTCAGCTAACGGGGTCGCCTGGCAAAGCCGGCGACGAAGGGGTCACCCGGCGAAGCCGGCGACGAAGGGGTCGCCTGGAGAAGCAGGCGACGAAGGGGTCGCCCGGAGAAGCAGGCGACGAACTGGGGACAAGGGAGGCCAGGCCCTTGTCGGGGGCTCTCAGGACTGGAGGGCGCACGGCAGAAGAACTACCGCGGAGACAAGGTAAACACGCAAGTCCACTTTACTGAGGGAGAGGCAACAGTTTTATAGGGGCTGGGGAAGGCTGATTGGTCGAAGCCACGCCCTGTTCTGATTGGTTGCCGGCAAAAGGTCAGTGGGCGGTACTGGACGGGGGAGGGGTGGTGGTTAGGGATTGGCTGTCGCTGTTGCTGGGGGAAGGGGCAGGGTTTAGGGATTGGTGGCTGCTGTTGCTGGGGTGGAGGGCAGACTTGAGTTTCCCGCCCACGCCTGGCTGTTGCTGCTGTCGGGGGAGGGGAAAAGGGCAGACTGGAATTTTCCGCCCTGCACCTGCGCAGGGAGAAAGAAGAAGAAGGGTGCCGCCCCACAGGCATCGTGTGGCGCCATCCGGGAGGAGGGGCGGCCGCGGAAGCATGGCTGCCGAGAAGGGGAGACCCGAGGGCACTCTGCGCCCATGCCGAGCTTCCTTCAGGGGTGGCGGTGGGTCCGAACAGCCACCCTATTATGGGGGCAGCGGCTTGGCCTGCCGCAGCCGCTCCCCCGCCAGGCCAGCAAACCACACTTCAGCCCGAGGGGTGACTGCAATTAAGGTTTTACAAACATTTCAAGAGCCCTTGAATATTGCCTCTGACTCTGAATATGTGTGTTTAACTGTAGGCTATATTGAAACAGCTCATATTTTTATTACTGATGAATTGTCTCAACTTTTTGCTGACCTCCAAGCCCTCATTCGGCAAAGAAGTCAGCCCATATATATTACTCATATCCGGTCTCATTCTTCCCTTCCTGGTCCTCTAGCTACCCAAAATACAAGAGCTGATTTATTAGTAGGATGTTTGCAAGATGCTAGTAAATATCATGCATTAACTCAAATTAATACTAAGGGACTTAGACATAAACTTCCTCAATTAACAAAACATCAAGCTCAAGAAATTATTCGTATCTGTCCCACCTGTGGACCCTTAACCACAGTGCATTTTCAGGCTGGGACTACTCCCAGAGGCCTGGCTCCTAATCAACTGTGGCAGATGGATGTTACTCACATACCATCATTTGGTAAATTATGATATGTCCATGTTTGCATTGATACTTACTCTCATTTTTTGTGGGCTACTGCACAAAGTGGTGAACGTTTTCATCATGTTCATTCCCATTTGTGGTCTGCTTTTGCTGTAATGGGATGTCCCTTGAAAATTAAAACTGACAATGGTCCTTCTTACATCAGTAAGTCTTTTACTTCTTTTTGTTCTATGCATGCTATAGAGCATGTTATGGGCATTCCTTATAATCCTGCAGGTCAAGCCATAGTTGAACGCAGCCATCATACCATAAAAACTACGCTTTTAAAACAAAAAGGGGGAGATGATGGTATTATAGCACCAAAAGATCAATTGGCAAAAGCTTTATTTACTTTAAATTTTTTTAATGTTTATAATTCATTGACACCTGCGGAATGTCACTTTAGAAAATGTCGAACATCTACAGTGGATGCAAGAAATAAAGATCAACCAATATTTTTGAAAAATATTTTAAGCAATGAGTGGAAAAAAGGCAGGATCAAAGTATGGGGGCGAGGTTATGCTCTTGTCATTTCAGAAAATGGAGAACAAATTTGGTTACCTGCGAAGAAGATTAAACCTTGGAATGAAGAAATTGGGTCTTCTACAACTTCTGATGATGGTGATCCTAAGTACTGAGGAAGCTGCCGGTAATTACACTTATTGGGCCTCTATACCTAACCCCCATTACTTAGAGTGTTAACCTGGAAAGATCCATTCTTTCATATATATCTGAATAAGACCCATATATTTCCTGGACCAATTGATGATCAGTTACCAATTAAACCCCATGAGGAAGGACAAAGAACCTATAATCTCGTATTACCATTTGATTATCGACCCTTATGCATTGGTAGCCATCCCTCCTATATGTATGTTAAAAATTGGACCATGATTATATTTGAAAATAATAATAGTCTATTGTGACTTTATTTCCCTCTTACAATTTTATCATGACCAAAAATCCTACTTATGATTGTCCACAAAAAGACAGTAGGGATAAAGAAGGATGGCAAGAGTGCCATATAGGAAGAGGATCTGTAGTTTTTAATGATTCCTATGGAATAGTGTGGGAGAGTGCCCCAATGGGGAGTCCCTCTCCATAGAATGGCAGATTTATTTGGTATGGTCTAAATAGTAAAGGACAGCAAATTAGTAATATGCAATATCCTTTTCATGAATCCCTTGATTTGGATGAAAAAATAATCTTTACTAAAAATAATAGTGTTTGGAAATATAAAGGGAAATGGATCCCTTCTCCATGGTGTAACATTACATCTATACATAAGCAGAAGAATTTGTGGAAAGTTTTTCTAGGAATAGCTCTTACTATAGAATGGATTGGGAATAATAGTAAGAATGGTCAATATCTGCATTTAGATCAAATTCATCATTTTCAATTGTGTGTAAGAGATCCTTATGTGTTTGTGGTCGGAAAATTAACCATAACCAAGAATGCTCTATTTTATAAAAGTGGGGCCTTGCATATCTGTTTGTCTGAGAACATTTTACAGAATGGAGATTTCCTTACAATGGCGTGAAGGTGGCGGGGAATGTGGATCCCAGTGCGACTGAACCGAATTTGGCAATTGTCACCTGAGAGTCAACTGCTGTTCCATATGGCTCGAGAAATCCTTTTGTGCTCGAAGCGATTTGTGGGACTGATAATAGCTGGCATATTAGGACTGATTGGTGTCATTGCAGCTGCTACTACAGCTGCAGTGGCCTTGCATGAGATGGTGCAGACTCAACAATATGTGCATGAATGGCATAAGAATGCTAGTGACTTATGGCATAGTCAAGAATATATTGATGGAGAATTAAACAGTAGAGTTAATGATTTAGAATCAGCAGTTTTACATCTTGAAGATAAAGTATATAACTTTAATCTACTTAGGGGATTGAAATGTGATTGGAATGAAAGTAACTTTTGTATTACTCCACTTGCTTATAATAATTCTATGTTCGATTGGGAAAAGATTAAAAATCATTTGATAGGTCATAAAGGTAATATGTCATTAGAAATAGAAGAATTACAAAAAAAGATATTAGAAATGTCTCATAATCAGATTTATGTAGCTGAAGATAAGGATATCTTTAAATGATTTGATTTTTCATTTCAATAAGTTTAATCCAATAAATTGGTGGAAGTCTCAACAATTTTTATCAGCATTAGGAATAGGACTTTGTGTGTTAATCTTGTTGCTCATCATTGTTGCTTGCCTGGGATGGGAGGTATGCCAAAGATTGCACCATGTTGATGCGATGGGACAAGCTAATAATTTGGTACTTGCAAAAAATCTGATATAGTTCCCCATGGTCAGAGTGCTTGGCTGATAGTCAATGATGGGTAAGACTCTCAGAGGAGGGCAACCTAAGACAGGCACAGCTACCCTGACTAAAACTAAAAGGGGGGAATGTGGGAAACAAAGGCATGTTGTTTCCATAATAGCAAGTTACTTTCTGACGACTGGGTCATGCTGCCCCTAGAGATATACATGCAGCTGGCTAATCTCTCAGGGAAACATAACATTCTGGCAGAACCAGGACTTGATAGTATGAATAACCTGGGCAACAAGATTTATGAGTTTATTTGTTTCAATAACATAATAGAACATCTTGAGCTTTGGTTACTATCTTATCCACTGTGCACTGTGTTTTCAAGAATGAGGTAATGGGAATAGTTAGCTAGAATAGTTGCTGGTTCTCACGATTGCTTGGGGTATATAAAGAAGCCCCTGAGATTAATAAACTTGTCTGATGAGCTTGAGGCTTCAATGCTCTCAGATCCCCTGATCCCAATCTCTCTTTGTCTTTCATTCCCAATACCCTTTGGGTCTGCAACTCCGACAGTATCTACCTCCTTGTATTAGTCTGTTTTATCAACCAAGGGGGCTGGGACTCAACACTGAGTCACACTCGAATGATGTCATGGAATCAGAGCCCTAATCTTAACAAAATTTAATCAGACGCCTCAGCTGAATCTAATACAATCAAAGGGTTATTGCACCCAGAGGAACAGACAGTATACAAACAATCTCTCTTTGTGGAATTCGTATAATCTTAAACTGCCACAGACGGCATCACTGATGCTGCCTTAATCTGGACATTTTCACAATCTCAGAACTGTAAGCTTTTAATCTAAAAAATTCCCAATGTAAAAGCCAACCCATGTCAGGTATATTACAATGGCAGCCTTTAGCAAACCAAAACAATTGGTGAGAAAAATTAAAGAAGACTTTAAAAATGGAGAGATATATACTGGGTTCATGGATTGGAAGACCCAATATTGTTAAGATGTTAATTTTCCCCAAATTGATCTCTAGATCCAATGCAATCAGAATCCCAGCAGGCCTTTTTGTGGCAATGGACAAACAGATTTTAAAATTCTTATGTTCTTTGTTACTCATGCAAGTTTATTTTCATTCTTCCATTGATGTATTATTTCACCTGTGAAAATTTGGGGGATATCTTGGGTTGGGGTGTAGCATATCATAGTTTTTCCCATTAAAGTTGTTGACATAATTTTTTTTCCTTTAATGGCTTTTAACTTCCCAGCAGGGCTCTCAGGAACAAATTAATGTATTTTAGTGCAAGATAAGTGTGTCCAGGAGATTTTTTCTAATCTCTCTCCTCCTTATCTCTGGTCTGACTGTAGTCCTTGTGCCAGGACCATGCAGCTTGGGGTTTTGATACCATGGCTTTGTCACAGACTTGATATCAGGTGGAGTAAGTTCCTCTTCTTTGTTCTTTGTCTTCAAAGTTGACTAGCTGCTCGAGGACCTCTATACTTTGACATCAGTGTGACAGTAAACACATTGAGCTCTTCATACACCCCGATGGAGATGCAGAATGGGATTGCACCGGATGTCTAGATTAATTTAGGGAGGTATATTAGTCAGCCAAAAGGGTGCTGATGCAAAGTACCAGGAATCTGTTGGCTTTTAGAAAGGGTGTTTATTTGGGGTAGAAGCTGACAGTTACCAGGCCATAAAGTATAAGTTACTTCCCTCACCGAAGTCTGTTGCCATGTGTTGGAGCAAGATGGCTGCTACCATTCAAGATGGCTGCCGACGTCTGCCAGGGTTCAGCCTTCCTCTTCCTCTAAGGCTCCATGATCCCACCTTCCTCTGATCTTCTGATCTCAGCTGTAGGCTGGCTTAAGGCTCATCTCTCTCCTGGGCTTCTTTTTCTCTCCAGGCTCAGCTGCTCTGGTCTCTCCACAAGGCCAGCTGTAGACTCTGAGGCTCCCTCTCTTCCCAGGGCCTCTGCCGTGTCTACAGAGCCGTCACTATTCCTCTGTGTTCTTCTTCTGTGTATTTACTTCCCGGAACTCCAGCAAGAGAACTCCCACTAATTCCTGTGCCTTGACGTTTTCTCTGTAAGTCCCCTCCCACCAGGCGGACAGGAACTCAATGGCCTACTAATGTGGCCCAATCAAAGCCCTAATCATAATTTAACCACACCCAGAGGAACAGACCAGTTTACAAATATCATCCAATATCTATTTTTGGAATTCATGAACAATATCCACCTGCCACAGGAGGTTTGACATCTTTGTAATGTCTATTTACTCCACGCAAGGCCTACTAGCGTCCTTCTTTGAATCTAGCATTTTCCACATGGAGATTTGGCTTATTCTTGTTCCATTAACTTCTAGACACCTCCAGTGTTGTTGCTGTTGCAGGCGGCCTCTTGTCTTTGGTTGCACTTCCTGGTTGGTTGTTGCAGCACTGAGAGCAGCCATGAGCCCTGCTGTAGCCCTTGCAGCACCTGCCGGGATTGAGTTCTCTTCTTATTTGGGAGCTTCCTTCAACACGTTGGCGAAGGGGGTGCTGACGTGGCAAATACGTAGAGGGCTTCTGTGCATGGAAGTATCTTTATTCTCCCCTACACTTACTCAGCCTAGCACCCTGCACAATTCGATATTCAACTTCATTTTTCTTCAATGCCTTCAGAATATCACGCGTTCATCTTCTCTGCCCCGCGCTGCTCTAGAGAGGACGGACGTGATTCTCATTCTCGTCCCTTCAGGGGTTCTGTGATTTCCTCTGGAACGTTTTAGGACTCTGGCTTTGACGACACACACACTCATAAAATTTCCACTGTAACCACTTTGAAGTGCACGATTCAGTAGTATTAATTATATTTGAAAATTTGTACTACCATCACCAACATCTGTTTCCAAAACTTCCCGACGCTTTTGGAAAAGAACCGCCAGAAAGGAGCTCACACAGATCTGGAAAGAGTTTGTGTTCCCATCAAACTACACAATGCACACAATACACAGGGCAGCAGGCAGAGTCCTTGGGAGGTCTTGCCTTAGCAGTGATACAAAATTACCCTCAGATTAAATGCTACTCTGGACTCACCATAATGAAGTTTAGCAGCAAGACTCAAAGGAATTCAACTGATATCAAATAACTGTGTGCCAGAACAAAGTCTAACACTAACTAGAGGAATACAAGTATACTCAGCACCTAACAATGCAAAACCCACAGCAGAAAATTACTAGGCATGCAGAGTATACCAAAACCAGGAGAAAACTCAGTCTTAGGAACAGACCCAGATGTGACAGAGATGCTAGAATTAGCAGATAAAGACACAAAACAGCTATTATAGATATGCCCCATAGGTTCAAGAAGTAGATTATATTATATATAAAGAGAATGATAAAAGGCTTACAATTGGAGTATGGGTAGAGAAGTCAGGATATCTTTGCAGTATTCTTCTAACTTTTCTGCACATTTGAAATTATATCAAAATACAAGAGGGGAGGAGCGAGTGCCAGGGCTGGAGTCTTGGGACAGGAAACTGATGCCTTCTCTCCTACTCTGCACACCTTCTCTGAGATTCACCTTTAACCCTGGGGGAAAGGCCGGCTTGGGGAAGAGACCATCTGCTCAGCGGCCACCCCAGCCCTGAGATCAGGAGACAAAGACGGAAACGCAGCCGCTTCCTCCAAGCGCCCCAAGGAGGGTTGCGGGCCTGCCCTTCCGCTGCGCCATCTGGGCCGCGCTCCAGTGTCTGTGTGCAGGGCTCGGGAAGGGTCGTCCTGAGGCCGCCCAGGGAGAAGGCGAGGGTCCGCACCTGGTCACCGCACTGCCCTGATGCCCAGGCAGCGGCGACCACCACTACACATGCATGTGCACGCACACCGGGCACCACAGCTTGGTGCTCCTACACCACCACACACGCGTGCGCCTGCACACCAGCTCACCACAGCCATAAGTGCGTCTCGCAGTCTGTCACAGCTGGTTCTTCCGCAGCCCTGTCTTTGCCTCTAGGTCCTGGGCTTCTGCAGGGTTGATCTGGGTGGGGGCGCCAGCATCTTCAGGATGATCCTTCGACTGTCAAGTGGAGGACACAGTAGAGGGTGCAGGCAGACCAGAGAGCCCGTGAGGCAGCTGCTGTGCTCAGAGGAGTGGGACGTGACGGCCCCTGGCCTGGTCACGGCAGTGCAGGAGAGACGCGCAGGCGTGGGGACGTCTGGGGAAGCCTCAGCTGTCGCTCTGGACTGGGATGCATGGAGAGGGGTCTCAGGGGGCTTTGGGCTTTGGCTTTAGTGGATGCTGAAGCTGTTGCCTGAGATGGGACGAGGTGGCCGGCCATGGGGGAAGGATGGAGAGGAAACCAAGGGTTGCTTTTTGGGCACGTGTAGCTTGGGGTATCTGGAAAATATCCGAGTAGAAATGGGGGCTAGGCCATTGAGATTCCAACGTGGGGCTCCAAGGAGGGGTTGGAATTACAGAGACCTCCGCATTTAGTGACGCTTAAGTCCATGGGAGTTGGTGAAACCATCCAGGGGTGAGAGAGAGATGGGAAGGGGGCTTGCCTCTAGCCGGAGGAACCCCAACATTTAGGCAGCAGGGAGTGGCATAGAGCGTGGGATTTCCTCCCCTGCGGGCTTGATTAACTGGTCACGTGCAGCTCTTGGTCCTGCACCTGGTGCTGGGCCTGAAGCCAACTGCCCGGCCCAGGGGTAGGAGAAGCAACGGGAGGAGATGGGAAAAGTCCACACCTCCGGGATGGCACCCAGCAGCCACGGGCCCGGCGCCCGGAGCTCACCTGCCGAGCATAAGAGGAAGAGGGCGGCCGCTTTGCTTCCACCTCCCAGGGCCCACACGGTCACCTGGCCCGAGCTAACCTGGAACTGGGCAGGGAGGGAATTCTGGGAAAAAGAGCCCCGGTGTAGCCACGGTGACACCAGGTAAGTCCATGCATGGTATTTGCATCCTCTTTTTTTGTTTTTATTGACAGCTTTGTTGCTATAATTCACATACCATAAAGTCACCCTTTGAACGTGAGCACGCTTTCTCCCCAAGAGGAGGTGAGCCCCCCTCTCCATCCTCGGGGGCCATTCCTTCCTTTGCCAGGGGACTCATAGTCCCCCCTTGATGTTCTAGAATGCGTGCACTGAGCTATCAGGTTAACCACTAGGAAAGCATTTCACATTAAATAGTGGGAGGATGGAAGAGGAGAAGAGAAGGCACTTAGTGTCGCCGGGCACGAGACAGTCATCTCAAAATAAGGAGGAAATGCTGGTTACTGTCTCAGGCGCCGCTTCTGCCGCTGGGCAGGAGCTCGTAGCTGGGTGCTCAGCTCTCTTCTTCCATACCGGTTTGTCCTCAGCCAGTGCCACACCTGGTCATGGCCCCTTGCGGGGGAGGTGTGCAGCCGCATCCCTGGAGGGTCCGTGCCCTTAGCAGCCCTGACCGAGCGGCTGCTACAGTTTTCCACTGATTTTTTTTTTTAAGATTTATTTATTCATTTATCCACCCCGCCACCGTTGTCTGTGTCCATTTGCTGTATGTTCTTCTGTGACCGCTTCTACCCTTATCAGCGGCACAGGAATCTGTGTTTCTTTTTGCTGCGTCATCTTGTGTGTCAGCTCCCCCTTGTGGGCGGCGCCATTCCTGGGCAGGCTGTGCTTTCCTTCGTGCTGGGCGGCTCTCCTTATGGGGCGCACTCCTTGCACGTGGGGCTCCCCTACGTGGGGGACACCCCTGTGTGGCAGGGCACTCCTTGCGCGCATCAGCACTGCGCATGGGCCAGCTCCAAACGGGTCAAGGAGGCCCGGGGTTTGAACCACAGACCTCCCATGTGGGAGGCGGGCGCCGTAGCCACTGGGCCAAGTCCGCTCCCCTCCACTGATTTAATCACAGGACAAGGGACTCTTAAGAGGCCCTCTGGGGGCTCTCCGGGATTCCGACACGCTCCTCCTTGCCCCCCTTGTGTAATGACACCTGATTTCCTGCCGATGGTGGGACGGCAGTCCTCGTCCTTGCCTGTGGACTCATGGCTCGAGGCTCCCGGGGTGGCCTGGCGCTCTCAGGTCCCGTGTGGCAGCACCGCTCTCGCGCCCTCCCGTGGAAGCCCTGCTCCCCTGGGAAATCAGACTTCCCGACGAAGACCAAGAGTTCTGAGGGAGGAAGCCGCCACCTCCTAGTGAGTCACTCCGAGAACAGAGACGCCGCCGCCCTTCCCACCTCTTAGTTCCCAGAACCTTGACTGTGATGCTTGGCTGCGAGAGCAGCAGTACCAGAGACCAGGCGCTGGTCCAGGGTACACTGTATCCTGGGGACGATGTCACAACTCAGCTAGCGCCTGGCCAAGCCTCCCAGAGGCCATTCCACTCTCCTGTCAGGCCAGACGCTTCAGGCCGGGGGAGAACACGGTGAGACCTACCCACCTGGAAGCACGGGCCATCGTCACGTTTTAATTGCTGTGGAACGAGTTCCTTGGTCAGAAGAAGAGTTCCGAGCGCTCCGTGACGGCGGATGAAGCGTCCTGGAAGTCCCCGGGGGGTGGTGTGTGGGCAGCAGCCTCGTGGGTAGGGAAGGAAACGTCATAAGCAGGGTAAGTTTCCACTGGGAGACCAGAGAGGGCCCCTTCTGTGCTGGAAGGAGTCCAGTGTAATCCACTGCCACCAGGCAGCTGCTGGGTGCCCCTGATGTGGGGGGCTGGTGTTTTCCTCTGCTGGTGCCAGGTTGGGAGGACACGTACTGGTCAGCCTTGGTGCGTGGAGGTCCATATGCCGAGCCCAAGCCAAGTCCCCCCATGCTGCCAGGGTGCCTTGGTTCACGAGCTCATTGGGCAATGGCAGGAGTGGCTGGAGGAAGAGGTTGGCCAAGGTCCACAGAACGGGTCATCTGTCCGCTTCGTCGTCGGGAGTCTCCTCTGAGCCCACTTGGAGAGGTCTAACCACAGACGTCTTCCACAGATCTCCTGCTGCCAAGTTTCCAAGGGAGATCCTTCCAAGACCGTCGCAATCCTGTTAAACCATTACGACTGACCACGGCCTGGCGTCGATCTGTAACTCTGACCTCCCGGCCTTCAAGGAAAAACGAAACCACCAGGCGCGCCGCTCGGAGCTCTGCCCGCTGGGCACACTTGCCTTCACCACTTTCCCTCAGAGTGGGTTTGTGGGGCAGCCGCCAGCCGCTGGCAGATGGTGCCTGCATAGCAAGCCACGGGGAAGCCAGGCCAAGAGTTTTTCCTCCTGAGTTATCATTCGCAGGGAATGCCCCAGGAGGCCATAGGTGCAGGCTGAAAGGGAAAAGGTCGCAGGGGTGGGGGCTGCAGGATCTGCTCGAGCGCGAGCTCCTCAGTCGCCCTTTCCTGAGTGATGGAACACAGCCATGGATGTGGACTTGGTAACTTCTTACAGCTGCTGCAGCAAAATACCACAAACAACAAAAAATCCATTCCCACACAGCCCCGGAGCCTGGGGTCTGACGTCAAGCGTTGGCCAGGGCCACGCCCCTCTGAGGGCCTGCCTTGCCTCGTCCCAGCTCCTGGTGGCTGCAGCAGGCCTCGGTGCTCTTTGGCCGGTAGGTGCTCACGCCCATCGCTTCCCTGCAAGTCTGTGTCTGGATCTCCTGCTCTTTTCTCTTAGAAAGACAACAGCCCCTGCACCTCTGCCCTCCCCTCACCCACGATCCTAACAAGCTACACCTGCAAGCACCCTATTTCCACATAAAGCCACATTCTGGGGTTCTGGATGGACCTGAGTTTTCGGTGGTCACTATCCAACCCAGTCCAGTGGGCCAGGCAACACCCAATTCGTGATGGGTCACTCAGGCCACATGACAACTTGGTAGCCTATGGTCACATGCTTGTTCTCTACAAAGGCCCAGAAGCCAACCTGTGATGTTTGAAGCTGGATCGACCCCAGAAAAGTATGTTCTTAGAGTTAATCTATTCCCGTGGGTGTGGACCCCTTGTAAGTTGGATCCTTTGTTGAGTGGGATCTTAAGATGTGACCCACCTCATTCAGAGAAGATCTTAATGCTTTTACTAGAGTCCTTAATAAGATAATGAAATTCAGGCAAAGAAAGAGAAAACCAGATGCAAGAAGCTGAAAGCAATGAAACCTGGAAGAGAAGGGAGAGACCAGCAGATGCTGCCCCGTGCCTTGACATGTGACAGAGGGTCCAGGTGAGCTGACAACGGGTCTTTGAGAAGAGGCATCACCTTGCTGTTGCCTCGATTTGGGTATTTTTCTCAGCCCCCAAAATGTAAACTACTAAATTCCCATTGACAAAAGCCAACCCATTTTATGGTCTCTGCTTTGAGTAGCTTTAGAAAGCCAGTTCAAAGCCTAAATCTTTTTCTCAAAAGGAGAGGAGTAATCCACAGAGGATGGCAGGGCTTTGCTCTAAAATCCCAAAGGTTCCCGGCTGTGATTGACCTACAGGCCCTGCCAAAGGTCCCAAACAACATTCTTATCTGCCACAACACCTCGAGAAGCAGCGGCCCTGCTGCAAATAGAAGACCCAAGTGGCAGGGCGCCTCGCAGAGCAGCCTCGACCTGCCGTAGAGCCTTCTCTAGATCTAGAGCCCATTCAGGACTCACGGCTTTTTGGATCATTCGATAAATGGGTCAAAGATCTCTCCCGAATGAGGCGTCGCCTCCATAATCCAAAGGGGCACCCAAGGTGTCGAGCTTCCTGGTCAATAAGAGTAGGCGCAGACGGAGTTCTCAACACGCCCCACGCCGCCGGGCCTAGACATTTCTCCAAGGTGGAAAACTCCTGAATTTTGGTGTGGCTGTGTTTCTCACCCTGTCATACATGGTATTACCAAGACGTCTTAGAGTGACTGCTGGCTCCTGCTCACAGGTCCAATCAGCCTGGTGTCATTGACGTAACGGACCCAGATGGCACCCCGTGGCAGGGGAAAGCAGTCGAGGCCACTGTGGACTAGACAACACGGGGTTGGTAGAGCTAGTACAGGGAGGCACAGTCTGACCTTGCCGGCTTCTGGTGGTCCTTCATAAGCGGTGCGGAGAAGAAAGAGTCCACCAGCTCAGCGGCTGCGCAGCAGGTGCCGAGGATGTGTTGGTTTGCGGGAGTCAATCTCCCTCTCGCCCGTTCCCTCACTTCATGTAAGACCCTCCTCAGCTCCGTATGCCCCTCCTGAGGGTCCCTGCACTGGAAGAGGGGGGCCCTTGGCATGGTTGGGGCAGCAGACTGAGTCTGGAGCCAGACTTGGAACCAGGTGCTGGAGCTCCAGGACAGACGACACGAAGTCGGGTTACAGGGTCAGGGGCTCATCCCGGCCCGTTGCCCCTGGGTACCCCCTGTGTGCAGTTAACACACACCGACCACCAGCTGGGAATGTTTGTGCAACGACTCCCCAGGCAGGCCAAGGGCCACCAGGGGAGGGCACTGTCCCCAGCCCTTGGCCAGCAGTGGAGGCCAGGCCCCTGCGAAGGACTGGGCTGTGGGGACCCCCTCACCCCTGTATCCCCAAAGGAAGCCTGGGGAGGTCCCGCCTCAGGGAGTCACTCGGGGAGCACCCTCCTCAGTCTCCGGGCACCTGGGCCCTTCCTCTGCTCCTTCACGATCCACTGGATGCCCGAGTCTCAGGTTGGGGTGCTGGGGTGCTGGGGTGCTGGGGTGCTGGGAGGGGCAGAGGCCCTGCAGGCTCATGCAGCCCCCAGGTCTCTTCAGGTCAGAGGTGCCCCACCCCCCAGTCTGGCTCTGGCACCTGTGAGGTGCGTGCACACAGGGGTGCCTGCCGTTCCCCAAGGCTCCTCTCCACCCAGGGACAAGGAGCAATGGGGGGCCGGAGCAATGCTGGGGGGCTGGGCGGAGGGTGAGCCGTGCATAGTGCCGAGGTGGGGAAAGGGCCCAGTGCCCCGAGCCAGGAGCCTGGGCCTGAGGGCCAGTGCCGCTCAGCAAGGACAGACGGACGCCTCGGGGGGAAGGCTTGGGGACCCAAGGGACCCACACAGCTGGGCGCAGGGGTCTGTGAGGGCAGCTGTGGGGGCCACGTCTGGGCTGCTGGGGGGACAGTTTTGGAATCAGGACAGAGGACAGAAAGAAGGCTGCAGCCGGGCCACCATGAGCTCTGGCGTCCTGTCCAAGCCTCCCGGGCGGGTGACATGACCAGCTCTGCGGGCCGCACACCCGGGGCTGCAGGATCGAGGGACTCCTGGGCACCCCCAGGAGAGACAAGCCAGCGCTGTGGGAGACTCTGCGCCCCCGCCCTGCCAACCCCCTGTGCAGGCCAGACGCGGGTCTCCCCAGCTCCAGCCTCGTCCCTGATGGGGGGAAAGGGTACCTCTGCCAGGCGTCCTTCTGGTCACCGTAAGTGGCGAGCGGCCACCTCTTGGCGTGCCGGGAAGGCAGCCCTCAGGGGGAGGGCCTGCGTCAGCGCAAAGCACCCCCCTTCCCAGCTTCCCAGAGGCAACAGCCGGGTAAACCGAGGCCGCAGGTGGCAAGACCCCGGAAGGCCTGAGGTCAGGGGAGCGAAGAGCTGAAGGGAGAACAACGTGAACGAGAGGGTGCGCGAGGGAATGTGTGAGCGTGTGGACAGACAGACGGCGACGCGCGGGTGAGCAGGCGGACCTGGGGCCAGTGGGGGTCAGCGGGAGGGATGGACGCAGGGGGCTGGCGCCGACAGTGGAGTGAGCGCACGGGCAAGAGGGCCGCCAGCGGCGCGCTAAGCCAGAATTTAAGTAAGCTTTGTTTTCTGGAACACTTTCAGGCTTCCAGAAAATTCTCAAAGGCAGTCCTACTTCCCGTACGCCTCAGTTTCCTGCTGTTGACACCTGACATGCGTGCGATGTGGTCGTTTATGTAATTACTCACCAGCGCCCAGGCTGTACTCAGCTCACCTGCATTTTCACCCCTTGTTGGACTTCTCTGCCCTGGACCCCGCTCGTCAGCAGCCGTCAGGGGCCCCCAGACTTGTCTTGTTGGGGACGACCATGACGGTTTGGGGGAGGCTGGGCAGGGAGTTGCTGGGATGTGTCTGATGTTTTCTCTTGGTGGGGCGGGGGGGGGGGGTTTGGGAGTGGGGGAGAAAGACCCCAGAGGCAGGGCCGTCTCCACTTCCAAGCGCTGGTCAGTGGAGTCAGCGTGACTCTGCTGGCGCTGCCCTTGACCGCCCAGGGGGTCCTCCCGCCGGGATGGAGCCGCCCCTCCCGCTTCCAGGCTGCCCTCTCAGCAGGAGGGCCCCAGTGCAGCCCCTCGGGCGAGCACCTGCTCACACTGCTTGGATCTCCCCCGCTGGGGGCTCTGCGCCTGCGCCACCGCCTTCTCTTCAGTCAGTGGCTCGTTTGCGTCACGGGGACTCAGGGATGCGGCTTTGCACGTGGCTGATTGCATCACGCACCGCGACGTGGATGATCGGCGTGTTCCCCTCACTCCACGTTCCTGGGGCGAGGCGCCAGGGGCCCGGGGAAGGGTGTTGGAGCTAAGGTGGGGCCTCGCGGAACGAGCGAGCCTCTTGGAAAGAGAAGACCCAGAGTCAGGGGGCCGAGAAGGCCGCAGAGGCCGGGGGGCAGGCGGGAGAGGCCCAGCCCGGGCCGCGGGGGCTCCGGAGAGAGCCAGCCCTGCCGGAATCGCGGTTTTGGACTTCCCGCCTCCAAGCCAGGAGCCCGCCAGGGCCTGTTTCTGAGCCGGCCTACTCTGGGACGTCACGGCCGCCAGGCACACCAGGCAGAGACCCTCTAGGACTACTTCACGCATTTTCTCGCTCAAATTGACCCAGCGCTGGCCACGGGGGCTGGTGCAGCGGGCTCCTGCGACGAAACTATTTCCAAAGAATCAATTCATTACTAGACGAGGGCGGGAAGTGGGAGAAAAAGGAGGCCCGTGGCTGGCAAACGGCAACCGACGTCCACACACCACCCCTGATCCCTTCCTTAGGAGCGCGGAGGCCACGGGGGCTTGCGGTGTGTCAGGGGATGCAGCGGGACCAGGCAGGTGTAGCAGTTTGATATGGTTCTGAAGTTCAAAGAGAGATACTGGGTTATGTTTGTATTTGGTCTATTACTGGGCGTGATTGAGCTATGATGAGGGCTTTGATGGGGCCACGTCGTTAGGGTGTGGAGTGTCACCCCTTGGTGGGTGGGGACTCACAGATAAAAGGCATGGCAAAGGACAGAGGTGGGGGTTTTTGATGTTGGCGTTTGACGCTGAAGCCCCAGGAAGTCAGCTCACAGAGGAGAGAGGAGCCAGCCCAGGGAGAGAGGAATGCTGAGTCCAGGAAGAAGCAAATGCTGGGAAGGAAGGAATCTTGAACCCAGAGAGAAGCAAGACCCTGGAAGGGAGGAACCCTGAGCCCAGAAAGAAGCCAGCCCTGGGAAGAGAGGAACCTCGCACCCAGAGGAAAGCAAGCCCCAGGAACACAGGAACCCAGGAAGCCTGAGCCCTCGCAGACGTCGGCAGCCATCTTGCTCCAAAGTAACTTATGCTTATGGCCTGGTATCTGCAAGCTCCTACCGCAAATAAATACCCTTTATAAACACCAACCCATTTCTGGTATTTTGCGTCAGCACCCCTTTGGTGACTAACACAGTGGGTGAGGGGCTGCAGGCCCAGCTCCTTGACCCTGATCCAGCTCCTTTGGGGCCCCTGCCTGGCCCCCAAGAGCTGTCACTGCCCCCCCAGAGAGAATGGTTAGCACCCCAGGATGCCCAGAGGAGGGGGTGGGTGCAGCTGGGGCCGGGTAACGGGCAGGGGGTGGAGACTGCACCCCAACATCCCACTTCCTCTTGCAGATCAGTCAGGTGTGACTCAGCGAAGGGGCATGGGGTGGGGCCCCCCGGGGAAGGTGGGTGAGGCCTGAAATGGGCCAGGGGTCCCAGTGGGCTCTGGGAGAGGGGGATGTGGTCAGTGTCCTGGTCTTGGGGGGCCCAGCTGGGGTTTCCTGGCTGGTGAAAAAAAACAACGAGGCCACCACTGCCCCGTGCCTGAGCCTGACGCAGTCGGCGCCCAATGGGGCTACAACCCGGGCCGGACCCCGGGCCCCGGGGTGACATGCCCGTGGGGTCCCCGCCTGCACGCCCGGAGCCGCTTTTCCTCCCTGAAGCTGCAGACAGGATGCTGGGAGCCAGCAGACGTGGCGAGCGGCTCTCAGCTGGGCTGGGGTCTGGTGGGGCGGACGGAGCGGGGGGCACAGTGGGCCCGACACACCCGGAACCCAGGCCGCGCACCCTGTCGTCCCACCGCCCGCCCCTGCCCGAGCCCCAGCGTGGCCGCGCCTCGACTCTGCCGCGGGCTCACGCGTGCCAGCCCACGGGTGTGCCCGTGGTCCCACCTGCCCCCCGGCGGGGACACCCGGGCCCAGCGCCAGAGCTGCTAGGGGGTCCAGGGGAGGCGGAGGGGGCTTCCCGGCGGCCCCCACGCTCCCGCAGGGCAGGGAGGTGACTCGGCCTCACCCGGGCGCTGCTACTGGCTTCTAGAAGGCCCCGTGGACCTGCGGGGCCAGCTCCTCCCGCTGGGGGCCGGGGGGTCCAGGAAGACCCCACAAAGGTAGAGCCAGGAGGGGGAGCTGCGGCGACGTGGAGGGTCCCTGCACTGGCGCCGCGCTTCAGAGGACCACGGCAACAACCCAGAGGGTCAAAGTGGGCCTGGCCGGCGTGGTCGCGGCCGGCGTAGCGTCCGTCCCCTCCGGGCCCACGGTGGCCTGGCCACCCAGGCCCTCCTGGACAGGCCCGGCCCGTGGGCGGCCGAACTGCAGCCACGCCCCGGCCGCGGTTTGGCACGGCTTCGTCTACTCACGGCGTGGGCCCCACGTGGCCGGGAGCGAGCGCCCACCCCCGCCGCGGCCCCGAGCCACTCCTCTCCGCGTCCCCCAGGTGTCCCTCTCGGGCACAGAGAGTCTAATTGCCTCGTCCAAAATGTAGCTGTCACGTTCAAGGGGCGCTTCCTGACTCCACCCTGCCTCCCAAATTCCTCCAAGGATGTCCTCCCCAGGCAGGGCTCCCGGGCAGGAGTCCCTGCTTGCATATTCCCAGGACGGGGAGCTCACCCCCTCCCCGGCTCCCGCTCAGCCCCCACCCCGTCCCCCAAGACCGCCCAGTCTCCTCTGCGGCCACAGCAGAAGCGGGCCACGCCCTGCCCGCAGGGGCCCTGCCACCCGCGGATGCCCTGGTATCGTGGGCGGGGCTGGGGGAGGGGCCGGCGGGAGCAGGTGGGGGCAGCTGGCCCTGCCGCCCCTCCCCTCTTGCCCGCCCCTTTTCGGGGGCCCCAGGGGCTCAGTCCTCAGGGACTGTTAACGGGCGGACGGACGGTCGCGGCCTAGGTGCTGGGCGGCAGCTGTGGCCTGCGGCCCCTCCCCGGCTGGAAACCGCAGGGCAGGGTGCAGGAGAGGGCTGGCGACATGGGGCGCTGGCGGGGCGTCAGGCTCGCCAAATGCCAGCTGCTGGTCATCGGACTCTTGGTCTTGGTAACGGGCAGGCCAGGTGGGGGGCGGGCGGGCTGCGGCTGAGGGGGGCAGACACCGCGGTCACCCCCAAAATGCTCTGCAGCATGAGCCCTACTCTCCCGTCCCGCCCCTGCGGCGAGCACCGGGGTCCTGGGGCTGCCCCCGCAGCGGCCCCTGGGCACTGTCTGTGACCCTCGGGCAGTGGGGGCCTGTGGGAGGCCAGAGGGTGAGCCCGGGGTCCTGGGGGCCATGACCCGGGATGGGGGGTGCAATACCCAAGGCAGGTGTTCCTGGACTCGGGGCTCCCCCACCTCGTCCCACTTAGGGTGCCTTCCCAGGACAGAGAGGGAACACAGGGCCCGGGTTGAGCCCCGCAGCGTGGGGAGGGGGCAGGGGGTGGCACGGGCTGGGTGGTCCCACTCCCCACCCTGCAGACAAGGACGGAGGCCCTGAAAAGCTGGGTGGGGGAGGGAGTGCGGTTGCGAGTCTGAAGGGGGGTCCGGGGCGAAGACCCCCTTGAGCCCACCCCACAGAGCCCCGGTGGCCCAGGCTGAGCCCGCCTCAGGGGGCACTGGGAAGCAGGGGCCCTGGTCGGGGAGCCCCCGAGGCTGCCCTTTGTCCGGGGTGCTCTGGGGGGCCTCCCCCGGCCCGCTGCGCGCTGACTCGGCCCCCGCCGCAGCTGCTGGCCCTCTCCGTGGCCGCCGTGACGGCTCTCGCCCACACCCACTTAGCTGTCGTCGGCCGTGTGGCCTTGGAGAGGAACCCCTACCAGGCCGTGCACCGCTGGGGTAAGTAGGGGCCTGGACTGGCAGCTCTGGGGAGAGGGGCTTCTGGTGCAGAGCCGGCGGGCGGGGGTCTCCCTGGGGGGCGTCGGGCCAGTCCTGCTGTGGACAGGGCCTCTTCCCGGGGACAAAGCCATGGGCAGGTCCCCCAGCAGGCCTCTGAGGGGGCAAGCCCTTCACCCCCTTTTCCCAGTGTGCCCCCCGCTCACTGCCCCACCCTCCCTCAACCTCCCCTCTCCCGAGCCTGGCTCCCCTGGCCCCGGCAGCCGCCCCCCTCCCCCGAGGCAGCAGGGAGGGCAGCAAGGGGCAGGGAGCCCCCCGGGGTCCGAGCTCCTCGGGGCAGGCTGGGCCTGGAGCTCCTGTCCTGGGTCACCTGCCCGCACTTGGCTGGTGCCCGGCCCCATTGGGAGGCCAGGCCTCAGGGACAGAGTGGGTGTGTTCGGGGTAACGCCGCCTTCCCCTGCGCCAGGACCCCCGGCCCGCAGTGAGGGCTCGGTTCAATGCGGGGGCCGCCCGCGGCAGAGTAGGGGTGCGGCCTGGAGCTGGCGGTGGGCGCGTCAGTGGAAGGGGGCTCAGCCTGTCGTTGATGTCACGCATGCGACGGAAATGTCTGCACACCTGCGGCGCCAGCCTCTGCTCCGGGCACGCAGCGTGTCCGAGGGTGGAGGAGCAGCGCCGGTGGGGGGGCTGGGGGGCGCGCGCTTACAGAGAGCCGTGGGGCCTCTTCCACGGGCACTTGGAGCAGGCCCTGAGGACAGGAGGAAACCAGATGTGCAGACACGTGGAAGACGCAGAGTGTTCCAGAGAGAGGGGGCCACGACAGAGCAGGGAGCAGGGGGTGTATGGGCGAGGGCGAGAGGCCGAGGCGGGGACAGGGGGAGGTAGGGGCCTGGGGCGGGGGGCTGCAAGGAGCCCACACAGCTCTCCGTACACCCGGCACACCGGGAGCCTGCAAACCCCGGCTGGCCCGGCCTCGTCAGCTTTCCAAGTTCCCAGGAGCTCCTGGAACGTGCGGCCGGGGTGGGTGGCCAGGGGCCAGGCTGGAGCCAAAGCTGCGGCCAGGTGTGCACAAAGTGGGTCTCAGTGTTACCTGCTGGAGAGGGAGCCGCCAGGATGGGTGTGCCAGGCAGACGGGGCCAGCTGCAGGGCAGCGGGTGGGTGACAGGGAGACCCCCGGGAACAGTGCCGGGCAGCTGGTCCCACAACCCGACGGTTCAAGGACGGAGCCCTGAGACAGGGCGGGCTCCCCAGGAGCGCTGCAAGGTAGGGGTGGGCAGGAGGGTCCTCCAGGGGGAGCAGGGTTCCCTGGTGCCAAGGGGGCAAGGTCGCGGGACCGAGCCACTTGGAGGCCTTGGGGAACAGTGACGAGAGCCATTTGGGGTGCAGGGAGCTACCAGAGGGGGCTCCAGAGGGCTGAGAAGTGAAGCAGAGAGGAGAGGCTCCGCGGGGGAGGCAGGCGGTGCAGCCTTTGTGCAGAGGGGCTGGGGGGTCGGCGGGGGGGCCGGATGTGGCCTGGCGGGGGGAACGCCTTCCCTTCGGCTCGCTGGTGCAGAGACCGGCCTCTGGGGAGACCAAGGCCCACGGCCCCCAGGCCTCCTGCCCTCGGCTCCACTTCCTGGCACCGGACCCCAGGACCCCTGCCTGGGGGAGCAGGAAGCCGGGGCTGCTTCCTTAGATTGCCAGGGTCCCCCGGAAGGGTCCCTGCTGATAAGGCGACCAAACAAACCCTCCCTCCACGGGCTGGGGTGGGGGCAAATGTGGCTTCAAAGATAGTCCCTGGCCAGAGCAGGAAGGGCGTGGGGGGGGGGTCTTCCTGGTTTTGGGGGAGGGGGCTGCTGGGGGGGCGCCTCCCGGTCTGTGGGCCGGCCCCCCCTCACCGCCCGCTCCCTCCCCAGCCTGCTACGCGGGGATGGTCCTGGCCGCGCTCCTGAGCCTGGGGGCCCTGCTGAGTGCCGCAGCGGCGGCGCGGGAGGCTGAGGGGCTCATGGCAGGGGTGAGTTCTCCAGGCGCCCCCACCCCAGCCCCGCGGGGAGCCCGCCCCCTCAGGGAACAGAGGCCGGGCACGCGGGGCAGCCGGGCCCTCTGCCAGCTCCAAAGGCAGAGCGCAGCACCCCAGCCCCGGAGCTGGGCCCGAAGGCCACGGGGGGGCTCTGGCTCCTTCTAGAGACACAGGGGCCCCTCGGAATGGAGTTCGGGTGAATTCCATCTTCCACTGGGCACCCGGTCAGCAGCCCAGGGTGCCCGTCCCACCCGCCCCCACCAACTCCCACCTTCCTTCGCAAGCTGTCGGAGGGGTGTCCCCCCACCCTGCCATAGGCCCCTCCACCTCCACCCCACATGTAGGGCCTGCGGGGTCCCTCGCACCTGTTCGTGGGCCCCCCGGCCACCCCAGCCAGGCCCCGGGAGGTCACCCCAGGTCCTACCTGCCAGCTGCCCTGCACAGACCCCTCCACTGCCCCCTCCCCGGGGGCCACGGCTCCCCGCCAGGGCCCAGGCTCTCCACTCTACCCAGCTGCCTGGCTCTCACACCTTCCTTGCCCCAAGCCCTTCTCAGGCTCCCTGGCACCCAGAGTCAGTCCAGCCTCTCTGCGGAGACCTCCTGCCAGCTCCCCCCTTCCCCGCCCCCCTCCTAAAACACGGTCCACCCCTGCTGGGCCGGCTGTCAGGTTTGGAGCTGTCCATGGGGACAGTGGCCCTTGGGGGCTTGGGCCCAGGGCTCTGAGTCCCTGGGTGGGTTCCGAGGCCAGACCCCTCCCCTAGGCCAGAATATCCGCCAGCCTCCTTCCCCAGCAAATGTTCGTTGAATGACTGCGGGTTTGTAAATCTCTCCAAGGGCGGGCTGGGTGGCCTCCTGAAGCTTCTGCCCTGTGCCAGCAGCCCCGGCAGGCGTGGGGGGTACAGAGCAGAATCCAGGCCGCTGGGCCCTTGCCCTGGGCGTGGGCGCGTGCGCAGGGACAGAGCTGGCAGGCGTGGGCGGAAACCCTGGCTGTGCAGCCACACCCCCGCCCGGGCGGGAGGGCGGGGAAGGGAGGCCCCGCGGGGAGGCGACGAGGGTGGCGGACTGTTCCCGCCAAAGGGGGTTCCGGAAAGCACGTGGCACAGGGACGCCAGGGAGGCGCAGCCGCGCGGGGCCGCGGGGCCGGCCAGCAAGGGGCGCCGCGGGGCGGGCAGCGGGCAGGGGCGCGGCGTGGGGGGGCCGGAGCCGGGCTCCTTCAGGCCGCGGGTGTGGCCCAGTCGCCCCCGACTCGGGCTCTGGGCCCTGCCCTGGGGAGGGGCTCGGGGACCCTGGGCGCTCAGCCCGGCGACTCCCCAAAGCCGGTGGGGCTCCACGGGGCGACGCGGCCTCCGCCCCCTGCCCGCACCTCGGCCCGTGGCCCCATCTGGGAGTGGTCTCAGCGCGGCCCCCTGGGGCCCGGGGAGGCCTCTGAGGGGGCGGCACCTGCCCCTTGAGTCGCGTGCGTGCACGTGCGTGTGCCGCGTGCACGTGCGCGGGGGGGGGGGGGGGCTGGCCTGCCCTCCGGGGCTGTCGTCGTGGCGCGTGGGGCCGAGCGCCGTGCGCACCCCCTGCGTGTCTGCGTGTGCGGGCACACGGGGAGGCGGGGGGGGGGGGGGGCTGCGGAAAGCCCCTCACCGAGCCCGGCTCCGCCCGCGGCGCCCCTTCCCGCCCCGCCTCGCGCACAGGAACGCGCCCGGGCCGCGAGCTGGCAGGGCCGCCCCGTCCGCTCGGGTGTCTGCTCGTTTGCAGTTGGGAGGAGTGAGGAAGGCGCCGGGGCCGGCCGCTGGCAGCCCTGCGGCGCGGGGGCCTGGTGCAGGGCCTGGGGCTGGGGCCTGGGCGCGCCCGTGGCCGCCGAGACCCCTGCGCAGGGCGCCGAGGGGCGGGGAGGCGGGAACTGGGTGCTTCTCCCCCAGGAGTGAAAAGTTTCTGGGAAGGCCCGTCCCAAGCTGGCTCGCGGCCTCAAGCCCGGAGGCGGCCTGGAGCAATGGTTTCCAGATGGGGCAGGCAGGCCGGGGCCGGGGGCCAGGCTGGAGCGGGGTGGGGGAGGGAGAGGGGTGGGAGGAGGAGGGGGAAGAGAGAGGAGACAAAGAGGAGCGGGAAGAGAGGAGGGAGGGAGGGAGGGAGGAGGGGGTGGGGGGAGGGAGGAGAATGAGGAGGGGTGGGGAGGAGGGAGGGGAATGAGGAGGGGTGGGGAGGATGGAGGAGGGGGGGGAGGGGTGGGGGTGGGGAGGGCAGCCCCCGGAAACCGAGGCCCTGCCATCTCTGGGAAGGCAGAGGGAGGGGGCGGGAAACTCTGCCCCCCAGCCCTGCTTTCCTGAGCTGGAAGCCCCCAGTCCTGAGCCTGGGGGCGTGGGGGTGCTCGCGGGGCCGTGGCACTGCCCTGTCCTGGCCTGTCTCTCCGTCCCTGCCCGTCCTGTCCAGTGTCCTGGTGGTCTCCGTCCGTTGGTCATCTGTTCTCCGGCTGTCTCCCTGGGGGAGGCTCCCGGGCAGGGCCCGGCCACGCGACACTCACCCCAGCGCGTGGCCGCGGCGGGGAGGTGGCCTCCGGAGGTCAGGAGGCGCGGCCACCCTGGGCCCCTGCCTGGCCCACCCTGCCACCCCGACTGCGGCTTCCTGCAGCCCACGGGGGACCCACCTGGAGAGCCTGGGCTTGAGGCCCAGTGGCAAATTCCAGAAAACAGAAGGAAACCTAAAGAGAGCAGGGCACGCAGCTCCTGCACTGGGCCCTGGGCGCCTCCCTGCACAGAGGGCAGGACGGGGACCCTGCCGGCACCCCCAGACCCTGGCGCCTCCCGAAGCAGCCCCTGTGGCCGTGGCCTGGGCTACTGGCTCGACAGGCCTTCGAGCCACGGGGGCGGGGGGAAGGCGCCAGAAGAAAGGGCGGGAAGGGGCCTGGGGCCCGGAAGGGGGGGCAGCCCCGCAGAGTGACCGCCCTCCCCCCAGGGCTTCCTGTGCTTCGCCCTCGTGTTCTGCGCGCTGGCTCAGGTGGCCTTCTGGAGACTGCGCAGCCCCAGCCAGGTGAGTGCCCTGCCCAGGTGAGTGCCAGGCTGCCTGGCAGGCTGCCCGGGGAGTGGGGCCGTCAGCTCCACTGCACTCTCGTCTCCCACCGCTGCTTCCTGGGGAGACCCCGCTGCGGCTGGGTGAGGGTCCGGGGATGCGGGGGGAGGAGGAGGTGAGCGGCAGCTTTGGGCCGTGGCCGCACCCCAGCCCCTTCTGCAGGAATTGGGGTGCGTCTCCCCGCTGAGCGCCTCAGCCCTGCCGTACTCGGACCCCAGAGGATGCCCTGAGGAGCAGGAGGGGTGGGAGAGGGGGAGGGTTAGGCCAGCTCGTGGGAGACGGGTCCGGGTGCCCAGAGAGCGCCTTCGGGGTGCTGCGGCGGGGGGCGGGCAGGAACCTGGGGACAGGGTGCCCAGGCCTCACTCCAGGGTGGCCGTGTCCTGTGGGCTGGCAGCCAGGACGCTGAGCTGCCCGAGGCGGGGGGGCTGGCCCAGGTGACCCCGGCGTGGGCAAAGTGAGAACACTTCCCTGGGGACACCTGCTCCGGCTCGGGTCCCGGGAGGCGCCTCAGGACCTGGAACCGCTCTCCCGGCCTGGGGCGGGGGTTCAAGGGGGGGGCCCCCGGCCAGGTGGAGGAAGGGGTGCTCAGAGGGCCACAGAGGCCCTGCACCCAGGGACGGCCGCCCTGCTCCGCGGCCCACTGCACCCAAGCTCGGGCTTGGCCCCTTCCCAAAGGGCCCCCTGCCCACGGCCACCTCTGCCCCACCCAGCCCGCAGGCCCACTGAGGGCCTCAGGGAGGGACCCTCGTGCCCCCTGCCGCTGCCGGCCTCTGAACCCCGCTGCTGTTCCCCCCGTGTCCCCCGCTGCGGGGCCATAGGGCGCGCAGGGGAGGGGCCGGCCAGCCCCACCCCCCAGCTGTGGACGAGGCCCCGGGGCCTAACCGAGCTCCACTTCAGGGGACAGCCCAGGCCAGGCGGGCCCCCCAAGGTGGCTGGCGGGGCTGGGGGGGTGGGGTGCAGGCGTGGAGGGCTCCCATCTCCACCACCCCAAGCAGGGGAGGCAGGGGGCGTGTGCCCCCAAACCCGGGGGCCCACGCAGGCTGCCAAAGCCCTTGGGGGGGTGGGGTGGCTGGCCCAGGGGCCTGGCCGGTTCCGAGGGTGCCGTGGGGGGGATGTTGGGTCCAGGGGCTTGTGTGCCCTCTCTGGACCCTGCACCCACTTTCTCCTCGCGGGCCCTGGAAGCTATGGAGAGCACAAAGCAGGTGGGAACCCCAGCTGCTGGCTCGCCCCCTTGCTGAGCAGATGGAGGGGCTCAGGCCCAGCCTGAGCAGGGGAGCGGGAATGCGACCTGGGGGTGCCCCGGCCTCCCCCCAAAGCTCGTTTACCACGTGCGCTGCTCTTCTCCCTTCCCAGCCCGGGGCTCGCCGTTCTGTAGCCTGGGCAGAAGGCTGTTCCTTGGACTGGAGCCCCCCACAGGGAGGCCTCAATTGCTGCCCCTTCCTGGGGAGGCTGGGCTTTGGCCAGGGACGAGGCCAGCAAGTGGGTCGGGTGCAGCGGGCACGGCCGTCAGTAGGCCTCCCCGCAGCCCGCGAGCCGCTGGCCACGGCTCTCCTGTCCCCAGGAGATAGGAAAACGGACTGCCCGCTTCCGTGACAACTGCTGTGCTGGCCAAATGTGGCAGCCCGCGAGGCTGCATGCCCACGCTTTCTGGCCTCCTCTTGGGCCCCTCTCCTGAGACCACCACGTGGGTGCCGTGGCTCTCAGGGCCTGCAGGACGACCTCAGGCCCCACCCAGCGCCCCTGGCCTCCCCCAGAGCCCCCGCCCCGCCCCCTCCCGGCCACCCCGCCCGTGCAGCTGCACAGGTGAGGCCTGGCGGGGGCGACCGGGGCTGCTGTAGAGACGGTGGGACGGGGCTGGCCGGCGTCCGAGCAGATGGCCAGGGGGGTTGGTCTTGGGGCGAAGCGTGGCAGGGCCTCCCGCCCACCTGGGGGTGCTGGGAGGGGACATCTGGGGGACGAGGAGCAGCAGCCCAGGGACCCCCACCCATTCCAGGTCCTCACCCTGGACCCCCGGAAGGTGAGGTGTGGAGACCCCACAGCCTGGCGGGGGCGCCGGGGCAGGCCACCCACCGGCCTGTCTTCTCAGGGTCCCCGCAGGCCCCGGGGAGCAGCCGGCGGGCAGGCTTTGGGGTCCCAGGTGGGGGGCTGGCTGCACTGTGCTCCACTTTTCGCCCGGGCGAGGGGCTCGTCGCCCCTGCTTCCAGGGTCCTGGGGGGAGACCCCAGGTGAGCAGAATCGAGAGCCCCCGTCGCCAGCAGGGAGCGTTTCTCCTATTACTATTACTAATAACAGCGACGCCTCGCCCAGAGCCGAGCAGGCCTCGGAAGGAGTGGGGCAGCCCTGAGGGGTGGTCCAAGCGGGCCCCCACGTCACGGCTGCCTGCCCTGCCGACCCCAGCCCCAGCCTCACCAGGACCCCCTCCCGCGAGACCAGCCCACGACCTTTGTGCAGGAGCCTGGCACCGTCGGAGAAACTGAGGCCAGGAGCGGGCCCCAGCCTGCTCCTGCCCCCGGCCCAGGGCACTGCCCACTTCTGCCGGGTGGGGAGGGAAGGGCCGGCCACCTTGGGCACAGGCCTCGCCTCGGGTCTGGCTTCTGCTACCCAGCGGCCAGCGGGACGGTGAGCGCCAGGGGTGCGTTTGGGGGACAGTCCTGAGCTGCTCTGCCTCAGGGCTCGGGGCACAGCTGGCCAGGAGAGGCGCCACTGCCCACCGCCCGCCTGCGCGGCCTGAGCCCTCGATGAGGCTGGCTGCGGGGCCTGGCGGGAGTGCCCCTGGGGCAGCCCCCAGCCCCCAGCAGTCTCAGCCACTAGCCGGGCATGGGGTGTGGGGAGGGGAGGGGGCAAGCCCGGGCGACCTGGAGCAGTCGGGGGCCTTCCCGGAGGAGGCGAGGCCCCAGGTGTCTTGGAGGGAGCGCCTTGGCCAGGGAAGGGCCCTTCAGCGGGGGTGGGGTAGCGGGGGTGAAGCAGGGAAGGGGAGACGAGAGGGGCAGAGGCGAGGAGCCGGGGCCGGCTGTGCCTGGCTCGAGGGCAGAGCCCGGCCAGGCCCCCGGACCTCGTGCTCCACCATCCGCCCCAGGGGTCCCGCCCACCCAGGACTGGCCCTGGGGGCCGCAGCTTCCCTGGCCAGAGGCCTTGCTGCGAGCCCAGCTGCCGGGATCTCAGGAATGGGTAGAGGAGAGACCTAGAAGCATCCCCAGAGCCTGAGTGGCCTCTCCGCCCGGCCACCGACAGCCTCCACGGAAGCAGGGTGGACACGTCCAGCCCCTCGGGGCTCTGTGAGGCTGCGGCAGTTGGGGGGCAGCGGGGCCCTGCACCTCGGTTGAGTTGGGGAGTGGTCCCCACACCTGGGGCCCTCTCTGCTGTGGGCCAGCCGCAGCCGCTGGGGGACGGGCTCTGCCTTCCGGGGGCTCCGCCTGGCTGGGGGCCGTGGATGGGGGCAGCTGGGCAAGGCAGGAGTCCGGGGGTCTCCGGGGCCGGAGCCCATCCCATGATGCTCCCTGGCAGGTGGAGGACGCCGTGCTGGACGTCTATGACCTGGTGTACGAGCGGGCGCTGAGGGGCCCACCGGGCAGCGGGAGGCAGGAGCTGGCGGCCGTGCAGGACGCGGTGAGTGGGCAGAGCCAGGGCTGGTCAGCTCCCGCGGGCACTGGGCGGAGCCAAAGCCAGGCGCAGGGCAGGGGTCCTGGACATGGGCCCGCTGCCTCTGCCCCGCCTTGGTCCTTCTGAGATGGGTCCCTGTCACCAACCCTGGAAGGTGTCTGGCCAGGCGGCCACAGGAGGGGCAGGGTCGGGAGGGGGCGTGCCGGCAGGGCAGGGGGCACAGCCCCTCCTGCCGGGGGCCCAGGGCTCGGGGGTGCCAGTGGAGGCCACCGAATCCTCCGAGCCCCAGTCCCGGCCTCTAGCTGGCTCTACCTGGGTCCGCCCCTCCGCCGGGGACCCTGAGCTGACCGTCTTGTTCTAGTTTGGGTGCTGCGGGAAGAGCTCCCCTTTCAGCCTCCTGAGACGTGCGGAAGTGGAGCTGTGCCCCGGGGCAGAGGGGGAGAAAGAGGTGAGGAGGGGGCTGGGGGCCCGCAGGCTGCAGGAGGGTTCGGGAGTGGCCTGGGGCGGCTGGGGGTGTGGGGCCTGCAACCAGGGGCTGGCAGGGTTGTCTGGCTCCCATGGGCCTCACACACCATTGATTCATTGGCTCCTTCATTTACTCATGCAACTGTGAGCTTGTCTTAGAGGCCACTGACACTAATTTTTAAGCCACTGTCCCTGCCTGTGGAACCCTCTAGGAGCACAGGGAGCAGGTGGGAGGCAGGTTGTGGTCGGCTGTTGGGGTAACGCAGGCATCCTGTGGGGGTGGTCTTTGAGCTCCCTCCCCTCTACCCTCCCACAGAAGGGGCTGGAAGGAGAGAGCTGGCTGGAGGGTCAGGGTGGTCCCCGCTGGCCTTCAGGGACCACCAGTGGGATGGGGCAGGGGCCCTTCCTTCCTCCTCCCCCTCCTCCCCTCCACGGGCCGCCTGCCCAGATGCCCTGCCTGGCGGCGAGAGGCCCCGGCAGCCCTCCACGAGGCGGGGCGCAGGCAGCTCGAATGTGGCAGGCGGAGGGGCGGGGTGGTGGGTGGTCCAGCAGGCCTGCTCCATCCCTGATGGGCCGGGCGGGCGAGCGTGGCCTCAGGCACGTCCCGAGGGCAGGGGACGAGGGGCCCGGCTGTCAAGCCCCCCTGGGAGCAGAGGAAGGCAGCACAGGCTGGGGGTCCGCAGAGCCACTGGGGACAGTGGGCCTGCCAGGCGGGTGCTGGGGCTGGTGAGCGGGGGTGTCAGGCCCCAGTGTCCGGTGGTACCAGCATCTGTCTCCTCCCGCCTGGAGGAAGCAAGAAAAGGGGGGCTGGGGGCCCAGGGGGCTCCTGGGGTGGGTCATCCAGGGTCGCTGCCCCAGGAACCAGGGAGCCCAGAGCTCCAGGGCAACCCAGCAAGCCCTCAGGGAGGCCCAGGCCTCCTCGCCCTGCCCATCCTGCCCGCACCCACCTGGCATGCATTGGGGTCCTTCACAGAACCAAATATGTTGGCTGGAGGGGTTCTGGGTTGGCCGTCCCTCCTGCTTGGAGGAGAGACCCCGCGGGTGCCCTGCCCAAGGATGGCCCCGGGCCCTGCCCCGCCGGCTGCCTCCCTGCCGTGGCCGGCGCCCTCCCCTGCCGTGGCCGGCACCTTCTCCCGAGGGCTGAGCACCGGAGACCCAGAGCGGGACCCCGCATGGGTGACTCAGGCAGCCCGAGCCACCCAGGGTCCCCGCAGGGGCTGGCCCCACCCCGCTCGGGTGGCTCTTTGCTCGGGGGCGCCCATGACCAGCGGGGTCGCCCCCTCCAGGACTGCCTGCGCGGGATCCGGGGCCTCCTGCGGACCCTCCTGGGCACTGCCTCCACCCTGACCTGCCTCGTCCTGGCCCTCATGGTACCCGCGCCCTCCCCTCCCGGGCGGGAGAGGGGGTGGAGGGGGGCGCACCCAGCTCCTGCCGGCCCCCGACGCCCCGCCTGCGCCCAGGTGTACGCCATGCTGCTCAGCGCCTTCCTCTGGTTCGCCATCCGCGCCGGCTGCGGCCTGGACCGCAGGGGCCGCTACAGCCTGACACCGCGCTAGCCACTTCCCGCCGGCCGCCTGCACCTCTGCCCAGCGGGGCGGGACCCCAGGCCAAGGACCGAGGCTGACTCTCTACAGGGGAGGTACCTGGGGGGGCGGTGCCAGGCAAGCCCAGCCCTGTGACAGCCACACATGGACGCTCCTCTGCTCCCACCCCCTCAGACCTGCCCTCCCAAGGGCCCTCTCTGCCAGCAGGGGGAGAGGGGGTGGCTGCTCCTGGGCCCCGAGTGTGGTCCCCAGGCCAGGATCTCAGATACTGGGGAGCCCTAGGGCCCCAAAACAGGAAACCAGCAGGACCGCAGCCGGGAAGCCCCTCCTGCTCCTGGGGGCTCAGGACCACCCACCTCCCTCCCGGGCATCTGCCTCTGGCCGCCTGGACCCCCTTCCTTCCCATCGTTAGAAAGGAAGCTGCACCTGGAGGAAAACAAAGGCTCACCCGATTGTGGAGGAGAAAAGAACTTTATTAACCATCTTGCAAGAACGGACACACGACCTGGATAACACAACCAGCCCAGCAAACAGCAAGAAATGCTGACATTTATGCCCTAAACCTAACACGAGGGTCCCTCCCCTGTGCCCATTGACTGGCCACTTCAGGGGTCACAGCCTGTCGGAGAGATCTAACTAGCTCATGCAGTTCCCACTCTCAGTCCCTGCTCCCGCGTTCCCTACGCTCTGCCGGGCTGGGTGAGCTCAGCGCCGCTTTCACTCCAACAGGCTTTTCAAATTTGGCACCACTTTCACCACTGGTCCCGCCCCCAGCGCTCCCCATTGGCCCTCCCTGCTCTGGCCCCGCCCCCAGCACTCCCCATTGGCCCTCCCTGCTCTGGCCCTGCCCCCAGCACTCCCCATTGGCCCTCCCTGCTCTGGCCCTGCCCCCAGCACTCCCCATTGGCCCTCCCTCGTTTCTGCGCCACTTTTCAAATTCCTGGCTGCCAAAGCCGCTGGCACCCTTACCCTCCCTCTTCAACAGCAGAGCCGCTTCTGCTTTGTGAATATTAAACTTGACCCTTTCCCACACCATCCGGGGACCTTGCCTGGCCCCTTGCATTCTAGAATGGCCACCACCACCCCCACTGCTTCTCAGTGCCCACAGCCACCGGGCCCAGCAGCCCAGGTCCCCCTGACTCTCCTGACACACCTGTACCCAGCGCTCCTTGGCACAGGCACTGTCCAGGACCGGGCTGGTCACTGGAGCCCTCCTGGCCCTCGGCTGTGCCAGCACAGCTGTCCCAGCCCCTGCCCTGCCCCCGCCTGCCCCTGAGTGAGACGCCCCAGCCAGCGGCCCTCACGTAGCCCTTAAGAAGAGGCTGAGGGGCTGTCCCCTCCACCGCAGTGTGGGCTGGAAAAGGGGAGAAGACCCAGCTGGATGGTGGAAAAAAAGAATCATTCTGAGAAGGTGTGGGACCAGGCCGGAAGAGCCAGGCTGCAGGACTCCCACTGGGCTAGTCACCTGTGCCACGTAACAAATAGCACATGTCTAGCACCTTAAGACAATGCTATGCTAGTCACCCGTGCCATGTAACAAAACATGTAGCACATGTTTAGCACCGTGTGGGGTCCCAGCAGGTAAACTCAAGGCACCTGTGGGGCTGGGTTCTCGCCTGCAGGCTCTGGGGAAATGGCACTCCAGGCTTGTGGTTCGAGGACTGGCCGTCCCACTTCCTGGCTGGCTGTCAGCTGGGGTCCGTCCCCTGTGGTCTAGAGGTGCCCGCCTTCCCTCGCATGTGGCGCCTCCATCTCGCCATTGGCTGCAGCGTGCCCAGCCCCTCCCACGCCTTGCCTTTCTCTGACTTCTGCTCTCAGCTTCCAGGGCTCGTGGGATGAGGTCGGGCCCAGCTGGAGAACCCCTGTGGACGGGGTCCGCTAGCAAGCTCCCAGGCCTCGGGGGCTAGGGCGGGCTGTTCAATGGGGCCACTCTGGAAAGCCCGCCCCGCTCAGGCCCCCTCGGGGCGCTCAGACCCGCTCTGCGGATTCTCTCTGTTCCTGAGCGTTTGCGTCATTTCCTCAAAACCCAAAGGAGGCTGGGGGAGGCGCGGGGCCTTCAAACCTCCACAGAGGAGTCAGGCTCTGCCACCCCCAAGACCAGTAATGGGGGATCGCCCCCAAGTGAGGGGGCTCTCCTTTGGTGGGAAGCCAACACGTGCCAACTGCCCACCGCGGTCCAGTCTCCAGCACGTCCACTGAAGCCCACCCCCTTGCCTGACCAGTCTCTTGCACACACACACACACATGCACACTTCCACGTCCCAAATCAAGAACAGGGAAGTGGACTCTGCCCAGTGGTTAGGGCGTCCGCCTACCACATGGGAGGTCCGCAGTTCAAACCCCGGGCCTCCTTGACCCGTGTGGAGCTGGCCCATGCGCAGTGCTGATGCACGCAAGGAGTGCCGTGCTACACAGGGGTGTCCCCGCGCAGGGGAGCCCCACGCGCAAGGAGTGCACCCGTAAGGAGAGCCGCCCAGCGTGAAAGAAAGTGCAGCCTACCCAGGAATGGCGCCGCACACACGGAGAGCTGGCACAGCAAGATGACGCAACATAAAAAAACCACAGATTCCCGTTCCGCTGACAACAACAGAAGTGGACAAAGAAGATACAGCAAATAGACACAGAGAACAGACAACTGGGGTTGGGGGGAGAAGGGGAGAGAAATAAATAAATCTTTAAAAAAAAAAACAAGAACGTACCCCCTCACCTAGGGTCCGGTCACGCCCACAGTCGAGTGTGCGCAGGCCATGTCCCCGCGCCCCCATGCCCAGCAGCCACCTGCTGCCGGGGCTCCTCCGGTTCTGACCCCAGTATTCTGCAGCCTGGAAGTAAATATAAGAGCCCACCGGCGACACATGCTAGAAACCGCGAAGGCGCGGAGAGAAAGGTCAGGCAGGGGTTGGCTTCTGTAAAAGGGCGCACGTTGCAGGCAAGACGACGCTCCAGAACGCGCATCGCAGCAGCAGTCGCGAGGCCGCGGCTTGAACTCGTGGCTTGTCGCCGCAGCGGGCCAGGGGTCTCTACGTGGTGGGTGACCCAACTCTTCAATCCTGGGGGCTGTGCCCCGTGCCGGGCCGCCCCTTAGAGCTGCCGTGGCCCTCCGCCACTTCCATCGCCACGTGGCCGGATGAGGAGAGTCCCTCGGGCCACCCGCAGCCAGCAGTGCCGTCTCCGTTTGCTCCGGACCACCCCAGCCATCGCCGTGGCCCCCTCTGAGGCCCCTTACCCCAGTGGCAGAGAACCCCCAAATGGCCAGGTGGCGCCCACAGCTTCCAATTCCACGAGGCTGACCAAGCATTCCTTGGTTGGTTACTAAAATCTCCAAACCGGGAGAATATGGACCAAGAGGCACGAGAAGTAAAACGCGTGTGGACGCCTTGTTAGCTACAATCATAAGACGTGCCCTTGTGCCCCCCGACGTGGGGGCTCTGGTGCAGGGAAGCAGCTCTGTGCATGAGCCGGGTCCCCCGGAAGCAGCAGCGTGGCCTCCCGGCGCACTGCGGAGAAGGCTGGTCCCCCGGGCCCAGGGGCAGTGACTCTGGCGTCACGGGGGAGATGGCGGCCCGCGCACCCTGAGCTGGACCACGCCCCGGGCCTGAGCCCCGTCGCATGAACAGGGACCTTGTCTGGAAATAGGGTCTTTGCAGATGTGCCTGGTTAAGCGGGGGCCAAACTGGACTGGGTGGGCCCTGAGCCGAGAGGGCTGTCCACGTGAGAGGGCTGGGTGGACACGGGAGAAGGCCCCATGGCAATGGACAGGGGCGGGTGGCCACCACCCAGAGGCTGGATGAGGTGGGAGGGAGCCACCCCTCCAATTCGGACTTGTGACCCCCAGAGCCGCCCACTGGGACCTTGACTCCGGCAGCCGCAGGACACCATGCCATGGAGCCCTGGACCGCTTCTCAGTGTCCTCCTGCCGCTGCCAAGCCGGTGACAGCCAGTAAGAGGTGCGGGGCTTTGGGGACCAGGGTGACGGGCCTGGCTGCGAGCAAGCAGCGGCCGCAGCGGCGGGGAAGGCACCGAGGGCGCGGGCCAGCGTGCGCGCCCGCACGCGGGTGGGGAAGAGGGCCAGAAGGCGCCTGCTGCCCACTTCCTCAAGCAGCGCAGAGAAGTCCCGCACCTCCCCGGGACTGGCTGAACTGGCTCTGTGCTGACCTCATCGTAGTCGTTTGCTCTTTGTTCCTCCTGGGATAATAACCGGCACTTCCCAGTTCTGCTCCCAGGAACGTCGGGAGTAAGACAACATCTCGGCAGAACCACGGAAGAGAACCGGAGCCAGGAGCAGGACAGCCCAGGAAACCTGCCGCTTCTCGGGGAGAGAAGGCTGCGCCTGCGGCGCCAACCAGGGGCTCTGCGCGCAGGAGGCACCCCGAGAGGCCCTGCAGAGAAACCCCAGGGTCATCCCCACGGGGCAGGAAGGCGGCGCCGAGGCGTCACTGCGTCCCCAGCCCCCTCCCACTGTAGAAACCCAGACCCTCCTCTCACTTTGAACCGGCTTTGGGGAGAGCCCCCAGTTCCCCCCTTGCGCCTGCTCACGAGAGGCAGGCTTCCCCCTCGCGGGGCCGGGGCCGGCGGCCTGTCTGATGGAAACGGCTGTGCTTAGGTGACAACGTAAAAACATTTTCACAAAGCACCGTCGACCTGCGGACCACGAGGAGGAAACCTAATGGAGACGACGGGCTTTAGGTGTGCTGTAACTAGAATACGGGTTCATAAACCGTAATAATACGACAATAACTCAAAACGTCCACTGTGTGTGGGGGGCGGCATAGGAATTCTGTACTTCCTGCATGATTTTTTTGTAACCCTGAAACTGCTCTAAAGAGTAAAATAAACCTAAAAAAGGGTCAAATGATCTCTCGAGAGGAAGGGTGGCTCCCAAGGCATTAGGGCAGTTGAGCAAGTCAGGCCCTGAACACTGTTGCAAGTGTCTCTGGATGTGGCTCCTCGGGAAATGGAGATTGGCTGTCGCTGAGGGCCACAGGGGAGGGGAAAATGGATGTTGAATGGATGGAAACAAGGTAAATGTGGGGGTAAGAGAGGAGTTTTGGGAGAGTACACAAGGATGGATATAAAACATGTAATATTACACCAAAAACATATAGGGGATGACAGACTAATAATGTAAACCATAATGTAAAACATAGGATAACTAAAATTTAGAAAACTGTATATCCTAAAGTATGGACCACAATGTAAGCACAGATGTCACCTTGTTTGAAAGCTATTGTCTCGGAGTCTGTATATCAGTTTCAGTAAATATGATATGAATAAGTTATAAGATTATCACTGTGGAAGGGAAAAGGTTTTATGGTGGATGTGTGGGAGTACTGTATATTGTATACATGAATTACTGTGATCTAAGGCTCTTGTGAAGAGAAGCTCAATAATTAGGAAAAAAGAAAAGAAAAAGATAAAATGTAGAATTTTTCCAAATCAATACGTATTCTAGATCTAACCTTTAAACTCATCGCTATATTCCATTTTACTAGTAAGGAAACCTGGCACTATATTGGGCTTCACTATTCAGGAAGTTTTGGATCACAGTGGTTCAACAATGGCAGCAGAGGAACACTGGTATGGGAAGTTATGGACAGGCGATATATGGTTGACAGGGAGTTATACAGGCATATGGCCATGGTAATGTTTGGATATACTCATAGTGGAAACAATTAAAAACAACAGCTGGGGGGATACTGGGTTCCTGGCTGGGGGTGCTTTGTCGTGGTCCCTAGGGGAGCAGCGGCAGTCCCCCAGGTGCAACGGTAAGGACCAGGAAGGAATGAGGGTCCAACAGTGAGCCCCTGATACTAATGACTATGCTTGTGAGCCTATATGCCTGAAATAAGAACAAGGCCTAGAGCAGCACTGTGCCTAGGAGTTTCCTCCTGACAGCCTTCGTGTTACTCAAATATGGCCAGTCTCGAAGCCAAACTCAGCATGTAAATGCAATGCATTCCCCCCAGTGTGGGACATGACACCCGGGGATGAGCCTCCCTGGCACCGAGGGATCATTACCAAATACCAGCTGATGATGCAACTAGAAAATGACCTTGAATTAAAGGTTCAATGTGGACCACCAGAATATCCCTGTCTACATATAATAACAGGAGTTTAAAATGCTGTTTGACCTAAGGTAAGGGGGAAATGGAAAGGAGAAATGAGTTTATATGGCTATGAGTCTCTAAAAAAGAGTCTGGAGGTTGTCAGAAGGATTGCCCTTATGCACACCTGAGCAGAGTCTCAGAGACAGATAAAGTAAATACAAGCCCAGGTATTGGTTCTTTTGAGGGCTAAAGAGACCCACGGGTGCTATGGTCATGGCAGATGGGGTTCACTGCCATGTCAGTTGGCCCTTCTTTGGAGCTGGTGTTTCCGCGTGATGGAACTGGGCTCAGATGGGATCTCTTTTCACAAGTCTTTCATGATACTTTATGGGAATTGTAGTTGGTGCTGGGGTTTAAGATATATCTAGGGGATTTGAATCTCTGGACTGACAATATGATGGCCAGGCCCTGAGCCTCAACAGACTTCAACTCCTACACTCTGATTTATTGGACTTACCCCACTCAGCTAACATGGAGTTGAAGGATGTCAACCACCACACCATGGAGCCTAGAGTGCCTACAACTGAAAGCAGGAGGATTACATCCAGTATCCATGTGGAATCTAAGCCCCCTCTTGACATAGAAGTGCAATGGACACAACCAATCCAAGGTCCACAGAGAAAATGTGGCATTGGTGTGGGAAAAGTGGCCATGGTGGCTGCTGGATGCGGGGAATGGGAGGAAGAGATGAGATAGGGAGGCGTTTTCAGGACTTGGAGTTGTCCTGTGTGGTGCTTCAGGGACAATTACTGGATATTGTAGATCCTCCCAGGGCTCACTGGATGGAACATGGGAGAATTTGGGCTATGATGTGGACCATTGACCATGAGGTGCAGCGATACCCAGAGATGTACTTACCAAATGCAATGAATGTCATGATGATGGGAGAGAGTGTTGCTGTGGTGGGAGTGGTGGGGTGGGGGCGGTGGGGTTGAATGGGATCTCATATTTTTTTAATGTAATATTTTTAAAAAATGAATAATAAAAAAATAATAAAATAAAATAAAATTGTCATTATAAAAAAAAAAAAAGGGTCAAATGCGGTGGGAAAGGTCACTCACCCTGCACAGAGGAGGGGTCCCGGTGGAAGGCTGTCCTCCTGGGACGCAAGACGCCATGTCGCGGTTCAGAAATGGACGTGGCTGCTGGCTAACGGTCGTTTGGTTGTGGCGCTGGGTTCGGACGGCGTGGGCGAGCCTCGCAGCTTCTGCTCCTGCCAGCGTGGTGCCAGTATGGCCGCTTGTGCTGCAGGTCAGGGGCGCACGCCGGGCTGAGGTGGGAGGAGGCGCTCTGTCGTGCCAGAACCTTCCAAGAGTCCGGTTACACACCTGTGCCCGGTGGGCAGTGCCGTTGGGCCTGCCCTGGGGGAGGCAAGGGCAGCGGGTCAGACTGGGGCTCCCTGGGCAGGGCACGGTCTCTGCCCACCCCCAGGAGGAGCCAGATGCTGTGTCCCCAAGGGAGATGAGCCCCTCCCCATGGAGGGCCTGGCTGTGCCCCCAAAAGGACAGGCACTGCCCGTCCCCCGCCTCCACTGCCCACAGGCTCCACCGCACCTGCTCAGCCGGGACACACGGTGTGCCTGCAGGGAGCCCGGACCCTGCGCAAAGCCAGCACCCCTGGGCATGGGAGGGGCACGGGCAGATGCCCCAATGTGGTCGAGGTCCCTAAAAAGTGGGGTGCCTCTTTCTTGGTGGCCATCAACCCAGCGTGCCAGCAGCTTGAGCCCCGTCACGGAGCTGACACCCCCAAGACCACTGCGCCCAGAGAGGAACCTCATGGAGAAGACATGACCCCGATTTTCCTAGGGTCTGTGGTCCTCTTGCGGCCATGCACCCTCCTGCCGCCCGCTCTCCAGACCCGTCAGCAGTGTCCCCAGGCCCCACCCTGAGCGTCCATGGAGTCCCGACACAGGTCAGTGCTGCCGCCCTCCCAGGGCAGACCCCTCAATGGCCTCCTGCATGTTGGGACCATCCACCGCCTAAACACCTGCCTGCCAGGTGCAAAGGCCCGCCTGGCTTTGCACTCCTGAAGACACTGCAACACCACTGATCATCGCGGCCCCGTTCACAGCAGCCAAAAGGTGGAGGCAGCCAGGTGAGCCTCGACAGGTGCATGGATCAACCAATGGGGTCCACCCAGCGGGGGACGGTCACTCGGCCGAGGAAGGAACGGGGTTCTGACCCGCACCGCGCAGAAGCCCCCGGAAGCCTTGCGTGAAGTGAAAGAAGCCAGACACGAAAGGGCAGAGTGTGCGTCTCCCCTGGTAGGACATGGCCGGAACGGGCACCTTCCCAAGGCACAGAGCAGACGGGAGGTGCTCTGGGACCAGGCAGGAAGGGGGGTTACTGCTCAGTGGGTGCAGAGTTCCTGGTTCGGGTGATTAAAAGCCTTGGTAATTGGTGGTGGTGACGGTGGCACGGCATTGTGAATTTACTCAATGTCACTGAATTACACACTTGGATTAAAATGGAAAATAGTAAGTTACATGTGTCACCATAGTAAAAGATTTTAAAACAAAACGACCTAGAAAAACAAGGGCTATCTGAAACTGCTGCCACAACTGGTGTCCCCACCTGCTTCCAAAATCCCACTAAGAGACTCAACAGCCAGGTAGAAACCCTGCTCTGGGGTCTCGGCCTAGAAGAGGGGCTGTGGGTGGACAGGTGCCCCCAAGCTGGACACTGCGGGCGGTTTTCTGAGGGGTGGCCCAACCGATGCTCTTGCCACAGGCACAGGCGCCCTTGTTGGCACATATCCTTGCCCACAGCTATAAACATTTTGTTGACTGCTGCGTGTTGAGTGGCATTGCGGCATGTTTTCAGTGTTCATTTTCCTGCTTGTTGACTGGGCTTTCATGTTTATTGGTAGTTTCTGTGTCCTCTTCTGTGAAATGCCTGCTCACGTCTTTTGATCATTTTCTTTTTTTTTTTTTTAAGATGCTTTACTTTATTTCATTTTGGCTTTATTTTTTTAATGTTACATTCAAAAAATATGAGGTCCCCATATACCCCCCATCCCCCTCACCCCATTCCTCCCCCCATAACAACCTCCTCAGTCATCATGAGACATTCATTGCACTTGGTGAATACATCTCTGAGCACCGCTGCACCTCATGGTCAATGGTCCACATCATAGCCCACACTCTCCCACAGTCCACCCAGTGGGCCATGGGAAGACATACAATGTCCAGTAACTGTCCCTGCAGCACCATCCAGGACAACTCCAAGTCCCGAAAATGCCCCCACATCACATCTCCTTCTCCTACTCTCTACCTTCAGCAGCCACCATGGCCACTTTCTCCACACCAATGCCACATTTTCTTCGATTACTAATCACAATAGTTCATAAATACAATATTAGTAAGCCCACTCTAATCCATTCTCTATTCCTCCATCCTGCGGACCTTAGAATGGTTGTGGCCACTCCACATCTATGTTAAGAGGGGGATTAGATTCCACATGGATGACGGATGCAATCCTCCTGCTTTGAGTTGTAGGCACTCTTGGCTCCCTGGTGTGGTGGTTGACCTTCTTCACCTCCATGTTAGCTGAGTGGGGTAAGTCCAACAAACCAGAGTGTAGGAGTTGCAAGTCTGTTGAGGCTCAGGGCCTGGCTATCACATGGTCAGTCCAGAGATTCAGGTCCCCTGGGTACACATTAAACCCCAGCACCAACTACAGTTCTGGTAAAAGTAACAGGAGAGACTTGTGGACAAAGATCACATCTAAGTCCAGCTCCATCACACACAAACACAAACTCCAAAGTAGGGCCAACTGACATGGCACTGAACTCTATCTGCCATGACCATAGAACCTGTGGGTCTCTGTAGCCCTCAGAAGAACCAATACCTGGGGTTGTATCTACTTTATCTGTCTCTGGGACTCTGCTCAGGTGTGCATAAGAGCAGCCCCTCTGATAACTTCCCAGCTCTTTTTGGAGACCCATAGCCATATAAACTCCTTTGGCCTTTCCATTTCCCCCTTTTATTCAAGTCAAAAAGCATTTTTAACTCCTGGTATTATATGTAGATTGAGATATTCTGCTGGTCCGAGTTGACCCTTTAATTCGAGGTCAATTTCTAGTTACATCATCAGCTGGTCCTTGGTCGTAATCCCTCGACACCAGGGAGGCTCATCCCTGGGAGTCATGTCCCATGCTGGGGGGAAGGCAACAAATTTACATGCTGAGTTTGGCTTTGAGACTGGCCACATTTGAGCAACACAGAGGCTCTCGGGACGGAACTTTTAGGCACCCTGCAGCTCTAGGCCTTGTTCTTGTTTCAGGTACACAGGCTCACAAGCATAGTCATTAGTATCAAGGGCTCATTGTTGGACCTTCCTTCCTTTTTGGTCTTTGCCATTGCACTTGGGGGATTGTTGCTATTCCTTTAAGGACTGTGATAGAGCTCCCCTGGCTAGGATCTCAGCACTCCCTCAGTTGTTGTTTTTAATTGTAACCACTATGAAAATATCCAAACATTTTTATGTACCCTGGATATATGCCCTGGAGAAATCCCTGACAACCATGTGTCCCCTGTCAATAATATCCCACACCAGTATTCCTCCCCTGTCATTGTTGAACCTCCCCTGCCATTGTGAAGGACAATATATTGCCAGGATCCATTAATAGTAAAATGAAATATAGTGATGAGTTTAAAGGTTAGACATAGAATATAGATTAATTTAGAAAAATTAAGGTAAAAATAAATTGGGGTATCAAAAAATTTAAAAATGCAAAAGCAATTCCACTGTTGGGTATATACCCAGTAGAATGTTTTTGATGTTTTGCCTCCATCACTGCAATAAGTGTTGCCCTGTATGCAAATTGGAAAGGCATGGAATTGCTGGGTCATATGGCAAATCTATAGCCAGTTTTTTGAGAAACCGCCAAACTGTCCTCCAGAATGTCTGGATCCTTCTGCATTCCCACCAGCAGTGGATGAGTGTTCCCATTCCTCCACATCCTCGCCAGAACTTGCAGTCTTCTGTTTTTTGTCATAGCTGCCAATCTTATGGGAGTAAAATGGTATCTCATTGTAGTTTTGATTTGCATTTCCCTGATAGCTAGAGTTGGCATCATAGAATGAGTTAGGTAATGTTCCTTCTGTTTCAATTTTTTGGAAGAGTTTCAGCAAGACTGGCCTTAGTTCTTTCCAGAATGTGCCGCAGCAGTATGGGAGGGACCTGAGGCAGCCCTCGTGCAGCTTCACGTTCCTGGTGGAACAGCCCTCAGAGCACATCTGGACAGCAGGCAGGTCCGACGCAGGCTTTCTCCAAGTGTTTCTGTTTTTTGAGGAGGTACTGGGGATTGAACCAAGGACCTCGTACATGGGAAGCAGGCACACGGCTGCTCGAGCCTCATCCCCTCCCCTGAGCTGAGGAGGACTCTGTACTGGGTCAGGGAAGGTCTTTTGTCTTTCCCCTTGTGGCGAAGGCCCACCCAAGACCCTAAACGCACTGCTCCAGAGACAGGGATGCAGGTCTCAGGGACCAAAGGGGGCCTTTCTAAAAATAAGCATTAAAAGCCCCCCCAAAAAAGGTGAGACTAGAAGACTGGCAGCCTTGGGTCCAGCGCAGACTCGGGTTCTAGAAATAAAGCCTGAGAGCAGCTGGGGCCTTGCCCACCTGCCCAGAGGAGAGGAGAGCTGGCTCAGGTCCCTCCCACAGGGCCATGCAGAAGGCTGGCCTTGGCCTTGCTGGCCAGCCTGCTCTCCACAGGCCACACAGCCAGTATCCGCCTGCCCACCGCCCCGCCACTGCGTGGCTGCTGCTCCCTGCAGTGCCAAGAAGTGGGAGCATAGGAAGGGAGAAGTGTAGGCTAAGAAGTTATCGCACTGCCAGAAGGTCCTGCGCTCCAGGGCCTGCCTTGGGGTGCCCCAGCCCTCGGCCCACCCCCCACAGCCTAGCTCCACCCCCCAGGGGGCCTGGGGACCTGGGAGTGCTTCAGCCAAACTGCCCTCAGGAGAAACGGGCATGGAAACCCTATCCAAGGGCCAGGGGCTGCTGTGCTGCGGCCCTCGCTCACCTGCAGAGCCACAGAGCTGCCCGTGATGAGCCCGCACCCACTGTCCCTCAGGAGGGGCCCCGTGACTCGGGGGCGCCAATCGTGGGGTCGGCTTGCCGTCACAAAGGCTGCACAGGTCCCCTTTAAGGACCAGGCCCCCCTCGGGCATCCAAGACGGATCTACCTATGATACCTGTGTTCACAGGTGATGTAGGGATCAGAAGCGATGGCATAAAATGACGTGCTTGGCAGATCGGCAGGAAGTGAATGGGCCGCTTCAGAGCCAGGGAGCACGGAGGTGCCGGGCCCGTCCACGGGGCTCAGGGCTCCCTCCAGCCCCTGCCTGTCACTCCCCAGCAAGCCCTGTCGTTCCAAAAGAAACCACTCGGCCTTCCTGAAGAAACGAGAAGGGAGAACACCCCTCCTCTTTCAGGGGCAGCCCAGATGTGACAGGTGTGGTGCAGCGCCTGGCACAGGCTGTTAGGGACCGATGCTCGGCCCTGGGACAGCTGCTGGCCAAATGAGGATTCAGGTCCAGGGCAGGGGGTGCCGAGTCCACAGCCCCAGGCGTGGTGGGGTGAGTGCACACCTGCCCTGCTCTGCGGGTGCCTGGAGGTGTGCCTGTCCAGCTTGGCACCTGGGCACTGCCTGCTTCCAGCACCTCATGGAATGTTTACTTCCCACACTGCCAAGTCATCCAGAGCCACCCATCCAGGAGGTGGTCGGTGCTTGCCCTGGGGCCCAGCTGTCAGCCCTGCCTGGTCACTGCCTCTGTCCCAGCCAACCTCTGTGCCTGAGAACCAGGCTTTCTACCCCAGCCCTGCTCTGGGGTCCCCCTGTGGGCCCAGACCCTCAGCACTCGTTTCAAGGGTCCCCCACCCCTGCCCTGCCCGTGGGCTCTCACCTCTGCCTTAGCCTGAGCTCCGAGCACGCCCTGCGCTGCCCCTGGTTGCTTGAGGCCGCAGCGCTGGGGTCGGTGCATCTTGGCTCAGGGCTGGGTCTCCAGGCTCACGTAAGTGCAGAGTGAGGGTCGGTGGGTCCAGGGGCCTTCCTGGGGTGCGGTCACCAGTCGGGCTGAAGTGTGGTTTGCTGGCCTGGCGGGGGAGCAGCCGCGGTAGGCCAAGCCGCTGCCCCCATAATAGGGTGGCTGGTCGGACTCACTGCCACCCCTGAAGGGAGCTCGGCATGGGCGCAGAGTGCCCTCGGGTCTCCCCTTCTCGGCAGCCATGCTTCCGCGGCCGACCCTCCTCCCGGATGGCGCCACACGATGCCTGTGGGGCAGCACCCTTCTTCTTCTTTCTCCCTGCGCAGGCGCAGGGCGGAAAATTCCAGTCTGCCCTTTTCCCCTCCCCCGACAGCAGCAACAGCCAGGTGTGGGCGGAAAAATCCAGCCCGCCCTTTTCCCCTCCCCCAACAGCAGCAACAGCCAGGCATAGGCGGAAAAATCCAGCCCGCCCTTTTCCCCTCCCCCGACAGCAGCAACAGCCAGGTGTGGGCGGGAAACTCAAGCCTGCCCTCCACCCCAGCAACAGCAGCCACCAATCCCTAAACCCTGCCCCTTCCCCCAGCAACAGCGACAGCCAATCCCTAACCACCACCCCTCCCCCATCCAGTACCGCCCACTGACCTTTCGCCGGCAACCAATCAGAACAGGGCGTGGCCAATCAGCCTTCCCCAGCCCCTATAAAACTGTTGCCTCTCCCTCAGTAAAGTGGACTTGCGTGTTTACCTTGTCTCCGCGGTAGTTCTTCTGCCGTGCGCCCTCCAGTCCTGAGAGCCCCCGACAAGGGCCTGGCCTCCCTTGTCCCCAGTTCGTCGCCTGCTTCTCCGGGCGACCCCTTCGTCGCCGGCTTCTCCGGGCGACCCCTTCGTCGCCGGCTTCGCCGGGCGACCCCGTCAGCCGAACCGCGCAACCCCTGTGAGACCGATCCCTCGTCTGCTGCCGGACCGACCCCTCGTCCCAAGTGGGACCGACCCCTCATCCCAAGCGGGACCGACCCCTCGTCCAGAGCTGGACCGACCCCTCGTCCGCAGCCAGACCCCACCTCTACCGACCGAGCAAGCCGCCGCAGCTGGCGCCCAACGTGGGGCAAGGCAACCCCACCACAGCCTCACTCCATAACCTGGCGGCCCCCCCTCTTCTCTTCTCACCGTGGGACTTCTCTCGTGCAACATTGCTGCTTCCTGAGCCTTGGCTACCTCATATGATCCACGGCGGTCTGGGAGAATCGCTGGATGGCTTTCTCCTTCCATGTCAGGGGCTTATACCGACCCGCTATGATTAAGAGGAGCCTTGGATTTCTCGGGAGCGCGCGCTTGCACGTCTGAAGTAATCCTACCATAGCCCTATGCCCTCCTCTCTTCTCACCTTGGGACTTCTCTCGTGCAACATTGCTGCTACCTGAGCCTTGGCTACCTCATATGATCCACGGCGGTCTGGGAGAATCGCTGGATGGCTTTCTCCTTCCATGTCGGGGGCTTATACCGACCCGCTATGATTAAGAGGAGCCTTGGATTTCTCGGGAGCACGTATTTGCATATCTGAAGTAACCCTACCATAGCCCTACGCTCTCCTCTCTTCTCACCCCTATCTTTTCGCTCTGCATTGCTGCTCCTGAACCTTGGTGACCTCATACGATCCACGGCGGTCTGGGAGAATCGCTGGATGGCTTTCTCCTTCCATGTCGGGGGCTTATACCAACCCGCTATGATTAAGAGGCGCCAATAAAACTCTCAGGAGCGTGTGCCTGAGCACCTCCACCCCTGCCTTCACCTCTGCCTTCTCCCCTCCGCGCTTGCTCCCCTTTGCCTTGCTTCACTGCTCGTCGTTCCGCCCTCCCCTCATCGGGGCCTTCTTTTGGCCCGCGACCACCGTCAGAGTCCCATCGGCTCCGACCCCTCGTCTCACCGCGCACCTCGGCTCCCATCGCTGCGCTCTCAAGGTAAGGGCCCCTTTTCTTATCGGCTCCAAAAGGCCGTTAGCAATGGGTAACATCCTATCTGCTAAGCAAGCCCCGCAAGTTCAGGCTCTCGCCGGTCTCCTAGACACTCACAGGTGTAAGATCTCTTTGAAACAGCTCCAAGTATATTGGGACCTTCTTCTCCCCTTTAATCCGTGGCTTACCACGTGTCAGCTTTGGGACCCGGACACCTATACTCGCCTTATAGATAGGGTCACTTTTGCTGTGGAGCAGGAAGGTAAAAGATTCCCTCCTGGCTTATTACAGGCAACATGAAGTCCACAAGAAATCTTGAAGGGTATAATCTATGATATGCTATATAAAAAAAGATTTAAAAGCAGCTATACCAAGAAAGTAAGAATTATGAGTCAACTGTAAATAAATTATATATTTCTGTTAATGTGTTGTAATTGTTCTGTGTTTGTCTGTCTGTTCGTTCAATGTCAACGTATATTGTGATACCTCCGGATGGTAAATATAAATTACTAGAAATCTTTAAAAGAGCTCTATTCAAATGGCCAAAAATTAAATAAGCGCTTATATTAATACTTAAGTTTATTATATTAATACATAAGTTTAAATGTTAATAAGATATCTACAATTTAAAAAAAAATTGTAAGATATTTACTGCCCTCATTCTCCTTCGTTTATAAAGCAGTCTCCTACAAACCACAAAGCTTCTGTCTTAAACATACCATTCTCAACCCTATCCTCTAAATGATCTTCTCGCTTCCCCCACAGACTTTAATACTCTATTTCTTCCTCATAACCTTTGCTTTCTTGATAATATTTTCCGCCATCTGTCTAGCTGCTACCACCCCAGAAGATTGTAACCACGGCCCCCCATGCCGCCATCGCTCTCAAGCAGCTCCAGCCCCGCGAAACGGCCTGCAACCTGCTTTCCCCGGCCTGCGGCCTGCTTTCTAGCATCTAATAACATTTCTGCTTTTAACAGCTCCCCATACTTCTGCGGAGCTTCCTCCTGTCTCGACCTCACTCCTCTTCTCAGCCATCCAAAGCATCCTTTCTCGTCCCCCGCCCCCCCTCCTTTTTTCGCTTGAACCCCTACTGCGTTGCAGATTGGGCCGCCCCATGTCGGCCCGCCCCATTAACATCAGCCTCTCTCGCACCCGTGAAGACTTTGGCCTTCTTATTGTCCTCGCCTACGTCTCCACCACTCCCGACGCTGCCGCCACCACCGTCGCTGGTGCCCTGACGCGACTTGTCCTCACCGCTGCGATCCTCCAGACCATCACACAGTCTGCCTCTACCGCTCTTCGCCGCCAAGAAGAGATCAACTACCTGTAACGTGCTGTCATTCGGGACTTTTAACAGCAGATGGACCTTATAGCCACCGAGATCAACAAGAATTGGACATTGGCCACCCTTGCTTGCAATGGCAAGATACCGCCCCCTAAATTGTACATTTATATCCCCGTCATACTCACCTCCCTCTTCAGCCCCACTTCCCTCATTGCTTACTGCCTCTTGGGCCTCGGCTACTTGTTGCTGCTGCCATCCTGGCCCTTATTTGAAAAGAAGGGGGAAATGCGGTCACCAGTCGGGCTGAAGTGTGGTTTGCTGGCCTGGCGGGGGAGCAGCCGCGGTAGGCCAAGCCACTGCCCCCATAATAGGGTGGCTGGTCGGACTCACCGCCACCCCTGAAGGAAGCTCGGCATGGGCGCAGAGTGCCCTCGGGTCTCCCCTTCTCGGCAGCCATGCTTCCGCGGCCGACCCTCCTCCCGGATGGCGCCACCCGATGCCTGTGGGGAGCACCCTTCTTCTTCTTTCTCCCTGCGCAGGCGCAGGGCGGAAAATTCCAGTCTGCCCTTTTCCCCTCCCCCGACAGCAGCAACAGCCAGGTGTGGGCGGAAAAATCCAGCCCGCCCTTTTCCCCTCCCCCAACAGCAGCAACAGCCAGGCGTAGGCGGAAAAATCCAGCCCGCCCTTTTCCCCTCCCCCAACAGCAGCAACAGCCAGGCGTGGGCGGGAAACTCAAGCCTGCCCTCCACCCCAGCAACAGCAGCCACCAATCCCTAAACCCTGCCCCTTCCCCCAGCAACAGCGACAGCCAATCCCTAACCACCACCCCTCCCCCGTCCAGTACCGCCCACTGACCTTTCGCCGGCAACCAATCAGAACAGGGCGTGGCTTCGACCAATCAGCCTTCCCCAGCCCCTATAAAACTGTTGCCTCTCTCTCAGTAAAGTGGACTTGCGTGTTTACCTTGTCTCCGCGGTAGTTCTTCTGCCGTGCGCCCTCCAGTCCTGAGAGCCCCCGACAAGGGCCTGGCCTCCCTTGTCCCCAGTTCATCGCCTGCTTCTCCGGGCGACCCCTTCGTCGCCGGCTTCTCCGGGCGACCCCTTCGTCGCCGGCTTCGCCGGGCGACCCCATCAGCCGAACCGCGCAACCCCTGTGAGACCGATCCCTCGTCTGCTGCCGGACCAACCCCTCGTCCCAAGTGGGACCGACCCCTCATCCCAAGCGGGACCGACCCCTCGTCCAGAGCTGGACTGACCCCCCGTCCGCAGCCAGACCCCACCTCTACCGACCGAGCAAGCCGCCGCACTGGGGGGTGGAGGCCCAACTCCCCAGAGCCTGGCAGGCCTCGCCCTGCAGCATCGAAAGGGCTAGCACTCCTGTTTTAATTTTTTTGGAAGAGTTTCAGCAAGATTGGCATTAGTTCTTTCCGGAATGTTTTGTAGAATTCAACTGTGAAGCCGTCTGGCCCTGGGCTCTTTTTAGTTGGGAGGTTTTTAATAACTGATTCTCTATCTTTACTTGTGATTGGTTTGTTGAGATCATCAATTTCTTCTTTCATCCATATAGGCTGCTTAAGTGTTTCCAGGAATTTGTCCATTTCCTCTGAATTGTCATTTTCGTTGGAATACAGTTTTTCAAAATATCCTCTTATGATAGTCTTTATTTCTGTGGGGTCAGTGAGGAAGAGAGTGTAAGAGCAACAAAAAAGACAAAAAGAGAAGGAAAAAACATACAAACAAAATATGACAAACACAAGTCCAAACAAAATATGGCTAACAACAATAATTCTTTAAAAATAATAACACTGAATGTCAATGGATTAAACTCACTTGTCAAAAGATTCAGACTGGAAGACTGGATAAGGAAATATGACCCATCTATCTGCTGTCTACAAGAAACACATCTTAGACCCAGGGATTCAAGGAGGTTGAAAGTGAATGGCAGGAAAACAATCTTACAAGCAAACACTAACCAAAAAAAGACAGGGATAGCTATATTAATATCAGACAAAATAGACTTTAAATATGAAACAATTGTGAGAGACAAAGGTGGATACTACATATTAGTGAAAGGGATAATCTTTCAAGAAGAACGAACAATCATAAATATGTATGCTCCTAGCAAGGGCGCCTCCAAATACGTGAGGCAAACACTGGAAAAACTAAGTGAAAGAATAGATGCCTCTACAATTATAGCGGGAGATTTTAATACACTGCTATCAACTTTGGACAGAACATCTCAAAAGAGAATCAATAAAGAAGCAAAAACTTTGAACAGTATATTAGAGGAGCTGGACCTAATAGACATATACAGATCATTAGACCCGAACACAGCAGGATATACATTTTTCTCAAATGCACATGGATCATTCTCCAAGATAGACCATACGCTAGGCCACAAAGAAAAGCTCAATGAATTCAGAAAGATTGAAATCTTACAAAATAATATCTCTGACCACAGTGGAGTGAAGCTGGAAATCTGCAAGGGCCAGAGGCCCAGATTTCACACCAAGATATGGAAATTAAACAGCACACTCTTAGAAAAACAGTGGGTCAAAGAGGAAATTTCAAAAGAAATTAATAACTACCTTGAAACTAATGAAAATGATAACACAACATACAAAAACCTAGGGGATGCAGCAAAAGCAGTACTGAGAGGGAAATTTATAGGCATAAATTCATACATCAAAAAAGAAGAAAGAGCAAAAATTGAAGAACTAACTGCACATTTGGAGGAATTAGTAAAAAAACAGCAAAGTAACCCCACAGGAAGAAGAAAGAAAGAAAGAAAGAAAGAACAAAGTTAAGAGCAGAACCAAATGAAATAGAAAATAAGAAAGCACTGGAAAAGATAAACAAAGCCAAGAGCTGGTTCTTTGAGAAGATCAATAAAATTAACAAACCCTTAGCTAGACTAACAGAGAAAAAAAGAGAGAAGATAAAAATACACAAAATAAGAAATGAGAAAGGAGATATCATCTTTTGATCATTTTCTTGTTGGATAATAGGCACTTTCCTTTCTGACCTATGGGGAAGTTTTATGTATAGAGATAGAAGTGCACATGCATAGGAAGCATTTGATGCTTGTGTGTGGTAAATAACATCTCCTATTTTGTGGCTTGATTTTCATTCTCTTTATGTGAATTTTGGTGAAGAGATGTTCTTTTTTTTTTTTTACCTTTTTATGAAAATTTTAATATAGAAAACAATAGAAAGAATAACTTGATAGACACTCAAATACCCACCACCTAGACCCAGACCATTACCACTTGCATTGTTTGTGCACTTGCTATCTCTCTCGCTCTGTGTCGACACATGCACGTGTGTGTGTATAAGTGTTTTAAAGTGAATTGTGGACATGACTTCAGCCATAAATAGGTCAATGTTTTGCCACGTACCTTCTGAAATAAAGGCTATTCTACAAAACCAGAGGCTCGTTCTGCTAGTAGCATCAAAAACACAATCCATATTCACTTGTCCTCTTGTTCCCACTGTATCAATCACCAAAGGGGCACTATAGCAAAATACCAGAAATGGGTTGTTTTTTATAAAGGGTATTTATTTGGGTAGGAGCTTACAGATACCAGGCCATAAAGCATAAGTTACTTCCCTCCCCAAAGTCTGTTGCCACGTGTTGGAACAAGATGGCTGCCGACATCTGCGAGGGTTCAGGCTTCCTGCGTTGCTCCCTTGCAGGTTCTTGCTTCTTCCTGGGCTCAGTGTTACTCTCTTCCCAGGGCTTGCTTCTTCCTGGGCTCAGGGTTCCTCTCTTCCTGGGCTGGCTTCTCTTTCCTCTGTGTGCTTACTTCCCAGGGCTCTAGCTTAAGGCTTCAGCATCAAGCTCCAACATCAAAAACCCTCAACTCAGGAACCAGATTTGGCTCAATGGATGGAGCATCCACCTACCACATGGGAGATGCAGGGTTTAAATCCAGGGCCTCCTGACCCATGTGGAGCTGGCCCACACGCAGTGCTGATGCACACAAGGAGTGTCATGCTACACAGGGGTGCTCCCCATGTAGGGGAGCCCCACGTGCAAGGAGTGCACCCCATAAGGAGAGTTGCCCAGAGCAAAGAAAGTGCAGCCTGCCCAGGAGTGGTGCCGCACACATGGAGAGCTGACACAGCAAATGCACAACAAAAAGAAACACAGATTCCCAGTGCTGCCAACAAGAATGTAAGTGGACACAGAAGAACATAGCAAATGGACACAGAGAGCAGACAACGGCCGGGGGTGCGGTGGGGTTGAGGAAGGGGAGAGAAATAAAAAACAAATCTTTAAAAAAAAAGCAAAAAAACCCTCAACTCTGTCCTTGGCCATGCCTCTTATCTGTGAGTCCCCACCCACCAAGGGACGGGAACTGAAGCCCTACTGGCACAAGAGGTTGACATAATTACTTAATCAAGTAAACCTCTGAATCTAATATAATCAAATATGCCCACAGGAAATGATAACTTTACAAACATAATCCAATATTTCTTTTTGGAATTCATCAATAATATCAAACTGCTACAGCCACTGCTACTGTTTGTTCGAACCGGGACTCACCCCAACACTGGGTATGGGAGTATCTTCGGTGCTTCGTGGGGGAGAGCAGGTCCGACCCCACAGCCCCATACGCGTCCCCAAGCCGATTTCTGGCTACAGGAGCCTGCATCTGTTTTCCAAAGGCCCCAGATCTGGGTTCAATGGTTTCCTCATGTGTTGGAAACTGAGGCACAGTGGCCTCTCAAGGAGAGATGTGCTGTCTCCATGGCTACGCTTGCAACCTCAGGAATGCAGTAATTAAGGGTTCCCAGCAAATGCGATGAAGCTGTTAAAGGCTGAAAGAAAAGATGCGCTCATACCTTTGGTAGAGAATAGAATGCTTAGACGTTGTACCTTGAGAAAAGATTTTTTTAAATTCCTTAGACTATGGGTAATGCTGATAGCTAATACGTGCTGCTGCTTGATGACACGTAGGCTATGTGTTTACGCTTACTGGCACGTAGGCTACGTCTGCCTGCTTCTTGGCACGTACACTGGGTATATAAAGAGCCCCTTGTAAACTATAAAGTTGTCTGAGGAGTCATTACTCGCAGACCCCCTGATCCCAGCTCTCTCGTTCTTTCTCTTTGTTTCCTTCTCCCTTTTCTCTTTCAGTCCCGATACCCTTCAGGCCCAAATCTCCAACATCTGGTGCCCCATCGTGGGGCCTGAAGAAGTTAGTGAGTCTTCCAAATTAGTATGGGGAACCGTGGAAAAGACCTTGCCGAGGGTCGTGTGATGTCCAAAGCAGAGTGACTCGAGTCTTCTTTTAAGTAAGTAACATTTTCCGTGAAGTCATCAGGGTAATGGGTGATCAAATGGGACGTGTGGAAGCATAGTCACGAGTGCTAGGAACTTTACTGAAAGTTAATGGGGTGCCTGTAAAAACCTATGAATTACTAGAATTGTTAGCTCTAATACAAAAGCATTGTTGCTGGCTTTAGCCTCAGGGGCATAATGTTTTAAAACTGAAACAGTGGAGATGTGTAATGAAAGCTTTACAAAGAGCGTATCGAAAAATGGAGTTCATTCCATTATCAGTGTGGGCCTTATGCCACCAGGTAGCGGCGGCTTTAGATCCTTTAGTCTGAAGAAGGAGAGAAAGATGAAATTACTATATTTCCTAAGCCCATAAGTAAATTTGAAATGAAAGAAAGTAAATTGGAACAAGAACAGGAGCTTGAGGTGCTCAGGATAGTCTTACAGAGTAGTAATCCAAAAATGTGGGTTAACAGTCTGTCTAAACTGCTAGATAAGAGCTTAGCTACATTATGCTGCTCAAGATATCTTAACTGATTGCTGATAACTAATAAAAATGTTTCCAAGCACAAGCTTGCATGTTACAGGCAACATGGATTCCAGAAGAAATCTTAAAAAGTACAATCTAAGATGTGATATAACGGAGGACTTAAAAGCAGCTATACCAAGAAAGTAAGAATTATGAGTCAATTGTAAACTGTATGTTTCTGTTAATGTGTTATAATTGTTTTGTGTTTGTCTGTTTGTTCAATGTCAGTGTATATTTTGATACCTCCAGATGGCAATATAAATTAATAAGTAAAAATTTTTAAAGGAGGTCGATTCAAATGGCCAAAAATTAAATAAGTGCTTATATAATACATAAGTTTAAATATTAAAAAGATCTCTACAACGATAAAAATTGTACGTCTTGACTAACAAAATTACTATAAGTCTTTTCATAAAAAGTTGTTCTTGCCTAGATTGAAATGAATAGTTTATTTTTCTTCACAGGATAAAATGAAGGATGTAAAATAAATGAATATTAAAAGTTAAAAGAGTGTGGGAATGCTGACTGAAATTCATTAAGTTTTTTCTAAAAGGTGTGTTTTGTCCTAAAATAGGATGGCTAATTTTCATAAACCCTTGGAACTTAAATGCATGTGGCAAGTTATAGAAGGTATTGTGTAATTTTAAGGGAATGTGTTCTGTGAAGGTAAAATTTGTCTTAAAATAATAGAATTATAGTCTATATGGTTATAAATAAGTATAAGAAATTTAATGAAGCATTGTTTAAATTAAGGTATTTAAATGGCTAATTGCAGAAAGTCATTATTAAACAAAAACTGAATTGATAATAATAACAATAAAAGGTAATTTTATGACAGGAAAACTTGTTGGTGGCCAGCCTCCCCTGCTAACTTGCTTCTAGTGGACTGTTTCTGGTATTACATGCTACTAAGTATTTAAAGTGAAGAAAAGTTCATTATTTTAACAAGCTTGTTTAGTGTTGATGGCAATAACATGTTGTAAAAAGTTTGCCTGGTAACTTAATATGTAGGATATATGGAATGTGTTTTTATTGTTAAGGAAAAAGGAGATGATTTTTTCCTAAGATAAAATGATTGATTATTGGGAAAGAGTAGAGTGTGGGTCAAAACCTGAATGAATACTGGAAGTGTAGAAGGTTTGTGGAAAAGAAATTTTTATGATTAAAGTTAAATAAAATTTGATGGGCCTATCTATACAGTGTTTAAAAGTTTAGTATCAAACGGTATACTAATGCAAAATTAAAAATTTTGTCCTTTTTCAAAGTCTCAAGTCATTAGTCTGTTGGTAAGTTTCCTGAATAATCCATATACAAAGTAAGTCTATTTTATCAAAACAGCTTCTTGTGCTTTAACCTCATCATTATCTCAGTGTTCAGGGAAGAAAAGGTCTTATCTCTTCTAAAGGAAAGTAATGTAATAATGTTTAAACCTGCTTTCTTTTTATTCCAAACTAATTACAAGAGATTGGTTCCCTTACCTTGAAAGAAAAATTAAAGTAACAGTTAAGTTCATTTAATATGTTATAAGTTAAGTAGAGTGTTTAAAAGTGTTATAAAATCAACAAGATTTTTTAACCCCCTGTTAAAGTTGTATGAGTAAAAGTTTCAAATGAGTACTTGAGTGTATAAATTCACCAATATTTCAGCATAATATTAAAAAGAAGTACAATGTGGTTAGTTATGATTTTAATTATTATAAAAAGGTATGTGTCACAGAAACAACCTCTTATGATAAATTAAAATAATAACATTGTAGTATGTAGCAGTCACAAATATTGCTAGTTTGTTGCAAAAAGTTAATGTCCAGCTGTGTTGCTATCACTTTGTTTTAGAACGCGGTAAGACTTTCTTTAGTATTTCCTTAGGCAAGTCAAGTCGGCCTGCCCGCTGGCATTCTCCTACCTGTAGAAAAGTCAACAATGGACTTTTGCAGTGCCTCCCCAAGGCTGTGTGCATAGCGCAACCATCTGTCCTGGCATGGTGATAATAACCTACCTGCATAGAAAAAACTGGTGGCTAAAACCCTATTGATAACATTATTTTAACCGGAAATCCTTTTTTCAGAATGAAAAGAAATATCAGAGACACTATCTTATCTTAAGAGCCTGAACTAGGCAAACAATTGGGACAGGTTGCAAAGTCCTGGCTGCTCTATCAAATTCTTCAATGATGTTTAGTTGGGTAAAACAAAACTATACTCTCTGCGTAATTGATAAAGTGCAATGTTTTCTCATGTTAATGTAGTTTGTAATATTGTTGGAATACTGAAAATCATCTCTCACTTAGTCTCAAATATTAAAACCATTGTATATATTAATTGGGAAAAGTCCTTCATGGAAGTAGGAAAACCTCCAGCAAGCTGCTTTTAAAAATAATAAAAGGAAGGTAAATTGTGGATATTAACTTAGCCTATGAATTGGATGTAGCAAGCACCAATATTGGTGTTGGGTGGTGTCTGTGGCAAAGGCAAAATTCTAAACAAGTAACCCTTGGGTTTTAATCACAATTCTAAAAAGAGCCCAAAAGCAAAATATAGAAAAGCAATTGTGCACAGAATAGGAGGTCCTGCTAAAAGTGAAAGACTTAACCCAATAGTGTCTTGTCACTCTAAAGACTGCCATCCCTATTCAGGGGTAGATTGCAAATACTAAAAGCTAAACAAAAAATGAACTATTATAAATCACCCTCAAATTATGAAAAACCATCTGGAATACCTGCTAGTAGTAACAGGGAACTGTCTGTCATGTCCCTGCCCACTCCAGTAACATCCCTTTTAGGACTGTTGATGCAAATGCCTTTGTGAAGATCCAGGGTCCTACCACTGAAACCTGAGAAGAGGCAAAAGTGGCTCCTCTGAAAAAGTGAACACCGATGAGCCATGGCCAGAAGAAGAAAAGGCATCTGGATACCAGTAAGAATGATGCCAATTTGGCAGTCATCTACTGAAAGTCAATTATTGGTACATAAGAATTCTTGAAACAGCTATGGTGTGGAACACGGGACATGGGGTGCAGCGATGCCCAGAGATGTACTCACCAGACGCAATGGATGCGACATGATGATGGGGGAGAGTGTTACTGTGGGGGGAATGGTGGGGTGGGGGCAGTGGGGGCGAATGGGGACCTCATTTTTTTAATGTAATATCTTTTAAAAAAATGAATGAATTGAGTAGAATTTAAAAAAAAATATTTGAGACAAAGTGGAGGAGAGTCATTGATGATTTTTTTTTAAAGATTTATTTCATTTATTTCTCTCCCTTTGCTCCCCCCAGTTGTCTATTCTCTGTGTCTATCTGCTGTGTGTTTTTCTTTGTCCTCTTCTGCTGTTGTCGGTGGTGTGGGAGTCTGTGTTTCTTTCGTTGCATCATCTTGTGTCGGCTCTCCGTGTGTGCGGTGCCATTCCTGGGCGGGCTGGGCTTTCTTTGGTGCTGGGTGGCTCTCGTTGCGGGGCACACTCCTTGCACATGGGGCTCCCCTACGCGGGGACACCCCTGCGTGGCAGGGCACTCCTTGTGCGCATCAGCACTGCGCATGGGCCAACTCCACACGGGTCAAGGAGGCCCGGGGTTTGGACCGTGGACCTCCCATGTGGTGGACGGACGCCCTGGCCACTGGGCCAAGTCTGCTTCCCTCCTTGATGGTTTGATTTCTAGGGTTGCTGGCAGTGACTGGCTTCTGGCTCTGCTGGAGTTTGCCACAAGAGGTGAAATGAAAGTGGGTGGGCAGCAGTGGTGCGCCTCCTGCCACAAGTTGCCTTCTGACAACACAGCTTCTGGGTGAATGCTGTGAGCTGCCCCCAGATAACTTGCTTGTGCAAGTCAACAGGTTGTTGCCTAGCATCATTTATTAGGTGGTGTTTTTGTAGCTCATTGGGTTTTCTGTTCCTCCCCATTATCTCCCTATTCTATCCTGCCTCACAATACTTCAAAATGGTTTGTTTTCTGCTATAGAACATGTTAATATTGATATAAAATATTTTAATAAACTCATATCTAATTCTACATTAAAAAAAAAGAATTCTTGAAACGGACTAAATGCTTTAGTGGACTGCTGCTTATAAGCATTTTGGGACTGATTGGAATCATTACAGCTGCTGCTACTGTTGTGGTAGCTTTACACAATCAGGTTAATGATTTAGAATTGACTGTTTTGCATATTGGAGATCAATTGTATAATTTAAACTTAAGGGGATTGAAATGTGATTGGATCTTCCTTTCTTCTCTCTTTTTTTTCTTTTCTCTCTCTCTTGTCCCTCATTTTCTTCTTATTTTATTTTATCTTAACTATACACTAGGTGCTGCAGGGAAAACCTCACATTTGCTCGGTTTTCTCATCCTCCACTGCCTCATTTCTGTGTGAATATATTTTGGCTACCTACACTATCCCCTTTCCCCTACATCTTGATATCCTCCATCATCTACTGTCTCTCCTATATTCCACCTCCCTTTCTTTGATCCACAAAGTGTCTCTTAATTTCTAATACCTTTGTTTTGTTTTCTTCTCTGTTATCCACCCTTGAAACTATTGCCTTTCTTATGTCTTTCCCTCTCTCACGAAAACAATAGCTTTTTAATTCATACCATATTCCTTCCAAATGCAGTCGACTACCTCATTATAGGTACTCTACCTACTGGTATAACTCTACACAACTTACATGAATCTAACATCCATCCTCCCAGATCGCATATTGTTGCTCTGTTAACATATATCACCAATACTACTTTATACTTTTTCCTTGCTTACACAATTGCCTTTCCCCGGCCCTAATACTTTCCTTTAAAGTGAACTCAACCAGCAGTAAGAAATTAGAATAAGAAGAACAAAGTGACAAAGAGAAGATATAACACTTACACAAAAACAACAGCTAATTAATCTCCAAGACTAGACAAAGAAGCTAAGGAACTGATTAAACCCATCAAGATAAAATGATGACCAGACAGCAACAAAAATCTACAAACCAAACCAGTAATCAGGAAAACATGGCTGAATCCAATGAACAAACTAAAAATCAGGAAGGGGAGCAGAACTTTGCACAAGTAATGAAAGATCTCAGAACATTTATCACCGACAAATTTAATGAAGTAAAGGAAGAGGTTAACAACATGAAGACAACACTTGGAGGGGAAATTGCAGACATATGCAAAAAGAGAACAGATATGATGGGAATGAACACCACAGTTCAAGAAATCAAAAATACACTTGCAGCAAATATCAGCAGACTAGAAGAGGCAGAGCAGAGAATTAGTGATGTGGAAGACAGTACATCGCAAATCAAACAGATAGTAGAATTGGTCAATAAAAAGATAGAAAAAACCCAGCTAGGACTTAGTGACCTGAATGATAATGCAAAACGCGCAAACATACGTATTATTGGCATTTCAGAAGGAGAAGAGAAGGGAAAGGGGTCAGAAGGACTGTTGCAGGAAATAATGGATGAAAACTTCCCAAATCTACTGAAAGAGACAGATGTACATATCCAAGAAGCACAGCGCACCCCACTCGTCATAAACCCCAACAGGCCCACCCAAGACATATACTTGTCAAATTATCCAACGCTCAAGACAAAGAGAAAATTCTAAAAGCAGCAAGAGAAAAGAAAACCATCACATACAAGGGAAGCTCCATAAGATTAAGTGCTGATTTCTCATCTGAAACCATGGAGGCAAGAAGGCAGTGGTACGATATAGTCAAGGTAGTAAAGGAAAAAAATTCCCAACCAAGAATACTCTATCCAGCTAAATTAGCATTCAAATATGATGGAGAGTTCAAAATATTCGCAGATAAGCAGAAACTGAAAGAGTATGCCTACAAGAAACCTCCCCTTCAAGAAAGTCTAAAGAGAGTTCTGCAGGAAGAAAGGAAAAAAACAGGACAGGCAGAGTTGGAGGAGAGTGTAAGAGCAACAAAAAAGACAAAAAGAGAAGGAAAAAAAAAGCAAACAAAATATGACAAACACAAGTCCAATCAAAATATGGCTAACACAAATAATTCCTTGAAAGTAATAACACTGAATGTCAATGGATTAAACTCACCTATCAAAAGATTCAGACTGGGACAATGGATAAGGAAATATGACCCATATATATGCTGTCTACAAGAGACACATCTTAGACCCAGAGACGCATGGAGGTTGAAAGTGAATGGCTGGAAAACAATTATACAAGAAAACAATAACCAAAAAAAGGCAGGAGTAGCTATATTAATATCAGACAAAATAGACTTTAAATGTGAAACAATTGTGAGAGACAAAGAAGGATACTACATTTTAGTGAAAGGGACAATCGGTCAAGAAGATCGAGCAATCATAAATATTTATGCTCCTAACAAGGGCGCCTCTAAATACGTGAGGCAAACGCTGGAAAAACTAAGTGAAAGAATAGATGCATCTACAATTTTAGTGGGGGATTTTAATACACCGCTATCAACTCTTGACAGAACATCTCAAAAGAGAATCACTAAAGAAACAAAACATTTGAACAGTTTATTAGAGGAGATGGATCTAATACACATATATAGATCATTACACCCAAACACAGCAGGATATACATTTTTCTCATTCTCCAAGATAGACCATATGCTAGGCCACAAAGAAAGGCTTAATGAATTCAGAAAGATCGAAATCATACAAAACATCTCTGACCAGAGTGGAGTGAAGCTGGAAATTTGCAAGGGACAGAGGCCCAGATTTCATACCATGATTTGGAAATTAAACAGCACACTCATAGAAAAACAGTGGGTCAAAGAGGAAATCTCAAAAGAAGTCAATGACTACCTTGAAACAAATGATAATGATAACACAACATACCAAATTTATGGAATGCAGCAAAAGCAGTACTGGGAGGGAAATTTATAGCCATAATTTCATATATCAAAAAAGAAGAAAGAGCAAAAATTGAAGAACTAGCTGCACATTTGAAGGAATTAGAAAAAAAACAACAAAGTAATCCAACAGGAAGAGGAAGGACGGAAATAACCAAGATAAGAGCAGAACTAAATGAAATAGAAAATAAGAAAGCACTTGAAAAGATAATCAAGACCAAGAGCTGGTTTTTAGAGAAGATCAACAAAATTGACAACCCTTTAGCGAGTCTAACAAAGAAAAAAAGAGAGAAGATGCAAATACACAAAATAAGAAATGAGAAAGGCAATATCACCACTGACCCCACAGAAATAAAGACTATCATAAGTGGATACTTTGAAAAACTATATTCCAACAAAAATGACAATTCAGAGGAAATGGACAAATTTCTAGAAACACATAAGCTGCCCATATTGACTAAAGAAGAAATTGATGATCTTAACAAACCAATCACAAGTAAAGACATAGAATCAGTCATTAAAAGCCTCCCAACTAAGAAGAGCCCCCAGGGCCAGATGGCTTCACAGCTGAATTCTACAAAACATTCTGAAAAGAACTAACACCAATCCTGGTGAAACTATTCCAAAAAATCGAAACAGAAGGGACATTGCCTAACTCCTTCTATGATGCCAACATTACCCTAGTACCAAAGCCAAACAAAGACACCACAAGAAAGGAAAATTACAGACTAATTTCTCTCATGAAACTAGACGCAAAAATACTTAACAAAATACTTGCTAATCGTATTCAACAACACATTAAACCACGACCAAGTGGGATTTATTCCAGGTATGCAAGGAAGGTTCAACATAAGAAAATCAATCAATGTAATACACCATAGAAACAGATTGAAGGGAAAATCACATGATTATAGCTATAGATGCAGAAAAAGCATTGGACAAAATACAGCACCCTTTCTTGATAAAAACACTCCAAAAGATCAGAATACAAGGAAATTTTTTGAACATGATAAAGAGTATATATGAAAAACCTACAGCCAACATTGTTTACAATGGAGAAATCCTAAAATCCTTCCCTCTAAACTCAGGAGCAAGACAAGGATGCCCACTCTCTCCTCTTCTATTTAACATTGTCTTAGAAGTACTTGCTGGAGCACTGAGGCAAGAACCAGATATAAAAGGCATTCAAATTGGAAAGGAAGAAGTCAAAATTTCATTATTTGCAGATGACATGATCCTATACATAGAAAACCCTGAGAGATCTACAACAAAGCTTCTAGAACTCATAAACGAGTTTAGTAAACTCGCAGGTTATAAGATCAATGCACAAAAATCAGTAGCATTTCTGTACACCAACAATGAGCAAGATCAGGAGGAAATCAAGAATCAAATACCATTCACAATGGTAAATAAAAAAATCAAATATTTAGGAATAAATTTAACTAAAGATGTAAAAAACTTATACACTGAGAACTATACAAGACTGTTCAAGGAAATCAAAGAAGATGTAAATAAATGGAAGAATATTCCTTGTTCATGGATAGGAAGACTAAATATTATTAAGACGTCTATTCTACCAAACTGATCTACACATTCAATACAATCCCAATAAAAATCAACACAGCCTTCTTTAAGGAACTAGAAAAACTAACTATGAAATTTATTTGGAAAGGAAAGAGGCCCCAAATAGCCAAAGACAAATTGAAAAAGAAAAACGAAATTGGAGGAATCACACTACCTGACTTCAAAATATACTACAAAGCTACTGCAGTGAAAACAGCATGGTATTGGCATAAGGAGAGACACACAGACCAATGGAATCGAATTGAAAGTTCTGATATAGAACCTCATATATATAGTCATATAATATTCGATAAAGCCACCAAACCCTCTCAACTGGGAGAGAATGGCCTATTCAACAAATGGTGCCTGGAGAACTGGATATCCATATGTAGAAGAATGAAAGAGGATTACCATCTCACACCTTATACAAAGATCAACTCAAGATGGATCAAAGACCTAAATATAAGAGCCAAGACCATAAAGACCTTGCAAAGCAGTGTAGGGAAACATCTACAGGACCTTGTAATACAAAATGGCTTCATGACTATCACACCAAAAGCACGAGCAGCAAAAGAACAAATAGATAAATGGGACTTCCTCAAAATTAAAGCCTTCTGCACCTCAAAGGAGTTTGTCAAGAAAGTAAATAGGGAACCCACACAATGGGAGAAAATACTTGGCAACCATATATCTGATAAGAGACTTATAACTTGCATATATAAAGAACTCATATATCTTGAAAATAAAAAGATAAACAACCCATTTAAAAAATGGGAAAAAGATTTATACAGACACTTCTCCAAAGAAGAAATAGAAATGGCTAAAAAGCACATGAAAAAATGCTCCAAATCGCTAGCTATCAGGGAAATGCAAATCAAAACTACAATGAGATACCATCTTACTCCCATAAGATTGGCAGCTATGAAAAACACAGAAGAAGACAAATGCTGGAGAGGATGTGAAGAAAGGGGAACACTCATCCACTGCTGCTGGGAATGCAGAAGGATCCAACCATTCTGGAGGACAGTTTGGCGGTTTTGCAAAAAACTAACCATAGATTTGCCATATGACCCAGCAATACCGCTGCTGGGTATATACCCAGCAGAACTGAAAACAAGGACACAAACCGATATATGGACACCAATGTTCATAGCAGCATTGTTCACTATCGCCAAAAGTTGGAATCAACCCAAATGCCCATCAACAGATGAGTGGATCAATAAAATGTGGTATATACATACAATGGAATGCTACTCGGCTGTAAGAACAAATACACTACAAACACACGTGATAACATGGATGAATCTTGAGAACCTTATGTTGAGTGAAGCAACCCAGGCATTGAAGGACAAAGACTACATGACCTCAATGATATGAAATAAGCAAGCTGCCTCAGAGAGCTAGAGACTGGAAGATAGGCTTACAGGAAATCGGGGGATGGAGGAAGGATGTGAGCTGACATCTGCAGGGGTAGAATCTATGATGAGCTGGCGATAAGTATGAGCACAAAGAAGAGATAAAATGGGGGCAAGGGGTTGCCTTTGGGTGGGTCTTTGAGGGTTTGAGGGGGGCTGGGGATGGGCGGATGGGTAATATTGGCCAAAATATTGGGGGGAGGGAGGGGCAACATATGAACATAGGAGAGTGTCAGGTGTTGGTTGAGAGTAAAATGCTGAGAAAATCGTATCAAAATATAATTAGGAGGGTTACCTGTTTAGGATGCTCGGCGGGGATGGTCTGATGCAGGACGGACTCCTGGGGAATGTCTGAATGCTCATTTTGCCAGGGTGGGTTGTACCATTGGGTAGAGTCCTAAGTAGTGAGAGTGGGGGTGGATCCTCTTCCTGGGGAGGACTAATGCCGTCAAATAGAGAGAACTGTATCTCTTGAGAGGAAGGGTGGCTCCCAGGGCATTAGGGCAGTTGAGCAAGTCAGGCCCTGAACACTGTTGCAAGTATCTCTGGACGTGGCTCCTCGGGAAATGGAGATTGGCTGTCGCTGTGGGCCCCAAGGGGAGGGGCAAATGGATGTTGAATGGATGAAACCAAGGTAAACCATGTCAGTTGGCCCTTCTTTGGAGCTGGTGTTTCTGTGTGATGGAACTGGGCTCAGATGGGATCTCTTTTCACAAGTCTTTCATGCTACTTTACGGGAATTGTAGTTGGTGCTGGGGTTTAAGATATATCTAGGGGATTTGAATCTCTGGACTGACAATATGATAGCCAGGCCCTGAGCCTCAACAGACTTCATCTCCTACACTCTGATTTATTGGGCTTACCCCACTCAGCTAACATGGAGTTGAAGAAGGTCAACCACCACACCACGGAGCCTAGAGTGCCTACAACTGAAAGCAGGAGGATTGCAGCCAGTATCCAGGTGGAATCTAAGCCCCCTCTTGACATAGATGTGCAATGGACACAACCAATCCAAGAACCACAGAGAAAATGTGGCATTGGTGTGGGAAAAGTGGCCATGGTGGCTGCTGGGTGCGGGGAATGGGAGGAAGAGATGAGATGGGGAGTCTTTTTCAGGACTTGGAGTTGTCCTGGGTGGTGCTTCAGGGACAATTACCGGACATTGTAAATCCTCCCAGGGCTCACTGGATGGAACGTGGGAGAATTTGGGCTATGATGTGAACCATTGACCATGAGGTGCAGCGATACCCAGAGATGTACTTACCAAATGCAATGGATGTGTCATGATGATGGGAGAGAGTGTTGCTGTGGTGGGAGTGGTGGGGTGGGGGCGGTGGGGTTGAATGGGATCTCATATTTTTTTAATGTAATATTTTTTAAAAATGAATAATAAAAAATAAAAAAATAAAATAAAATTGTCATTATAGAAAAAAAAAAAGGGTCAAATGCGGTGGGAAATGTCACTCACCCTGCACAGAGGAGGGGTCCCGGTGGAAGGCTGTCCTCCTGGGACGCAAGACGCCATGTCGCGGTTCAGAACTGGACGTGGCTGCCGGCTAACGGTCGTTTGGTTGTGGCGCCGGGTTCAGACGGCGTGGGCGAGCCTCGCAGCTTCTGCTCCTGCCATCGCGGTGCCAGTGTGGCCGCTTGCGCAGCAGGCCGGGGGCGCATGCCGGGCTGAGGTGGGAGGAGGCGCTCTGTCGTGCCAGAACTTCCAAGAGTCCGGTTACACACCTATGCCCGGTGGGCAGTGCCGCTGGGCCTGCCCCGGGGGAGGCGAGGGCAGATGGTCAGGCTGGGGCTCCCTGGGCTGGGCATGGTCTCTGCCCACCCCCAGGAGGAGCCAGATGCCGTGTCCCCAAGGGAGATGAGCCCCTCCCCATGGAGGGCCTGGCTGTGCCCCCAAAAGGACAGGCACTGCCCGTCCCCCGCCTCCGCTGCCCACAGGCTCCACCGCACCCGCTCAGCCAGGACACACGGTGTGCCTGCAGGGAGCCCGGACCCTGCGCAAAGCCAGCACCCCTGGGCATGGGAGGGGCACGGGCAGATGCCCCAATGTGGTCTAGGTCCCTAAAAGGTGGGGTGTCTCTTCCTTGGTGGCCATCAACCCAGCGTGCCAGCAGCTTGTGCCCCGTCACGGAGCTGACACCCCCAAGACCACTGCGCCCAGAGAGGAACCTCATGGAGAAGGCACGACCCCGATTTTCCTAGGGTCTGTGGTCCTCTTGCAGCCATGTACCCTCCTGCCGCCCCCTCTCCGGACCCGTCAGCTTTGTCCCCAGGCCCTCCCTGTGCGTCCGTGGAGTCCCGACGCAGGTCAGCGCAGCCGCCCTCCCAGGGCTTCCCCTCGATGGCCTCCTGTACGTTGGGACTGTCCACCGTCTAAACACCTGCCTGCCAGGTGCAAAGGCCCGCCTGGCTTTGCACTCCTGAAGACACTGGAACACCACCGATCATCGCGGCCCCGTTCACAGCAGCCAAAAGGTGGAGGCAGCCAGGTGAGCCTCGACAGGTGCATGGGTCAACCAATGGGGTCCACCCAGCGGGGGATGGTCACTCGGCCTAGGAAGGAACGGGGTTCTGACCCGCACCGCGCAGACGCCCCCAGAAGCCTCGCGTGAAGTTAAAGAAGCCAGACACGAAAGGGCAGAGTGTGCGTCTCCCCTGGTAGGACATGGCCGAACGGGCACCTTCCCGAGGCACAGAGCAGACGGGAGGCGCTCCGGGGCCAGGCAGGAAGGGGCGTTACTGCTCAGTGGGTGCAGAGTTCCTGGATGGGGTGATGAAAAGCCTTGGTAATCAGTGGTGGCGACGGTGGCACGGCATTGTGAATTTACTCAATGTCACTGAATTACACACTTGGATTAAAATGGAAAATAGTAAGTTATATGTGTCACCATAGTAAAAGATTTTAAAACAAAACGACCTAGAAAAACAAGGGCTATCTGAAACTGCTGCCACAACTGGTGTCCCCACCTGCTTCCAAAATCCCACTAAGAGACCCAACAGCCAGGTAGAAACCCTGCTCTGGGGTCTCGGCCTAGAAGAGGGGCTGTGGGTGGACAGGTGCCCCCAAGCTGGACACTGCGGGCGGTTTTCTAAGGGTGGCCCAACCGATGCTCTTGCCACAGGCACAGGCGCCCTTGTTGGCACATATCCTTGCCCACAGCTATAAACATTTTGTTGACTGCTGCGTGTTGAGTGGCATTGCGGCATGTTTTCAGTGTTCATTTTCCTGCTTGTTGACTGGGCTTTCATGTTTATTGGTAGTTTCTGTGTCCTCTTCTGTGAAATGCCTGCTCACGTATTTTGATCATTTTCTTTTTTTTTTTTTAAGATGCTTTATTTTATTTCATTTTGGCTTTATTTTTTTAATATTACATTAAAAAAATATGAGGTCCGCATATGCCCCACATCCCCCCTCACCCCACTCCTCCCCCCATAACAACAACCTCCTCAGTCATCATGAGACATTCATTGCACTTGGTGAATACATCTCTGAGCACCGCTGCACCTCATGGTCAATGGTCCACATCATAGCCCACACTCTCCCACAGTCCACCCAGTGGGCCATGGGAGGACATACAATGTCCAGTAACTGTCCCTGCAGCACCAACCAGGACACCTGCAAGTCCCGAAAACGTCCCCACATCACATCTCCTCCTCCCTACTCCCTACCCCCAGCAGCCACCATGGCCACTTTCTCCACACCAATGCCACATTTTCTTCGATTACTAATCACAATAGTTCATAAATACAATATTAGTAAGTCCACTCTAATCCATACTCTATTCCTCCATCCTGTGGACCTTAGAATGGTTGTGGCCACTCCACATCTATGTCAAGAGAGGGATTAGATTCCACATGGATGATGGATGCAGTCCTCCTGCTTTCAGTTGTAGGCACTCTTGGCTCCCTGGTGTGGTGGTTGACCTTCTTCACCTCCATGTTAGCTGAGTGGGGTAAACCCAATAAACCAGTGTAGGAGTTGCAAGTCTGTTGAGGCTCAGGGCCTGGCTATCACATGGTCAGTCCAGAGATTCAGGTCCCCTGGGTACACATTAAACCCCAGCACCAACTACAATTCTGGTAAAAGTAACAGGAGAGACTTGTGGACAAAGATCACATCTAAGTCCAGCTCCAGCACACAGAAACACAAACTCCAAAGTAGGGCCAACTGAGATGGCACTGAACTCCATTTGCCATGACTATAGAACCTGTGGGTCTCTGTAGCCCTCAGAAGAACCAATACCTGGGGTTGTATCTACTTTATCTGTCTCTGGGACTCTGCTCAGGTGTGCATAAGGGCAACCCCTCTGATAACTTCCCAGCTCTTTTTGGAGACTCATAGCCATATAAACTCATTTGTCCTTTCCATTTCCCCCTTTTATTCAGGTCAAAAAGCATTTTTAACTCCTGGTATTATATGTAGATTGAGACATTCTGCTGGTCCATGTTGACCCTTTAATTCAAGGTAAATTTCTAGTTACATCATCAGCTGGTACTTGGTCGTAATCCCTTGGTGCCAGGGAGGCTCATCCCCAGGTGTCATGTCCCACGCTGAGGGGAAGGCAACGAATTTACATGCTGAGTTAGGCTTTGAGACTGGCCACATTTGAGCAACACGGAGGCTCTCAGGAGGGAACTTTTAGGCACCCTGCAGCTCTGGGCCTTGTTCTTGTTTCAGGTACACAGGCTCACAAGCATAGTCATTAGTATCAAGGGCTCATTGTTGGACCTTCCTTCATTTTTGGTCTTTGCCGTTGCACTTGGCAGATTGTTGCTATTCCTTTAAGGACTGTGATAGAGCTCCCCTGACTAGGAACTCAGCACTCCCTCAGTTGTTGTTTTTAATTGTAACCACTATGAAAATATCCAAACATTTTTATGTACCCTGGATATATGCCCTGGAGAACTCCCTGCCAACCATGTGTCTCCTGTCAATAACATCCCACACCAGTATTCCTCCCCTGTCATTGTTGAACCTCCCCTGCCATTGTGAAGGACAATATATTGCCAGGATCCATTAATAGTAAAATGAAATATAGTGATGAGTTTAAAGGTTAGACATAGAATATAGATTAATTTAGAAAAATTAAGGTAAAAATAAATTGGGGTATCAAAAAATTTAAAAATGCAAAAGCAATTCCACTGTTGGGTATATACCCAGTAGAATGTTTTTGATGTTTTGCCTCCATCACTGCAATAAGTGTTGCCCTGTATGCAAATTGGAAAGGCATGGAATTGCTGGGTCATATGGCAAATCTATAGCCAGTTTTTTGAGAAACCGCCAAACTGTCCTCCAGAATGTCTGGATCCTTCTGCATTCCCACCAGCAGTGGATGAGTGTTCCCATTCCTCCACATCCTCGCCAGAACTTGCAGTCTTCTGTTTTTTGTCATAGCTGCCAATCTTATGGGAGTAAAATGGTATCTCATTGTAGTTTTGATTTGCATTTCCCTGATAGCTAGAGTTGGCATCATAGAATGAGTTAGGTAATGTTCCTTCTGTTTCAATTTTTTGGAAGAGTTTCAGCAAGACTGGCCTTAGTTCTTTCCGGAATGTGCCGCAGCAGTATGGGAGGGACCTGAGGCAGCCCCTGTGCAGCTTCGCGATCCTGGTGGAGCACCCTCAGAGCACATCTGGACAGCAGGCAGGTCCGACGCAGGCTTTCTCCAAGTGTTTCTGTTTTTTGAGGAGGTACTGGGGATTGAACCCAGGACCTCATATATGGGAAGCAGGCACACGGCCGCTCGAGCCTCATCCCCTCCCCTGAGCTGAGGACTCTGTACTGGGTCAGGGAAGGTCTTTTGTCTTTCCCCTTGTGGCGAAGGCCCACCCAAGACCCTAAACGCACTGCTGCAGAGACAGGGGTGCAGGTCTCAAGGACCAAAGGGGGCCTTTCTAAAAATAAGCATTAAAAGCCCCAAAACAAAAGGTGAGACTAGAAGACTGGCAGCCTTGGGTCCAGCGCAGACTCGGGTTCTAGAAATAAAGCCTGAGAGCAGCTGGGGCCTTGCCCACCTGCCCAGAGGAGAGGAGAGCTGGCTCAGGTCCCTCCCACAGGGCCATGCAGAAGGCTGGCCTTGGCCTTGCTGGCCAGCCTGCTCTCCACAGGCCACACAGCCAGTATCCTCCTGCCCACCACCCCGCCACCGCGTGGCTGCTGCTCCCTGCAGTGCCAAGAAGTGGGAGCATAGGAAGGGAGAAGTGCAGGCTAAGAAGTTATCGCACTTCCAGAAGGTCCTGCGCTCCAGGGCCTGCCTTGGGGGTGCCCCAGCCCTGGGCCCACCCCCCACAGCCGGGCTCCACCCCCCAGGGGGCCTGGGGATCTGGGAGTGCTTCAGCCAAACTGCCCTCAGGAGAAATGGCCGTGGAGACCCTATCCAAGGGCCACGGGCTGCTGTGCTGCGGCCCTCGCTCACCTGCAGAGCCACAGAGCTGCCCGTGACGAGCCCGCACCCACTGTCCCTCAGGAGGGGCCCCGTGACTCGAGGGCGCCAATCGTGGGGTCGGCTTGCCGTCACGAAGGCTGCACAGGTCCCCTTTAAGGACCAGGCCCCCCTCGGGCATCCAAGACAAATCTACCTATGATACCTGTGTTCACAGGTGATGTAGGGATCAGAAGCGATGGCATAAAATGACGTGCTCGGCAGATCGGCAGGAAGTGAACGGGCCGCTTCAGAGCCAGGGAGCACGGAGGTGCCGGGCCCGTCCATGGGGCTCAGGGCTCCCTCCAGGCCCTGCCCGCCACTCCCCAGCAGGCCCTGTCGTTCCAAAAGAAACCACTCGGCCTTCCTGAAGAAACGAGAAGGGAGAACACCCCTCCTCTTTCGGGGGCAGCCCAGATGTGACAGGTGTGGTGCAGCACCTGGCACAGGCTGTTAGGGACCGATGCTCGGCTATGGGACAGCTGCTGACCAAATGAGGATTCAGGTCCAGGGCAGGGGGTGCCGAGTCCACAGCCCCAGGCGTGGTGGGGTGAGTGCACACCTGCCCTGCTCTGCGGGTGCCTGGAGGTGCGCCTGTCCAGCTTGGCACCTGGGCACTGCCTGCTTCCAGCACCTCACGGAATGTTTACTTCCCACACTGCCAAGTCATCCAGAGCCACCCATCCAGGAGGTGGTCGGTGCTTGCCCTGGGGCCCAGCTGTCAGCCCTGCCTGGTCACTGCCTCTGTCCCAGCCAACCTCTGTGCCTGAGAACCAGGCTTTCTACCCCAGCCCTGCTCTGGGGTCCCCCTGTGGGCCCAGACCCTCAGCACTCGTTTCAAGGGTCCCCCACCCCTGCCCTGCTGGGGGGCTCTCACCTCTGCCTTAGCCTGAGCTACGAGCATGCCCTGTGCTGCCCCTGGTTCTTTGAGGCCGCAGCGCTGGGGTCGGTGCATCTTGGCTCAGGGCTGGGTCTCCAGGCTCACGTAAGTGCAGAGTGAGGGTCGGTGGGTCCAGGGGCCTTCCTGGGGGGTGAAGGCCCCACTCCCCAGAGCCTGGCAGGCCTCGCCCTGCAGCATCGAAAGGGCTAGCACTCCTGTTTCAATTTTTTTGGAAGAGTTTCAGCAAGATTGGCATTAGTTCTTTCCGGAATGTTTTGTAGAATTCACCTGTGAAGCCATCTGGCCCTGGGCTCTTTTTAGTTGGGAGGTTTTTAATAACTGATTCTATCTCTTTACTTGTGATTGGTTTGTTGAGATCATCAATTTCTTCTTTCATCCATATAGGCTGCTTAAGTGTTTCCAGGAATTTGTCCATTTCCTCTGAATTGTCATTTTCGTTGGAATACAGTTTTTCAAAATATCCTCTTATGATAGTCTTTATTTCTGTGGGGTCAGTGAGGAAGAGAGTGTAAGAGCAACAAAAAAGACAAAAAGAGAAGGAAAAAACATACAAACAAAATATGACAAACACAAGTCCAAACAAAATATGGCTAACAACAATAATTCTTTAAAAATAATAACACTGAATGTCAATGGATTAAACTCACTTGTCAAAAGATTCAGACTGGAAGACTGGATAAGGAAATATGACCCATCTATCTGCTGTCTACAAGAAACACATCTTAGACCCAGGGATTCAAGGAGGTTGAAAGTGAATGGCAGGAAAACAATCTTACAAGCAAACACTAACCAAAAAAAGACAGGGATAGCTATATTAATATCAGACAAAATAGACTTTAAATATGAAACAATTGTGAGAGACAAAGGTGGATACTACATATTAGTGAAAGGGATAATCTTTCAAGAAGAACGAACAATCATAAATATGTATGCTCCTAGCAAGGGCGCCTCCAAATACGTGAGGCAAACACTGGAAAAACTAAGTGAAAGAATAGATGCCTCTACAATTATAGCGGGAGATTTTAATACACTGCTATCAACTTTGGACAGAACATCTCAAAAGAGAATCAATAAAGAAGCAAAAACTTTGAACAGTATATTAGAGGAGCTGGACCTAATAGACATATACAGATCATTAGACCCGAACACAGCAGGATATACATTTTTCTCAAATGCACATGGATCATTCTCCAAGATAGACCATACGCTAGGCCACAAAGAAAAGCTCAATGAATTCAGAAAGATTGAAATCTTACAAAATAATATCTCTGACCACAGTGGAGTGAAGCTGGAAATCTGCAAGGGCCAGAGGCCCAGATTTCACACCAAGATATGGAAATTAAACAGCACACTCTTAGAAAAACAGTGGGTCAAAGAGGAAATTTCAAAAGAAATTAATAACTACCTTGAAACTAATGAAAATGATAACACAACATACAAAAACCTAGGGGATGCAGCAAAAGCAGTACTGAGAGGGAAATTTATAGGCATAAATTCATACATCAAAAAAGAAGAAAGAGCAAAAATTGAAGAACTAACTGCACATTTGGAGGAATTAGTAAAAAAACAGCAAAGTAACCCCACAGGAAGAAGAAAGAAAGAAAGAAAGAAAGAACAAAGTTAAGAGCAGAACCAAATGAAATAGAAAATAAGAAAGCACTGGAAAAGATAAACAAAGCCAAGAGCTGGTTCTTTGAGAAGATCAATAAAATTAACAAACCCTTAGCTAGACTAACAGAGAAAAAAAGAGAGAAGATAAAAATACACAAAATAAGAAATGAGAAAGGAGATATCATCTTTTGATCATTTTCTTGTTGGATAATAGGCACTTTCCTTTCTGACCTATGGGGAAGTTTTATGTATAGAGATAGAAGTGCACATGCATAGGAAGCATTTGATGCTTGTGTGTGGTAAATAACATCTCCTATTTTGTGGCTTGATTTTCATTCTCTTTATGTGAATTTTGGTGAAGAGATGTTCTTTTTTTTTTTTTACCTTTTTATGAAAATTTTAATATAGAAAACAATAGAAAGAATAACTTGATAGACACTCAAATACCCACCACCTAGACCCAGACCATTACCACTTGCATTGTTTGTGCACTTGCTATCTCTCTCGCTCTGTGTCGACACATGCACGTGTGTGTGTATAAGTGTTTTAAAGTGAATTGTGGACATGACTTCAGCCATAAATAGGTCAATGTTTTGCCACGTACCTTCTGAAATAAAGGCTATTCTACAAAACCAGAGGCTCGTTCTGCTAGTAGCATCAAAAACACAATCCATATTCACTTGTCCTCTTGTTCCCACTGTATCAATCACCAAAGGGGCACTATAGCAAAATACCAGAAATGGGTTGTTTTTTATAAAGGGTATTTATTTGGGTAGGAGCTTACAGATACCAGGCCATAAAGCATAAGTTACTTCCCTCCCCAAAGTCTGTTGCCACGTGTTGGAACAAGATGGCTGCCGACATCTGCGAGGGTTCAGGCTTCCTGCGTTGCTCCCTTGCAGGTTCTTGCTTCTTCCTGGGCTCAGTGTTACTCTCTTCCCAGGGCTTGCTTCTTCCTGGGCTCAGGGTTCCTCTCTTCCTGGGCTGGCTTCTCTTTCCTCTGTGTGCTTACTTCCCAGGGCTCTAGCTTAAGGCTTCAGCATCAAGCTCCAACATCAAAAACCCTCAACTCAGGAACCAGATTTGGCTCAATGGATGGAGCATCCACCTACCACATGGGAGATGCAGGGTTTAAATCCAGGGCCTCCTGACCCATGTGGAGCTGGCCCACACGCAGTGCTGATGCACACAAGGAGTGTCATGCTACACAGGGGTGCTCCCCATGTAGGGGAGCCCCACGTGCAAGGAGTGCACCCCATAAGGAGAGTTGCCCAGAGCAAAGAAAGTGCAGCCTGCCCAGGAGTGGTGCCGCACACATGGAGAGCTGACACAGCAAATGCACAACAAAAAGAAACACAGATTCCCAGTGCTGCCAACAAGAATGTAAGTGGACACAGAAGAACATAGCAAATGGACACAGAGAGCAGACAACGGCCGGGGGTGCGGTGGGGTTGAGGAAGGGGAGAGAAATAAAAAACAAATCTTTAAAAAAAAAGCAAAAAAACCCTCAACTCTGTCCTTGGCCATGCCTCTTATCTGTGAGTCCCCACCCACCAAGGGACGGGAACTGAAGCCCTACTGGCACAAGAGGTTGACATAATTACTTAATCAAGTAAACCTCCGAATCTAATATAATCCAATATGCCCACAGGAAATGATCAGTTTACAAACACAATCCAATATTTCTTTTTGGAATTTATCAATAGTATCAAACTGCTACAGCCACAGCTGCTGCTTTGTTCGAACCTGGACTCACCCCAGCACGGGGTATGGGAGTATTTTCGGTGCTTCGTGAGGGAGAGCAGGTCTGACCCCACAGCCCCATAAGCTTCCCCAAGCCGATTTCTCGCTCCAGGAGCCTGCGTCTGTTTTCCAAAGGCGCCAGATCCGGGTTCAGTGGTTTCCTCTTGTGTTGGAAACTGAGGCACAGTGGCCTCTCAAGGAGAGACGTGCTGTCTCCATGGCTACGCTTGCAACCTAAGGAATGCGGTAACTGAGAGTTCCTGGTGAATGCGATGAAGCTGTTAAAGGCTGAAAGACAAGATGAGCTCATACCTTTTGCCGTGAATAGAACGCTTAGACGTTGTACCTTGAGATAAGATTTTTTAAAAATTCCTTAGACTATGGGTAATGCTGATAGTTAATACGTGCTGCTGCTTGATGACACGTAGGCTATGTGTTTATGCTTACTGGCACGTAGGCTACGTCTGCCTGCTTCTTGGCACGTACACTGGGGTATATAAAGAGCCCCTTGTAAACTATAAAGTTGTCTGAGGAGTCATTACTCGCAGACCCCCTGATCCCAGCTCTCTCGTTCTTTCTCTTTGTTTCCTTCTCCCTTTTCTCTTTCAGTCCCGATACCCTTCAGGTCCAAATCTCCAACATCTGGTGCCCCATCGTGGGGCCCGAAGAAGTTAGTGAGTCTTCCAAATCAGTATTGGGAACCACGGAAAAGACCTCGCCGAGGGTCGTGTGATGTCCAAAGCAGAGTGACTCGAGTCTTCTTTTAAGTAAGTAATATTTTCCGTGAAGTCATGAGGGTAATGGGTGATCAAATGGGACGTGTGGAAGCATAGTCACGAGTGCTAGGAACTTTACTGAAAGTTAATGGGGTGCCTGTAAAAAGCTAGGAATTACTAGAATTGTTAGCTTTCATATACAAAAGCATTGTTGCTGGCTTTAGCCTCAGGGGCATAATGTTTTAAAATTGAAACAGTGGAGAAGTGTAATGAAAGCTTTACAAAGAGCATATCGAAAAAGGGAATTCATTCCATTATCAGTATGGGCCTTATGACACCAGGTAGCAGCAGCGTTAGATCCTTTACAGTCTGAAGGAGAGAAAGATGAAATTACTATATTTCCTAAGCCCATAAGTAAATTTGAAATGAAAGAAAGTAAATTGGAACAAGAACAGGAGCTTGAGGTGCTCAGTATAGCCTTACAGAGTAGTAATCCAAAAATGTGTGTTAACGGTCTGTCTAAACTGCTAGATAAGAGCTTAGCTACATTTATGCTGCTCAAGTTATCTTAACTGATTGCTGATAACTAATAAAAATGTTTCCAAGCACAAGCTTGCATGTTACAGGCAACATGGATTCCAGAAGAAATCTTAAAAAGTACAATCTAAGATGTGATATAACGGAGAACTTAAAAGCAGCTATACCAAGAAAGTAAGAATTATGAGTCAATTGCAAACTGTATGTTTCTGTTAATGTGTTGTAATTGTCTTGTGTTTGTCTGTTTGTTCAATGTCAGTGTATATTCTGATACCTCCAGATGGTAATATAAATTAATAAGTAAAAATTTTTAAAGGAGCTCGATTCAAATGGCCAAAAATTAAATAAGTGCTTATATAATACATAAGTTTAAATATTAATAAGATCTCTACAATGATAAAAATTGTAAGTCTTGACTAACAAAATTACTGTAAGTCTTTTCATAAAAAGTCGTTCTTGCCTAGATTGAAATGAATAGTTTATTTTTCTTCACAGGATAAAATGAAGGATGTAAAACTTAAATGAATATTAAAAGTTAAAATTTTGTGGGAATGCTGACTGAAATTTAATAAGTTTTTTCTAAAAGGTGTATTTTGTCCTAAAATAGGATGGCTAATTTTCATAAACCCTTGGAACTTAAATGCATGTGGCAAGTTATAGAAGGTACTGTGTAACTTTAAGGGAATGTGTTCTGTGAAGGTAAAATTTGTCTTAAAATAATAAAATTATAGTCTATATGGTTATAAATAATTATAAGAAATTTAATGAAGCATTGTTTAAATTAAGGCATTTAAATGGCTAATTGCAGAAAGTCATTATTAAACAAAAACTGAATTGATAATAATAACAATAAAAGGTAATTTTATGACAGGAAAACTTGTTGGTGGCCAGCCTCCCCTGCTAACTTGCTTCTAGTGGACTGTTTCTGGTATTACATGCTACTAAGTATTTAAAGCGAAGAAAAGTTCATTATTTTAACAAGCTTGTTTAGTGTTGATGGCAATAACATGTTGTAAAAAGTTTGCCTGGTAACTTAATATGTAGGATATATGGAATGTGTTTTTATTGTTAAGGAAAAAGGAGATGATTTTTTCCTAAGATAAAATGATTGATTATTGGGAAAGAGTAGAGTGTGGGTCAAAACCTGAATGAATACTGGAAGTGTAGAAGGTTTGTGGAAAAGAAATTTTTATGATTAAAGTTAAATAAAATTGGATGGGCCTATCTATACACTGTTTAAAAGTTTAGTATCAAATGGTATACTAATGCAAAATTTAAAATTTTGTCCTTTTTCAAAGTCTCAAGTCATTAGTCTGTTTTGGTAAGTTTCCTGAATAATCCATATACAAAGAAAGTCTATTTTATCAAAACAGCTTCTTGTGCTCATCATTTCCTCAGTGTTCAGGGAAGAAAAGGTCTTATCTCTTCTAAAGGAAAATAATGTTTAAACCTGCTTTCTTTTTATTCCAAACTAATTACAAGAGATTTGTTCCCTTACCTTGAAAGAAAAATTAAAGTAACAGTTAAGTTAATTTAATATGTTTTAAGTTAGAGTGTTTAAGTGTTATAAAATTAACAAGATTTTTTAACCCCCTGTTAAAGTTGTATGAGTAAAACTTTCAAATGAATACTTGAGTGCATAAATTTACCAATATTTTAGCATAATATTAAACAGAAGTACAATCTGGTTAATTATGATTTTAATTATTATAAAAAGGTATGTGTCACAGAAACAACTTCTTATGATAAATTAAAATAACAACGTTGTAGTATGTAGCAGTTACAAATATTGCTAGTTTGTTGCAAAAATTAATGTCCAGCTGTGTTGCTATCACTTTGTTTTAAAATGTGGTAAGACTTCCTTTAGTATTTCCTTAGGCAAGTCAAGCTGGCCTGCCCGCTGGCATTCTCCTACCTGTAGAAAAGTCAACAATGGACTTTTGCAGTGCCTCCCCAAGGCTGTGTGCATAGCCCAACCATCTTTCCTGGCAGGTGATAATAATCTACCTGCATAGAAAAAATTGGTGGCTGAAACTCTACTGATGACATTATGTTAACCTTCCTTTTTTCAGAATGAAAAGAAACATCAGAGACACTATCTTATCTTAAGAGCCTGAGCTAGGCAAACGATTGGGACAGGTTGCAAAGTCCTTGCTGCTCTATCAAATTCTTCAATGATGTTTAGTTGGGTAAAACAAAACTATACCCTTTGCATAATTGATAAAGTGCAATGTTTTCTCATGTTAATGTAGTTTGTAATGTTGTTGGAATACTGAAAATCATCTCTCACTTAGTCTCAAATATCAAAACCATTGTATATATTAATTGGGAAAAGTCCTTCACAGAAGTAGAAAAACCTCCAGCAAGCTGCTTTTAAAAATAATAAAAGGAAGGTAAATTGTGGACAATAACTTAGCCTATGAATTGGATGTAGCAAGCACCAATATTGGCTTTGGGTGGAGTTTGTGGTGAAGGCAAACTTTTAAACAAGTAACCCTTGGGTTTTAATCACAATTCTAAAAAGAGGCCAAAAGCAAAATATAAAAAAGCAATTGTGCACAGAATAGGAGGTCCTGCTAAAAGTGAAAGACTTAACCCAATAGTGTCCGGTCACTCTAAAGACTGCCATCCCTATTCAAGGGTAGATTGCAAATACTAAAAGCTAAACAAAAAATGAACTATTATAAATCACCCTCAAATTATGAAAAACCATCTGGAATACTTGCTAGTAGTAACAGGGAACTGTCTGTCATGTCCCTGCCCACTCCAGTAACATCCCTTTTAGGACTGTTGATGCAAATGCCTTTGTGAAGATCCAGGGCCCTACCACTGAAACCTGAGAAGAGGCAAAAGTGGCTCCACTGAAAAAGTGAACATCGATGAGCCACGGCCAGAAGAAGAAAAGGCATCTGGATACCAGTGAGAATGATGCAGATTTGGCAGTCATCTTCTGAAAGTCAATTATTGCTACATAAGAATTCTTGAAATGTCTATGGTGTGGAACACGGGACATGGGGTGCAGCGATGCCCGGAGATGTACTCACCAGACACAATGGGTGCATCATGATGATGGGGGAGAGTGTTACTGTGGGGGGAGTGGTGGGGTGGGGGCGGTGGGGGTGAATGGGGACCTCATTTTTTTTATGTAATATCTTTTAAAAAAATGAATGAATTGAGTAGAATTTAAAAAAAAATATTTGAGACAAAGTGGAGGAGAGTCATTGACGATTTTTTTTTAAAGATTTATTTCATTTATTTCTCTCCCTTTACTCCCCCCAGTTGTCTATTCTCTGTGTCTATCTGCTGTGTGTTTTTCTTTGTCCTCTTCTGCTGTTGTTGGTGGTGTGGGAGTCTGTGTTTCTTTCGTTGCATCATCTTGTGTCGGCTCTCCGTGTGTGCGGTGCCATTCCTGGGCGAGCTGGGCTTTCTTTGGTGCTGGGTGGCTCTCGTTGCGGGGCGCACTCCTTGCGCGTGGGGCTCCCCTACGCGGGGACACCCCTGCGTGGCAGGGCACTCCTTGTGCGCATCAGCACTGCGCATGGGCCAGCTCCACATGGGTCAAGGAGGCCCGGGGTTTGGACCGTGGACCTCCCATGTGGTGGACGGATGCCCTGGCCACTGGGCCAAGTCCTCTTCCCTCCTTGATGGTTTGATTTCTAGGGTTGCTGGCAGTGACTGGCTTCTGGCTCTGCTGGAGTTTGCCACAAGAGGTGAAATGAAAGTGGCTGGGCAGCAGTGGTGCGCCTCCTGCCACAAGTTGCCTTGACAACACAGCTTCTGGGTGAATGCTGTGAGCTGCCCCCAGATAACTTGCTTGTGCAAGTCAACAGGTTGTTGCCTAGCATCATTTATTAGGTGGTGTTTTTGTAGCTCTTTGAGTTTTCTGTTCCTCCCCGTTATCTCCCTATTCTATCCTGCCTCACAATACTTCAAAATGGTTTGTTTTCGGTTATAGAATATGTTAATATTGATATAAAATATTTTTAATAAACTCATATCTAATTCTACATTTAAAAAAAAGAATTCTTGAAACGGACTAAATGCCTTAGTGGACTGCTGCTTATAAGCATCTTGGGACTGATTGGAATCATTAGAGCTGCTGCTACTGTTGTGGTAGCTTTACACAATCAGGTTAATGATTTAGAATTGGCTGTTTTGCATATTGGAGATCAATTGTATTATTTAAACTGAAGGGGATTGAAATGTGATTGGATCTTCCTTTCTTCTCTCTTTTTTTTCTTTTCTCTCTCTCTTGTCCCTCATTTTCTTCTTATTTTATTTTATCTTAACTATACAATAGGTGCTGCAGGGAACACATCACATTTGCTGGGTTTCCTCATCCTCCACTGCCTCATTTCTGTGTGAATAGATTTTATTTTGGCTACCTACACTGTCCCCTTTCCCCTATATCTTGATATTCTCCATCATCTACTGTCTCTCCTATATTCCACCTCCCTTTCTTTGATCCACAAAGTGTCTAACTCTTCATTTCTAATACCTTAGTTTTGTTTTCTGTCTGTTATCAACTCTTGAAACTATTGCCTTTCTTTTCTCTTTCCCTCTCTCATGAAAACAATACCTTTTTAATTCATACCATATCCTCCAATATTCAGTTGACTACCTCATTATAGGTACTCTACCTTGTGCTATAACTCTACACAACTTACTTGAATCTAACATCCATCCTCCCAGATTTCATATTGTTGCTCTGTTAACATATATCACCAATACTACTTTACACTTTTTCCTTGCTTACACAATTGCCTTTCCCCGGCCCTAATACTTTCCTTTAAAGTGAACTCAACCAGCAATAAGAAATTAGAATAAGAAGAACAAAGTCACAAAGAGAAGATATAACACTTACACAAAAGCAACAGCTAATTAATCTCCAAGAGTAGACAAAGAAGCTAAGGAACTGATTAAACCCATCAAGATAAAATGATGACCAGACAGCAACAAAAATCTACAAACCAAACCAGTAATCAGGAAAACATGGCTGAATCCAATGAACAAACTAAAAATCAGGAAGGGGAGCAGAACTTCGCACAAGTAATGAAAGATCTCAGAACATTTATCACTGACAAATTTAATGAAGTAAAGTAGAAGAGGTTAACAACATGAACACAACACTTGGAGGGAAAATTGCATACATATGCAAAAAGATAACAGATATGATGGGAATGAACACCACAGTTCAAGAAATCAAAAATACACTTGCAGCAAATATCAGCAGACCAGAAGAGGCAGAGCAGAGAATTAGTGATGTGGAAGACAGTACATCGGAAATCAAACAGATAGTAGAATTGGTCGATAAAAAGATAGAAAAAACCCAGCTAGGACTTAGGGACCTGAATGATAATGCAAAATGCTCAAACATACGTATTATTGGCATTCCAGAAGGAGAAGAGAAGGGAAAGGGGTCAGAAGGACTGTTGCAGGAAATAATGGCTGAAAACTTCCCAAATCTACTGAAAGAGACAGATGTACATATCCAAGAAGCACAGCGCACCCCACTCGTCATAAACCCCAACAGGCCCACCCCAAGACATATACTTGTCAAATTATCCAACGCTCAAGACAAAGAGAAAATTCTAAAAGCAGCAAGAGAAAAGAAAACCATCACATACAAGGGAAGCTCCATAAGATTAAGTGCTGATTTCTCATCTGAAACGATGGAGGCAAGAAGGCAGTGGTATGATATAGTCAAGGTGCTAAAGGAAAAAAAATTTCCAACCAAGAATACTCTATCCAGCTAAATTAGCATTCAAATATAATGGAGAGTTCAAAATATTCGCAGATAAGCAGAAACTGAAAGAGTATGCCTACAACAAACCTCCCCTTCAAGAAATTCTAAAGGGAGTTCTGCAGGAAGAAAGGGAAAAAACAGGACAGGCAGAGTTGGAGGAGAGTGTAAGAGCAACAAAAAAGACAAAAAGAGAAGGAAAAAAAAAAGCAAACAAAATATGACAAACACAAGTCCAATCAAAATATGGCTAACACAAATAATTCCTTGAAAGTAATAACACTGAATGTCAATGGATTAAACTCACCTATCAAAAGATTCAGACTGGGACAATGGATAAGGAAATATGACCCATCTATATGCTGTCTACAAGAGACACATCTTAGACCCAGAGACGCATGGAGGTTGAAAGTGAATGGCTGGAAAAGAGTCATACAAGCAAACAATAACCAAAAAAAAGGCAGGGGTAGCTGTATTAATATCAGACAAAATAGACTTTAAATGCGAAACAATTGTGAGAGACAAAGAAGGATACTACATTTTAGTGAAAGGGACAATCGGTCAAGAAGATCAAACAATCATAAATATTTATGCTCCTAACAAGGGCGCCTCTAAATACGTGAGGCAAACGCTGGAAAAACTAAGTGAAAGAATAGATGCATCTACAATTATAGTGGGGGATTTTAATACATCTCTATCAACTCTTGACAGAACATCTCAAAAGAGAATCACTAAAGAATCAAAACATTTGAACAGTTTAATAGAGGAGCTGGATCTAATACACATATATAGGTCATTACACCCAAACACAGCAGGATATACATTTTTCTCAAGCGCACATGGATCATTCTCCAAGATAGACCATATGCTAGGCCACAAAGAAAGGCTTAATGAATTCAGAAAGATCGAAATCATACGAAACAATATCTCTGACCACAGTGGGGTGAAGCTGGAAATTTGCAAGGGACAGAGACCCAGATTTCATACCACGATTTGGAAATTAAACAGCACACTCATAGAAAAACAGTGGGTCAAAGAGGAAATGTCAAAAGAAATCAACGACTACCTTGAAACAAATGATAATGATAACACAACATACCAAATTTATGGAATGCAGCAAAAGCAGTACTGGGAGGGAAATTTATAGCCATAAATTCATATATCAAAAAAGAAGAAACAGCATAAATTGAAGAACTAACTGCACATTTGAAGGAATTAGAAAAAAAACAACAAAGTAATCCAAGAGGAAGAAGAAGGAAGGAAATAACAAAGATAAGAGCAGAACTAAATGAAATAGAAAATAAGAAAGCACTTGAAAAGACAATCAGGACCAAGAGCTGGTTATTTGAGAAGATCAACAAAATTGACAACCCTTTAGCGAGACTAACAAAGAAAAAAAGAGAGAACATGGAAATACACAAAATAAGAAATGAGAAAGGTGATATCACCACTGACCCAACAGAAATAAAGACTATCATAAGAGGATACTTTGAAAAACTATATTCCAACAAAAATGACAATTCGGAGGAAATGGACTAATTCCTAGAAACACATAAGCCACCCATATTGACGAAAGAAGAAATTGATGATCTTAACAAACCAATCACAAGTAAAGAGATAGAATCAGTCATTAAAAACCTCCCAACTAAGAAGAGCCCAGGGCCAGACGGCTTCACAGGTGAATTCTACAAAACATTCTGGAAAGAACTAACACCAATCTTGCTGAAACTATTCCAAAAAATCGAAACAGAAGGGACATTGCCTAACTCCTTCTATGATGCCAACATTACCCTAGTACCAAAGCCAAACAAACACACCACAAGAAAGGAAAATTACAGACCAATTTCTCTAATGAACCTAGACGCAAAAATACTTACCAAATACTTGCTAATCATATTCAACAACACATGAAACGAATTATACACCACGACCTAGTGGGATTTATTCCAGGTATGCAAGGATGGTTCAACATAAGAAAATCAATCAATGTAATACACCATATAAACAGATTGAAGGAAAAAGTCACATGATTATATCTATAGATGCAGAAAAAGCATTGGACAAAATACAGCACCCTTTCTTGATAAAAACACTCCAAAAGATCAGAATACAAGGAAATTTTTTGAACATGATAAAGAGTATATATGAAAAACCTACAGCCAATATTGTTTACAATGGAGAAATCCTAAAATCCTTCCCTCTAAACTCAGGAACAAGACAAGGATGCCCATTGTCTCGCCTTCTATTTAACATTGTCTTAGAAGTACTTGCTGGAGCACTGAGGCAAGAACCAGATATAAAAGGCATTCAAATTGGAAAGGAAGAAGTCAAAATTTCATTATTTGCAGAAGACATGATCCTATACGTAGAAAACCCTGAGAGATCTACAACAAAGCTTCTAGAACTCATAAATGAGTTTAGTAAAGTCGCAGGATATAAGATCAATGCGCAAAAATCAGTAGCATTTCTGTAAACCAACAATGAGCAAGATCAGGAGGCAATTAAGAATCAAATACCATTCACAATGGTAAATAAAAAAATCAAATATTTAGGAATAAATTTAACTAAAGATGTAAAAAACTTATACACAGAACTATACAAGACTGTTCAAGGAAATCAAAGAAGACCTAAATAAATGGAAGAATATTCCTTGTTCATGGATAGGAAGACTAAAGATTATTAAGATGCCTATTCTACCAAAACTGATCTACACATTCAATGCAATCCCAATAAAAATCAACACAGCCTTCTGTAAGGAACTAGAAAAACTAACTTTGAAATTTATTTGGAAAGGAAAGAGACCCCGAATAGCCAAAGACATATTGAAAAAGAAAAACGAAATTGGAGGAATCACACTACCTGACTTTAAAACATACTACAAAGCTACTGCAGTGAAAACAGCATGGTATTGGCATAAGGAGAGACACACAGACCAATGGAATCGAATTGAAAGTTCTGATATAGAACCTCATATATATAGCCATATGATATTTGATAAAGCCACCAAACCCTCTCAACTGGGAGAGAATGGCCTATTCAACAAATGGTGCCTGGAGAACTGGATATCCATATGTAGAAGAATGAAAGAGGATTACCATCTCACACCTTATACAAAGATCAACTCAAGATGGATCAAAGACCTAAATATAAGAGCCAAGACCATAAAGACCTTGGAAAGCAGTGTAGGGAAACATCTACAGGACCTTATAATAGGAAATGGCTTCATGACTATCACACCAAAAGCACGAGCAGCAAAAGAACAAATAGATAAATGGGACTTCCTCAAAATTAAAGCCTTCTGCTCCTCAAAGGAGTTTGTCAAGAAAGTAAAAAGGGAACCCACACAATGGGAGAAAATATTTGGCAACCATATATCTGATAAGAGACTTATAACTTGCATATATAAAGAACTCATATATCTTGAAAATAAAAAGATAAACAACCCATTTAAAAAATGGGAAAAAGATTTAAACAAACACTTCTCCAAAGAAGAAATACAAATGGCCAAAAAGCACATGAAAAAATGCTCCAAATCTCTAGCTATCAGGGAAATGCAAATCAAAACTACAATGAGATACCATCTTACTCCCATAAGATTGGCAGCTATGAAAAAAACAGAAGAAGACAAATGCTGGAGAGAATGTGAAGAAAGGGGAACACTCATCCACTGCTGGTGGGAATGCAGAAGGATCCAACCATTCTGGAGGACAGTTTGGCGGTTTCTCAAAAAACTAACCATAGATTTGCCATATGACCCAGCAATTCCACTGCTGGGTATACACCCAGCAGAAGTGAAAACAAGGACACAAACCGGTATATGTACACCAATGTTCCTAGCAGCATTGTTCACTATCGCCAAAAGTTGGAATCAACCCAAATGCCCATCAACAGATGAGTGGATCAATAAAATGTGATATATACATACAATGGAATACTACTTGGCTGTAAGAACAAATACACTACAAACACACGTGATAACATGGATAAATCTTGAGAACCTTATGTTGAGTGAAGCAACCCAGGCTTTGAAGGCCAAATACTATATGACCTCAATGATATGAAATAAGCAAGCTGCCTCAGAGAGCTAGAGACTGGAAGATAGGCTTACAGGAAATCGGGGGATGGAGGAAGGATGTGAGCCGACATCTGCAGGGGTAGAATCTATGATGAGCTGGCGGTGAGTATGAGCACAAAGAAGAGATAAAATGGGGGCAAGGGGTTGCCTTTGGGTGAGTCTTTGAGGGTTTGAGGGGGGCTGGGGATGGGCGGATGGGTAATATTGCCCAAAAAATTGGGGGGAGTGAGGGGCAACATACAAACATAGGAGAGTGTCAGGTGTTGGTTGAGAGTAAAATGCTGAGAAAATCGTATCAAAATATAATTAGGAAAGGTACCTGTTTAGGATGCTCAGCGGGGATGGTCTGATGCGGGATGGACTCCTGGGAAATGTCCGAATGCTCATTTTGCCAGGGTGGGTTGTACCATTGGGTAGAGACCCAAGTAGTGAGAGTTGGGGTGGACCCACATCCTGGGGAGGTCTAATGCCATCAAATAGAGGGAACTGTATCTCTTGAGAGGAAGGGTGGCTCCCAGGGCATTAGGCCAGTTGAGGAAGTCAGGCCCTGAACACTGTTGCAAGTATCTCTGGACGTGGCTCCTTGGGAAATGGAGATTGGCTGTCGCTGTGGGCCCCAAGGGGAGGGGCAAATGGATGTTGAATGGATGAAACCAAGGTAAATGTGGGGGCAAGAGAGGAGTTTCGTGAGAGTACACAAGGATGGATATAAAACATGTAATATTACACAAAAATATAGAGGGGACGTCAGACTAATAATGTAAACCATAATGTAAAACATAGGATAACTAAAATTTAGAAAACTGTATATCCTAAAGTATGGACCACAAAGTAAGCACAGATGTCACTTTGTTTGAAAGCTATTGTCTCAGAGTCTGTACATCAGTTTAAGTAAATATGATATGAATAAGTTATAAGATTATCGCTGTGGAAGGGAAAAGGTTTTATGGTGGCTGTGTGGGAATACTGTATATTGTATATATGAATTACTATGATCTAAGGCTCTTGTGAAGAGCAGCTCAATAATTATGAAAAAAGAAAAGAAAAAGATAAACTGTAGAATTTTTCCAAATCAATACATATTCTAGATCTAACCTTTAAACTCATCGCTATATTCCATTTTACTAGTAAGGGAACCTGACATTATATTGGGCTTCACTTTTCAGGAAGTTTTGGATCACAGAGTGGTTCAAAAATGGCGGTGGAGGAATACTGGTATGGGATGTTATGGACAGACGATATATGGTTGACAGGGAGTTATACAGGGCATATGTCCAGGGTGCATGGTAATGTTTGGATATACTCATACTGGAAACAAAAACAACAGCTCGGGGGATACTGGGTTCCTGGCTGGGGGTGCTTTGTCGTGGTCCCTAGGGGAGCAGCGGCAGTCCCCCAGGTGCAACGGTAAGGACCAGGAAGGAATGAGGGTCCAACAGTGAGCCCCGGATACTAATGACTATGCTTGTGAGCCTATATGCCTGAAATAAGAACAAGGCCTAGAGCAGCACTGTGCCTAGGAGTTTCCTCCTGACAGCCTCTGTGTTACTCAAATATGGCCAGTCTCGAAGCCAAACTCAGCATGTAAATGGAATGCATTCCCCCCACCATGGGACATGACACCTGGGGATGAGCCTCCCTGGCACCAAGGGATCACTACCAAATACGAGCTGATGATGCAACTAGAAAACGACCTTGAATTAAAGGTTCAACACGGACCAGCAGAATATCCCTGTCTACATATAATAACAGGAGTTTAAAATGCTGTTTGACCTAAGGTAAGGGGGAAATGGAAAGGAGAAATGAGTTTATATGGCTATGAGTCTCTAAAAAAGAGTCTGGAGGTTGTCAGAAGGATTGCCCTTATGCACACCTGAGCAGAGTCTCAGAGACAGATAAAGTAGATACAAGCCCAGGTATTGGTTCTTTAGAGGGCTAAAGAGACCCACGGGTTCTATGCTCATGGCAGATGGGGTTCACTGCCATGTCAGTTGGCCCTTCTTTGGAACTGGTGTTTCTGCGTGATGGAACTGGGCTCAGATGGGATCACTTTTCACTTTATGGGAATTGTAGTTGGTGCTGGGGTTTAAGATATATCTAGGGGATTTGAATCTCTGGACTGACAATATGATAGCCAGGCCCTGAGCCTCAACAGACTTCAACTCCTACACTCTGATTTATTGGACTTACCCCACTCAGCTAACATGGAGTTGAAGAATGTCAAGAAGGTCAACCACCACACCATGGAGCCTAGAGTGCCTACAACTGAAAGCAGGAGGATTGCATCCAGTATCCATGTGGAATCTAAGCCCCCTCTTGACATAGAAGTGCAATGGACACAACCAATCCAAGGTCCACAGAGAAAATGTGGCATTGGTGTGGGAAAAGTGGCCATGGTGGCTGCTGGGTGCGGGGAATGGGAGGAAGAGATGAGATGTGGAGGCGTTTTCGGGACTTGGAGTTGTCCTGGGTGGTGCTTCAGGGACAATTACCGGATATTGTTGATCCTCCCATGGCCCACTGGATGGAACGTGGGAGAATATGGGCTATGATGTGGACCATTGACCATGAGGTGCAGCGATACCCAGAGATGTACTTACCAAATGTAATGGGTGTGACATGATGATGAGAGAGAGTGTTGCTGTGGGGGGAGTGGTGGGGTGGGGGCGGTGGGTTGAATGGGACCTCATATTTTTTGAATGTAATATTTTTTAAAAATGAATAATAAAATAAAATAAAATAGTCATTATAAAAAAAAAAAAGGGTCAAATGCGGTGGGAAATGTCACTCACCCTGCACAGAGGAGGGGTCCCGGTGGAAGGCTGTCCTCCTGGGACGCAAGACGCCATGTCGCGGTTCAGAACTGGACGTGGGTGCCGGCAAATGGTCGTTTGGCTGTGGCGCCGGGTTCGGACAGCGTGGGCGAGGCACGCAGCTTCTGCTCTTGCCAGCGCTGTGCCAGTGTGGCTGCTTGCGTGGCAGGCGGGGGGCGCACGCCGGGCTGAGGTGGGAGGAGGCGCTCTGTCGTGCCATAACCTTCCAAAAGTCCGGTTACACACCTGTGCCCGGTGGGCAGTGCCCCTGGGCCTGCCCTGGGGGAGGCAAGGGCAGCGGGTCAGGCTGGGGCTCCCTGGGCAGGGCGCGGTCTCTGCCCACCCCCAGTAGGAGCCAGATGCCGTGTCCCCAAGGGAGATAAGCCCCTCCCCATGGAGGTCCTGGCTGTGCCCCCAAAAGGACTGGCACTGCCCATCCCCCGCCCCCGCTGCCCACAGGCTCCCCTGCACCTGCTCAGCCAGGACACACGGCATGCCTGCAGGGAGCCCGGACCCTGCGCAAAGCCAGCACCCCTGGGCATGGGAGGGGCACGAGCAGATGCCCCAAAGTGGTCGAGGTCCCTAAAAGGTGGGGTGCCTCTTCCTTGGTGGCCATCAACCCAGCGTGCCAGCAGCTTGTGCCCCGTCACGGAGCTGACACCCCCAAGACCACTGCGCCCAGAGAGGAACCTCGTGGAGAAGGCACGACCGCGATTTTCCTAGGGTCCGCGGTCCTCTTGCAGCCATGCACCCTCCTGCCGCCCACTCTCCAGACCCGTCAGCAGTGTCCCCAGGCCCCACCCTGTGCGTCCGTGGAGTCCCGACGCAGGTCAGTGCTGCCGCCCTCCCAGGGCTTCCCCTCGATGGCCTCCTGCACGTTGGGACCATCCACCGTCTAAACACCTGCCTGCCAGGTGCAAAGGCCCACCTGGCTTTGCATTCCTGAAGACACTGGAACACCACCAATCATCGCGGCCCCGCTCACAGCAGCCAAATGGTGGAGGCAGCCAGGTGAGCCTTGACAGGTGCATGGGTCAACCAATGGGGTCCACCCAGCGGGGGATGGTCACTCGGACTAGGAAGGAATGGGGTTCTGACCCGGACCGCGCAGACGCCCCCAGAAGCCTCGCGTGAAGTGGAAGAAGCCAGACACGAGAGGGCAGAGTGTGCATCTCCCCTGGTAGGGCATGGCCGGAACGGGCACCTTCCCGAGGCACAGAGCAGACGGGAGGCGCTCCGGGGCCAGGCAGGAAGGGGCGTTACTGTTCAGTGGGTGCAGTTCCTGATTGGGGTGATGAAAAGCCTGGTACCCGGTGGTGGCGATGGTTGCATGGCATTTGACCCGGACCCGCCCGCGGGCCAGGCCAATATAAGAGGACGTCTCCCGTCCGACCAAGCTCGGGGATCTAGAAACAAAGCAAACGACACAGAGACGGGGACAAGAGACACGAAGAATGGAGGCAAGACAGGATTCTGATCAAGCCTCGTTTACTGGGGGTAAAACACGAGGATATATAGAGAGGGAAGGGAACGTGTCCATGGGTGATAGGCTGGTCTTGTGGGTGGCAGACGTCCAAGGAGGGGTTGGCTGAAAGTTCGTGCCGGGTCTGCAGTGTTTCGTGCCTTGCACATGCGTATTGCTGTGGTCACCTGAGTTGCAGCGGGAAGGTGAGAACAAAGAAGCAGGGAGGAAGAAGAATAAGGAAATGACAGGGCAGTTTTGTGAACTCTGCCTTGTCGTGAGCTCTGCCATGTTGTGGGAGGTTGTAGATAGGTCTCACAGCGGGTGGCTCCCCACAGGTCCCCCTTCTCTGTTTAATGTGTTATGAATTGAAGAGAGGAACAGCCAGCGACGGCTCATGATAGAGCAGGGCTTATTTTCAGCAGTGGCATGCGGCTGAAAGGTGCTCCCGTGCTGAAAGGGGGGCTGTGCCTGTTTTAGGTCGGGACTACACCCAGTAAGCAATTTGTCTTACCCGTCATGCGATCAGTCTTACCCGTCATTGGGAATCATGGCAGCAAAAGGCCATGTCCCTGTCTTAGGTTGACTGATGGGTTAGTCCAGTTGCCCGTCATTGGCTAACCAGTCCAGCGCCTCAGCAGATGGCCTGCAATTACAGTAAGCTATACTGGGGAGCTTTCGTAAGCCGTGTGTGCCAAGCATGGTGCCCTGAAATTGGGTGGCGTGGCTACACCTGCCCTGGTTTTGTTAGGCCGGAGTGCCTGTTGCTCGTTTGAGCCGCTGGATTTTTGCCGGAGCTGTTCAGTGATATAGATTTAAACAGAGAAGGTTAAGCCGTAATAAAAAGAGGTTTAGACCGTTATTGCATTTGCTCTGGCAGCCATTCTCGCTCCCCGGTATTGCTGAAGGCAGGCACTGTCCTGAATGTCCCCAACATCTCTTCCCTTTTTCTCTAAAGGGTTTGGAGGAGGAATGCTCGCTGAGCATTCTTCTGGCATTAACCTGCTGGGGGAAGTAGAGGCCTCATTCCCCATGTTGTTTGTGGCTCTGTTTTTCTGGGGAGGGGAATTTGGGGTAGGATTCACGCAGAGCGAATCTCTTGTTTGCGCAGAGCGAACCCCTATGCTAATGAGGCATGCTTCTCAAGGCGCTTGAAAACGGCCTTTTCTTTGTTTTGGCCCTCCTTTACAGTGCTTTGCCTCGCACCCAGCGGTACCAACCTCAGCTTGTGCGTTATTTTTGCCCGGTGAGGAGCATACTTTCAAGTTTTATGCTGTTCCCGTAGGAGGGGGCTGGACAGCACCCAGGTATTCTGGATTTATGCCTCGGTCAGCAAGATGGAGTTGATGGTAATGTACTTGAATGGGCTTGCTCAGAGCAAAGTCAATTTGGTCCTTGCATTATGTAGAGAGTTATCACTAGGATACTAGATAGAAAAAAGAGTTATTATGAGGATACCAGATAAGATATAAGACAACATAAGAATTTACATTTTTAAAGGTTACAAGTTTGTTTACAATATAGTTTCATCTCAAAAAACATATATTCTTTGAGGTTAGAGGTTTCTTACAGCATTATATCAGGTTGGGGGGCTTTTCGCTCGTGAGGGTGAGTTGCTGTTTTAATTAGTGTAAAGATATACCTTGATCAGCAAGGTTAAGTCGGTGATAATATACCTGAATAGGTTTGCTAAGAGCGGAATCGATTTGGTCTTTTACTAGTTGTATAATTCTTTTTATGGCCCAAGGTGCAAAGGATATTATAAGGAGTATAGTTACTAAGGGGCCTAGTATGGGGAGTAGATATGGTAGAAATCCCTGGAGTCCACTCCATATGGGGTGGTTGACTAAATCCCTTCTTCTTTTCTCCAGGTCTTCTTGAAGCCTTTTAACTTTATCTCGAACAATGCCAGACTTGGCATAAAAGCAGCACTGTTCCTGCAGAGCTAGGCATATTCCTCCATGTTCTGCTGTAAGCAGATCTAACCCTCTCCTGTTCTGGAACACTACCTCAGCTAGAGAGTCTATTTGATCTTGAATATCTTGTATAGTGCTCGACAAAGCCTGGATATTACCAATTAATTGCTTAGATAATTTTGTATATTGGGTAAGAGCGAGTCCTAACCCCGCAGTACCAGTGGCTAGGGCTCCAGAAATGCCTAAGGTAACAAAAAGTGGGGTAAGTTGCACAGCTCTCCTAGAGTGGCCGGGAATGTAGTCCATGCTGGGGACAGGTACAGGTTCAGTTCCATTAATAACACTAACATCGGGGAGGAGGAGGACTGGGAGGGCAGTATCCCTTCCCGCGATTCTCGTATTTTAACATTTTGCTCAACAATACCAGATTTATATAGTAGCAACATTCTTCCTGGGAAAAGGCAGGTTCCTCCTTTTTCAGCTGTAAGTCAAGGGCCTTGCGGTTTTGTAAAGCTGCTTGGGCGAGGGAGGTTAGTTGCTGCTGCATAGAGTTAAGAGACTGCGCACTGGGTTCTAGGCTAATTTGTTGTTGTTCAGAGTATTGCAAGCTGATAAGGCCGTGACCAAGAGCAGCACGTGCTGTGGCAGCTGCAGCGACTGAACCTGTGAGGCTAATTTTTTACCAATATAGGGAGGAAGGCGGCTCTCTTTGACACAGATGGGGATAGTAAAATTTTTTAGTTTGCCTTCTCCATAGTATGTTAGTTGCGGGGTAATGGCTACTAGGATGCAAGGCCTCATTTTTATAGAATAGAACATTTTTGGGTTATAGTAATTTTCCAACCACAAACACATAAGGATCTCTTACACATGCCTGAAGATGAACTTGATTTAAATGCAGATATTGACCATTCTTACTATTATTCCCAATCCATTCTATAGTAGGAGCTATTCCTAGAAAAACTTTCCACGGATTCTTCTGCTTGTGTATAGATGCGATATTACACCATGGAGAAGGGATCCATTTCCCTTTCTGTTTCCAAACACTATTATTTTTAGTAAAATTTATTTTTTGTTGTCCTTTACTATTTAGACTATACCAAATTAATCTGTCATTATATTCAATGGGACTCCCCATAGCGGCACTTCCCCACGCTATTCCATAGGAATCATTAAAAATGACAGATTCTCTTCCTATATGGCATTCTTGCCATCCCTCTTTATCCCTACTGTCTTTTTGCGGACAATCATTAAGTAGGATTTTTGGTTATGAATAAAATGGAAGAGTGAAATAAAGTCACAATAAACTGAGTATTATTATTTTTGAAGATAATTACGGCCCGATTTTTAACATACATACAGGAAGGATGGTTACCCATACATAAGGGCCGATAATCAACTGGCAATATGAGGTTATCGATTCTTTGTCTTTCTTCATAGAGTTTAATTGGCAATCGATCATCAATTGGTCCAGGGAATATATGGGTCTTATTCAGATATATATGAAAGAATGGACTTTTCCAGGTTAACTCTCTAAGTAATGGGGGTTTAGGTATATAGGTCTAATAAGTGTAATTACTGGCAGCTCCCTTATTACTTACGATCACCATCATCAGAAGTTGTAGAAGACTCCATCTCTTCATTCTGGGGTTTAATCCTCTTCACAAGTGGCCAAATTTGTTCTCCATTTTCTGAAATGATAAGAGCATAGCCTCACCCCCTTACTTTAATCCTGCCTTTTTTTTTTTCCTTTTCATTCATTGCTTAAAAGATCCTTCTAGAATATTGGTTGATCTTCATTTCCTGTGTCTACTGTAGATGCTTGACATTTTCTAAGTGACATTCCACAGGTGTTAATGAATTATAAACATTAAGAAAATTTAAAGTAAATAATACTTTTGCCAATTGATCTTTTGGTGTTATAATACTATCATCTCCCCCTTTTTGTTTTAAAAGCATAGTTTTTAGGGTATGATGGCTGCATTCAACTATGGCTAGACAGTAAGACTTACATATTTAGAGTCAGAGACAACATTCAAGGGCTCTCTAAACATTTGTAAAACTTTAATGATGGCTGAAAGCTCTGTGCATTGAGCAGATGAATAAGAAGTTTGCCAAACCTGTTCTTGTTGAGAAACAATGTACGCTGCTTTTTTATTACTATTACTATCAGTAAATACTGTACAAGATGGTTGGGCTATGCACACAGCCCTTAAAAGCACTGCAAAAGTCTATTGTTGGGTTTTTTAAAATAGAGGAATGCAGCTGGCTTGATTTATCTAAGAAGACACTAAAGAAAGTCTTAGCAAGTTTTAAAACAAAGTGATAGCAATACAGCTGGACATTAACTTTATGCAATATACTAGTAGTGTTTGGGATTGCTGCATACTAGTGTTGCTACTTTAATCTATGATAAGAGGTTGTTTCTGTGACACATACTCTTTTATAATTATTAAAACCATAATTAACCACATTGTACTTTTCTTTAATAGTATGCTGAAATATTGGTAAATTTATACACTCTTAAGCATTCATAGGAATCTTTTACTCATACAACTTTAATTAACAGAGGGTTAAAAAATCCTGTTAATTTTATAACACTTTTTTAAACACTCTCAACTTATAACATATTAAATGAGCTTAACTGTTTTTTCTTTCAAGGTAAAAGAACAAATCTCTTGTAATTAGTTTGAAATAAAAAGCTGCTTTTCAGGATCTGATTTTTAGAAAGCAGGTTTAAACATTATTTCCTTTAAAAGAGATAAGACCTTTTCTTCCTTGAACACTGAGGAAATGATGAGGTTAAAGCATAAGAAGCTGTTTTGATAAAACAGACTCTTTGTATACTGATTATTCAGGATGTAAACTTTCCATAAACTTTCACCAGAACAGACTAAGGATTTCAGAGACTTTGAAAAAGAACAATATTTTTAACTTTGATACATATTACTTGATACTAAGGCTTTTTCAAACTTTATAGACAGACCCATCAAATCTTACTTAACTTTAACCATAAAATTTTCTTTCCACAAACCTTCTACACTTTCAGTATTCATTTGTCCCACATTTTACTCTTTCTCAATAATCAATCATTTTATTTCAGGATGAAATCATCTCCTGTTTTCTTAGTAATAAAAACACATTCCATATATTCCACATACTAAGTTACCAGGCAAATTTCTTACAACATATCACTGCCATCAACACTAAATGAGCTTGTTAAAATAATGACCTTTTCTTCACTTTAAATACTTAGTAGCATGTAATACCAGAAACAGTCCCCTAGAAGCCAGTTTGCAGGGAAGACTAGCCACCAACAAGTTTTCCTGTTATAAAATTACCTTTTATTATTTATCATCATCAATTCAGTTTTATATATATTTAATAATGACTTTTTGGAATTAGCCATTTAAATACCTTAATTTAAACAATGCTTCATTAAACTTCTTATAATTATTTATAACCATATAGACTATATTATTTTAAGACAACTTTTACCTTCACAGAACACATTCCCTTACTTAAAGTTACCACAATACCTTCTACAACTCGCCACATGCAAATTAAGTTCCAAGAGTTTATGAAAAATTAGCCATCCTATTTTAGGACAAAACACCTTTTTGCAAAGACTTATTAAATTTCAGTTAGCATTTTCACAAACTTTTAACCAAATATTCATTTAAGTTTTACATCCTCCATATTATCCTGTGAAGAAAAATAAGTTATTCATTTCAATCTAGGCAAGAACCATTTTTTATGAAAAGGCATAGTAATTTTGTTAATCAAGACTTACAATTTTTATCATTGTAGATATCTTATTAACATTTAAACTTATATATTAATATAATAAACTTAAGTATTAATATAAGCGCTTATTTAATTTTTGGCCATTCGAATAGAGCTCTTTTTTTTTTTACTAATTTATATTACCATCCAGAGGTATCACAATATACAGTGACATTGAATGGGACAGACAAACACAAAACAATTACAACACATTAACAGAAACATACAATTTATTTACAATCGACTCATAATTCTTACTTTCTTGGTATAGCTGCTTTTAAATCCTCTGTTATATAGCATATCTTAGATTGTACCTTTCAAGATTTCTTCTGGAATTCATGTTGCCTGTAATATGCAAGCTTGTGCTTGGAAACATTTTTATTAGTTATCAGCAATCAGTTAAAATAACTTGAGCAGCAGTTAGGCAGACCATTAGCACACATTTTTGGATTATTACTGTAAGACTATACTGAGACTTGAAGTTCTGGAGATAATTATTGATTTAAAACTGAAAATTCCTTTTAGACCCTGATAAAAATTTTGTACTCATTTTATTATCTTGGTTAAATAAGCCCAATCAGAATTAGCATGGAAATAAAACAAAACACAAATGTTGCCACGTTTTTCTCTCATACCAGTGGATTAACTATATTAGCCCTCACTAGCCCAGAGCTACATTGTCATGTAGATAGTAGGGAGCCCGAAGAGCTGTGAAAGGGGTGGGCGTTTGCTGGAACAGAGTTGATTGCCTTATAAGCTTGTTTGGATTTTGGGGCTTGTGGCTGGCCTTGTTGATAGGCAGGGCCAATTTCAGAACAAAGCCTGATGTAACCAGACAAGTTATCCTTCTTTCTATAAGGTCTAACTGCGGCCTGATAAGCTGCATTTGCATTTACAAAGGCAATTTGCTTTACATAGTCTGTTTCTGTGTTGGTATCGCCAGACAGCCTTTCTGCAGCCGTGAACAATCTGCCTACAAAATCTGAAAAAGGCTCCTCTGGCCCCTGTTTACTATTAGTGAGGGAGGAGGCGGGGTGTTCTTTTGAGGGCAATCTTTTCCAAGCCTTAAGGGCAGCAGTTTGAATTTGAGCAAATAGGCCAGGGTCATACCTACATTGGTTTGTATTATCTCTATAATCATTTGACCCTGTGAGCATATCAATAGTCCACCCATTGCCGGCCTGAGCATTATGCTTGGCTGTATCGGCACAGAATTAGGCATACTCGGATTTCCATAATAGGTAATCTCCGGCACTGAGAGCAGAGCGAGCAAGAGTACGCCAATCATGAGGTGTAAGCCAGGCATTGGCAATGTGCTCCAAAATGGTAATAGTATACAGAGCAGTGGGCCCATAGATAGAGGCGGCGGACTTAAGCTCTTTTAAATTTTTAAACGGAAAAGTGGAGTGTACCCGAACTTGCTCATCATCATCATTTTTTTTTTCGGTAACCGGGTAAGCAGAGGTAATTACAGGGGGGTGGGACGGAGAAAAGTTAGGAGGGTATTTAGGTGATGGTTTTAGCACGGGCGGCTCTGATGGGGAACTACAGCTGGGCAAAAGGTCGATATAAGGGTTGTGGTTAACTTCCTTCCTGCATTTATGGTGTTGTAATTTCTTTTAGCTGCTGTAGCTCCTTTTATGAGTTGTAAATGCTCCCTTCCTATGGAAACTAGGGATAAACTTCTTTCAGGAAAGCAAGGAATTCTAGGAGCTATTTAACTTTAACCTTTACTCCTCGTGCCTTTAAAGCCTCACGTAGACCTTCTACAAACACTTTATGCTCACTCATTGCTTGTCCCATACTTTTGCCGATCACTTACCGAGATCCTAACCGCGCAGCAGGCTCCTGTGCGGTGTCTCCGTTCACTCATGGAGCTCTGACCGTGGACTAACTCTACACGGTGTCCTCTTAGATTTCTTCTTTTGGGCCCATCAATCGGCGCTCTCTACGTCGTTGCTCAGTTCTGCCCCAGGTTGGGCGCCAAAATGTCCCGCGGGCCAGGCCAATAGGACAGGACGTCTCCCGTCGGACCAAGATCAGGGATCTAGAAACAAAGCAAACGACACAAAGACGGCAACAAGAGACACGAAGAATGGAGGCAAGACGGGATTCTGATCAAGCCTTGTTTATTGGGGGTAAAACACGGGGATATATAGAGAGGGAAGGGAACGTGTACATAGCTGATAGGCTGGTTTTGTGGGTGGCAGACGTCCAAGGAGGGGATTGGCCGACAGTTCGACACCGGGTCTACAGTGTTTCACGCCTTGCACATGTGTATTGCTGTGGTCACCTGAGTTGCAGCGGGAAAGGGAGAACAAAGAAGCAGGGAGGAAGAAGAATAAGGAAATGACAGGGCAGATTTGAATTCCGCCATGTTGTGAGATCCGCCATGTTGTGGGAGGCTGTAAATAGGCCTTGCAGCGGGTGGCTCCCTACAGGCATTGTGAATTTACTCAATGTCACTGAATTACACACTTGGACTAAAATGGAAAATAGTAAATTACATGTGTCACCATAGTAAAATTTTAAAACAAAACGACCAAGAAAAACAAGGGCTATCTGAAATTGCTGCCACAACTGGTGTCCCCACCTTCTTCCAAAATCCCACTAAGAGACCCAACAGCCAGGTAGAAACCCTGCTCTGGGGTCTCAGCCTAGAAGAGGGGCTGTGGGTGGACAGGTGCCCCCAAGCTGGACACTGCGGGCGGTTTTCTGCGGGTGGCCCAACCGATGCTCTTGCCACAGGCACAGGCGCCCTTGTTGGCACATATCCTTGCCCACAGCTATAAGCATTTTGTTGACTGCTGCATGTTGAGTGGCATTGCGGCATGTTTTCAGTGTTCATTTTCCTGCTTGTTGACTGGGCTTTCATGTTTATTGGTAGATTCTGTGTCCTCTTCTGTGAAATGCCTGCTCACGTCTTTTGATCATTTTCTTTTTTTTAAGATGCTTTATTTTATTTCATTTTGGCTTTATTTTTTTAATATTACATTAAAAAATATGAGGTCTGCATATGCCCCACATCCCCCCTCACCCCACTCCTCCCCCCATAACAACAACCTCCTCAGTCATCATGAGACATTCATTGCACTTGGTGAATACATCTCTGAGCACCGCTGCACCTCATGGTCAATGGTCCACATCATAGCCCACACTCTCCCACTGTCCACCCAGTGGGCCATGGGAGGACATACAATGTCCAGTAACTGTCCCTGCAGCACCACCCAGGACAACTCCAAGTCCAGAAAACGCCCCCACATCACATCTCCTTGTCCTACTCCCTACCCCCAGCAGCCACCATGGCCACTTTCTCCACACCAGTGCCACATTTTCTTCGATTACTTCTCACAATAGTTCATAAATTCAATATTAGTAATCGACTCTAATCCACACTCTATTCCTCCATCCTGTGGACCTTAGAATGGTTGTGTCCACTCCACATCTATGTCAAGAGGGGGCTTAGATTCCACATGGATGCTGGATGCAATTCTCCTGCTTTCAGTTGTACGCACTCTTGGCTCCCTGGTGTGGTGGTTGACCTTCTTCAACTCCATGTTAGCTGAGTGGGGTAAGCCCAATAAACCAGAGTGTAGGAGTTGCAAGTCTGTTGAGGCTCAGGGCCTGGCTGTCACATGGTCAGTCCAGAGATTCAGGTCCCCTGGGTACACATTAAACCCCAACACCAACTACAGTTCTGGTAAAAGTAACAGGAGAGACTTGTAGACAAAGATCACATCTAAGTCCAGCTCCATCACACAGAAACACAAACCCCAAAGTAGGGCCAACAGAGATGGCACTGAACTCCATCTGCCATGACCATAGAACCTGTGGGTCTCTGTAGCCCTCAGAAGAACCAATACCTGGGGTTGTATCTACTTTATCTGTCTCTGGGACTCTGCTCAGGTGTGCATAAGGGCAACCCCTCTGATAACTTCCCAGCTCTTTTTGGAGACTCATAGCCATATAAACTCATTTGTCCTTTCCATTTCCCCCTTTTATTAGGGTCAAAAAGCATTTTTAACTCCTGGTATTATATGTAGATTGAGATATTCTGCTGGTCCAAGTTGACCCTTTTATTCAAGGTCAATTTCTAGTTACATCATCAGCTGGTACTTGGTCGTAATCCCTTCATGCCAGGGAGGCTCATCCCTGGGAGTCATGTCCCATGCGGAGGGAAAGGCAACGAATTTACATGCTGAGTTTGGCTTTGAGACTGGCCACATTTGAGCAACATGGAGGCTCTCAGGAGGGAACTCTTAGGCACCCTACAGCTCTAGGCCTTGTTCTTGTTTCAGGTACACAGGCTCACAAGCATAGTCATTAGTATCAAGGGCTCATTGTTGGACCTTCCTTCCTTTTTGGTCTTTGCCATTGCACTTGGCAGATTGTTGCTATTCCTTTAAGGACTGTGATAGAGCTCCCCTGGCTAGGAACTCAGCACTCCCTCAGTTGTTGTTTTTAATTGTAACCACTATGAAAATATCCAAACATTTTTATGTACGCTGGATATATGCCCTGGAGAACTCCCTGCCAACCATGTGTCCCCTGTCAATAACATCCCACACCAGTGTTCGTCCCCTGCCATTGTTGAACCTCTCTCTGACTCAAAACTTCTTCAAAAGTGAAGGCTAATTTATTGCCAGGTTCCATTAATAGTAAAATGGAATATAGTGATGTGTTTAAAAGTTAGATACAGAATTTAGATTAATTTAGAAAAATTAAGGTAAAAATAAATTGGGGTATCAAAAAATTTAAAAATGCAAAAGCAATTCCACAGCTGGGTGTATACTCAGTAGAACTCTTTTTGGTGTTTTGCCTTCCATCACTGCAATAAGTGTTGCCCTGTATGCAAACTGGCAAGGCAGTGGAATTGCTGGGTCATATGGCAAATCTATAGTCATAGTTTTTTGAGAAACTGCCAAACTGTCCTCCAGAATGTCTGGATCCTTCTGCATTCCCACCAGCAGTGGATGAGTGTTCCCATTCCTCCACATCCTGGCCAGAACTTGCAGTCTTCTGTTTTTTGTCATAGCTGCCAATCTTATGGGAGTAAAATGGTATCCCATTGTAGTTTTGATTTGCATTTCCCTGATAGCTAGAGTTGGCATCATAGAATGAGTTAGGCAATGTTCCTTCTGTTTCGATTTTTTGGAAGAGTTTCAGCAAGATTGGCGTTAGTTCTTTCCAGAATGTGCCGCAGCACTATGGGAGGGACCTGAGGCAGCCCCTGTGCAGCTTCGCAATCCTGGTGGAGCGCCCCTCAGAGCACATCTGGACAGCAGGCAGGTCCGACGCAGGCTTTCTCCAAGTGTTTCTGTTTTTTGAGGAGGTACTGGGGATTGAACCCAGGACCTCGTACATGGGAAGCAGGCACACGGCCGCTCGAGCCTCATCCCCTCCCCTGAGCTGAGGACTCTGTACTGGGTCAGGGAAGGTCTTTTGTCTTTCCCCTTGTGGCGAAGGCCCACCCAAGACCCTAAACGCACTGCTGCAGAGACAGGGGTGCAGGTCTCAAGGACCAAAGGGGGCCTTTCTAAAAATAAGCATTAAAAGCCCCAAAACAAAAGGTGAGACTAGAAGACTGGCAGCCTTGGGTGCAGCCCAGACTCGGGTTCTAGAAATAAAGCCTGAGAGCAGCAGGGGCCTTGCCCACCTGCCCAGAGGAGAGGAGAGCTGGCTCAGGTCCCTCCCACAGGGCCATGCAGAAGGCTGGCCTTGGCCGTGCTGGCCAGCCTGCTCTCCACAGGCCACACAGCCAGTATCCACCTGCCCACCACCCCGCCACCGCGTGGCTGCTGCTCCCTGCATGCCAAGAAGTGGGAGCATAGGAAGGGCGAAGTGCAGGCTAAGAAGTCATCACACTGCCAGAAGGCCCCGCGCTCCTGGGCCTGCCTTGGGGGTGCCCCAGCCCTCGGCCCACCCCCCACAGCCGGGCTCCACCCCCCAGGGGGCCTGGGGATCTGGGAGTGCTTCAGTCAAACTGCCCTCAGGAGAAACGGCCGTGGAGACCCTATCCAAGGGCCAGGGGCTGCTGTGCTGCGGCCCTCGCTCACCTGCAGAGCCACAGTTGCCCGTGATGAGCCCGCACCCACTGTCCCTCAGGAGGGGCCCTGTGACTCGGGGGCACCAATCATGCAGTCGGCTTGCTGTCACGAAGGCTGCACAGTTCCCCTTTAAACACCAGGCCCCCCTCGGGCATCCAAGACGAATCTACCTATGAAACCTGTGTTCACAGGTGATGTCAGGATCAGAAGCGATGGCATAAAATGACGTGCTCGGCAGATCAGCAGGGAGTGAACAGGCCGCTTCAGAGCCAGGGAGCACAGAGGTGCCAGGCCCGTCCGCGGGGCTCAGGGCCCCTCCAGCCCCTGCCCGCCACTCCCCAGCAGGCCCTGTCGTTCCAAAAGAAACTGCTCAGCCTTCCTGAAGAAATGAGAAGGGAGGACATTTCTCTTCTTTCAGGGGACAGCCCAGATGTGACAGGTGTGGTGCAGTGCCTGGCACAGGCTGTTAGGGACCGATGCTCGGCCCTGCGACAGCTGCTGGCCAAATGAGGATTCAGGTCCAGGGCAGGGGGGGGCCGAGTCCACAGCCCCAGGCCTGGTGGGGAGAGTGCACACCTGCCCTGCTCTGCCGGTACCTGGAGGTGTGCCTGTCCAGCTTGGCACCTGGGCACTGCCTGCTTCCAGCACCTCACAGAATGTTTACTTCCCACACTGCCAAGTCATCCAGAGCCACCCCACCAGGAGGTGGCTGGTGCTCGCCCTGGGGCCCAGCTGTCAGCCCTGCCTGGTCGCTGCCTCTGTCCCAGCCAACCTCTGTGCCTGAGAACCAGGCTTTCTACCCCAGCCCTGCTTTGGGGTCCCCCTGTGGGCCCAGGCCCTCAGCACTCGTTCCAAGGGTCCGCCACCCCTGCCCTGCCCGTGGGCTCTCGCCTCTGCCTTAGCCTGAGCTGCGAGCATGCCCTGCGCTGCCCCTGGATCCTTGAGGCCGCAGCGCTGGGGTCGGTGCATCTTGGCTCAGGGCTGGGTCTCCAAGCTCACATAAGTGCAGAGTGAGGGTCGGTGGGTCCAAGGGCCTTCCTGGGGGGTGGAGACCCCATTCCCCAGAGCCTGGCAGGCCTCGCCCTGCAGCATCGAAAGCGCTTGCACTCCTGTTTCCATTTTTTGGAAGAGTTTCAGCAGGATTGGCATTAGTTCTTTCCAGAATGTTTTGTAGAATTCACCTGTGAAGCCGTCTGGCCCTGGGCTCTTCTTAGTTGGGAGGTTTTTAATGACTGATTCCATCTCTTTACTTGTGATTGGTTTGTTGAGATCATCAATTTCTTCTTTCATCCATATAGGCTGCTTATGTGTTTCCAGGAATTTGTCCATTTCCTCTGAATTGTCCTTTCCGTTGGAATATAGTTTTTCAAAGTATCCTCTCATGATGATCTTTATTTCTGTGGGGTCAGTGGGGAAGAGACTGTAAGAGCAACAAAAAAGACAAAAAGAGAAGGAAAAAACAAACAAACAAAATATGACAAACACAAGTCCAAACAAAATATGGCTAACATAAATAATTCCTTGAAAATAATAACACTGAAAGTCAATGGATTAAACTCACCTGTCAAAAGATTCAGACTGGAAGATTGGATAAGGAAATATGACCCATCTATATGCTGTCTACAAGAAACACATCTTAGACCCAGGGATTCAAGGAGGTTGAAAGTGAATGGCGGGAAAACAATCTTACAAGCAAACAATAACCAAAAAAGGGCGGGAGTAGCTATATTAATATCAGACAAAATAGACTTTAAATACGAAACGATTGTGAGAGACAAATATGGATACTACATATTAGTGAAAGGGACAATCTCTCAAGAAGAATGAACAATCATAAGTATTTATGCTCCTAACAAGGGCGCCTCCAAATACGTGAGGCAAACACTGGAAAAACTAAGTGAAAAAATAGATGCCTCTACAATTTTAGTGGAAGATTTTAATACACCGCTATCAACTTTGGACAGAACATCTCAAAAGAGAATCAATAAAGAAGCAAAAACTTTGGACAGTATATTAGAGGAGCTGGACCTAATAGACATATACAGATCATTACACCCGAATACAGCAGGATATACATTTTTCTCAAGTGCACATGGATCATTCTCCAAGATAGACCATACCCTAGGCCACAAAGAAAGTCTCAATGAATTCAGAAAGATTGAAATCATACAAAATAATATCTCTGACCACAGTGGAGTGAAGCTGGAAATCTGCAAGGGCCAGAGGCCCAGATTTCACACCAAGATATGGAAATTAAACAGCACACTCTTAGAAAAACAGTGGGTCAAAGAGGAAATTTCAAAAGAAATTAATAACTACCTTGAAACTAATGAAAATGATAACACAACTTACAAAAACCTAGGGGATGCAGCAAAAGCAGTACTGAGAGGGAAATTTATAGGCATAAATTCATACATCAAAAAAGAAGAAAGAGCAAAAATTGAAGAACTAACTGCACATTTGGAGGAATTAGTAAAAACACAACAAAGTAACCCCACAGGAAGAAGAAAGAAAGAAAGAACAAAGATAAGAGCAGAACCAAATGAAATAGAAAATAAGAAAGCACTGCTAAAGATAAATAAAGCCAAGAGCTGGTTCTTTGAGAAGATTGATAAAATTAACAAACCCTTAGCTAGACTAACAAAGAAAAAAAGAGAGAAGATGCAAGTACACAAAATAAGAAATGAGAAAGGAGATATCATCTTTTGATCATTTTCTTGTTGGATCATAGACCCTTTCCTTTCTGATCTATGGGGAAGTTTTATGTATAGAGACAGAAGTGCACATGAAGAGGAAGCATTTGATGCTTGTGTGTGGTAAATAACATCTCCTATTTTGTGGCTTGATTTTCACTCTCTTTATGTGAATTTTGGTGAAGAGATGTTCTTATTCTTTTTTTATACCTTTTTATGAAAATTTTAATATAGAAAACAATAGAAAGAATAACTTGATAGACACTCAAATACCCACCACCTAGACCCAGACAATTACCACTTGTGCTGTTTGTGCACTTGCTGTCTCTCTCACTCTGTGTCGACACATGCACGTGTGTGTGTATAAGTGTTTTAAAGTGAATTGTGGACATGACTTCAGCCATAAATAGGTCAATGTTTTGCCACATACCTTCTGAAATAAAGGCTATTCTACAAAACCAGAGGCTCGTTCTGCTAGTAGCATCAAAAACACAATCCATATTCACTTGTCCTCTTGTTCCCACTGTATCAGTCACCAAAGGGGCACTAAAGCAAAATACCAGAAATGGGTTATTTTCATAATGGGTATTTATTTGGGTAGGAGCTTACAGATACCAGGCCATAAAGCATAAGTTACTTCCCTCCCCAAAGTCTGTTGCCACGTGTTGGAACAAGATGGCTGCCGACATCTGCGAGGGTTGAGGCTTCCTGGGTTCCTCCCTTGCAGGGTCTTGCTTCTTCCTGGGCTCAGTGTTATTCTCTTCCTGGGATGGCTTCTCTTTCCTCTTTGTGCTTACTTCCCAGTGCTCTAGCTTAGGGCTTCAGCATCAAGCTCCAACATCAAAACTCTAACATCAAAAACTCTCAACTCGGGAAGCAGATTTGGCTCAATGGATGGAGCATCCGCCTACCACATGGGAGGTGCAGGGTTCAAACCCAGGGCCTCCTGACCCGTGTGGAGCTGGCCCACACGCAGTGCTGATGCACGCAAGGAGTGTCATGCTACGCAGGGGTGCCCCCCATGTAGGGGAGCCCCACGTGCAAGTAGTGTACCCCGTAGGGAGAGCTGCCCAGAGCAAAGAAAGTGCAGCCTGCCCAGGAGTGGCACCGCACACATGGAGAGCTGACACCGCAAGATGATGCAACAAAAAGAAACACAGATTCCCAGTGCCACCGACAAGAATATAAGTGGACACAGAAGAACACAGTGAATGGACACAGAGAGTAGACAACGGTGGGGGTGGGGTGGGGTTGAGGAAGGGGAGAGAAATAAAAAACAAATCTTTAAAAAAATCCCAAAAAGAACCTCAGCTCTGTCCTTGGCCATGCCTCTTATCTGTGAGTCCCCACCCACCAAGGGACGGGAACTGAAGCCCTACTGGCACAAGAGGTTGACATAATTACTTAATCAAGTAAACCTCTGAATCTAATATAATCCAATATGCCCACAGGAAATGATCAGTTTACAAACATAATCCAATATTTCTTTTTGGAATTCATCAATAATATCAAACTGCTACAGCCACAGCTGCTGCTTTGTTTGAACCGGGACTCACCCCAGCACTGGGTGTGGGAGTATCTTCGGTGCTTCGTGGGGGAGAGCAGATCCTACCGCACAGCCCCATACGCTTCCCCAAGCCGATTTCTGGCTCCAGGAGCCTGCGTCTGTTTTCCAAAAGCCCCAGATCCGGGATCAGTGGTTTCCTTGTGTGTTGGAAACTGAGGCACAGTGGCCTCTCAAGGAGAGACGTGCTGTCTCCATGGCTATGCTTGCAACCTCAGGAATGCAGTAATTAAGGGTTCCCAGCGAATGCGATGAAGCTGTTAAAGGCTGAAAGACAAGATGAGCTCATACCTTATGCAGTGAATAGAACGCTTAGATGTTGTACCTTGAGATAAGATTTTTTAAAATTCCTTAGACTATGGGTAATGCTGATAGCTAATATGTGTTGCTGCTTGATGACACGTAGGCTATGTGTTTATGCTTACTGGCACATAGGCTACGTCTGCCTGCTTCTTGGCACGTACACTGGGGTATATAAAGAGCCCCTTGTAAACTATAAAGTTGTCTGAGGAGTCATTACTTGCAGAGCCCCTGATCCCAGCTCTCTCGTTCTTTCTCTTTGTTTCCTTCTCCCTTTTCTCTTTCAGTCCCGATACCCTTCAGGCCCAAATCTCCAACATCTGGTGCCCCATTGTGGGGCCCGAAGAAGTTAGTGAGTCTTCCAAATCAGTGTTGGGAACTGTGGAAAAGACCTCCTCGAGGGTCATGTGACGTCCAAAGCAGAGTGACTCGAGTCTTCTTTTAAGTAAGTAACATTTTCCGTGAAGTCATCAGGGTAATGGGTGATCAAATGGGACGTGTGGAAGCATAGTCACGAGTGCTAGGAACTTTACTGAAAGTTAATGGGGTGCCTGTAAAAACCTATGAATTACTAGAATTGTTAGCTCTAATACAAAAGCATTGTTGCTGGCTTCAGCGTCAGTGGTGTAATGTTTTAAATTTGAAACAGTGGAGATGTGTAATGAAAGCTTTACAAAGAGCGTATCGAAAAAGGGAATTCATTCCATTATCAGTATGGGCCTTATGCCACCAGGTAGCGGCGGCTTTAGATCCTTTACAGTGTGAAGAAGGAGAGAAAGATGAAATTACTATATTTCCTAAGCCATAAGTAAATTTGAAATGAAAGAAAGTAAATTGGAACAAGAACAGGAGCTTGAGGTGCTCAGTATAGTCTTAGAGATTAGTAATCCAAAAATGTGTGTTAACTTTCTGTCTAAACTGCTAGATAAGAGCTTAGCTACATTTATGCTGCTCAAGTTATCTTAACTGATTGCTGATAACTAATAAAAATGTTTCCAAGCACAAGTTTGCATGTTACAGGCAACATGGATTCCAGAAGAAATCTTAAAAAGTACAATCTAAGATGTGATATAATGGAGAACTTAAAAGCAGCTATACGAAGAAAGTAAGAATTATGAGTCAATTGTAACCTGTATGTTTCTGTTAGTGTGTTGTAATTGTTTTGTGTTTGTCTGTTTGTTCAATGTCAGTGTATATTTTGATACCTCCAGAGGGTAATATAAATTAATAAGTAAAAATTTTTAAAAGAGCTCTATTCAAATGGCCAAAAACTAAATAAGTGCTTATATAATACATAAGTTTAAATATTAATAAGATCTCTACAATGATAAAAATTGTAAGTCTTGACTAACAAAATTACTATAAGTCTTTTCATAAAAAGTTGTTCTTGCCTAGATTGAAATGAATAGTTTATTTTTCTTCACAGGATAAAATGAAGGATGTAAAACTTAAATGAATATTAAAAGTTAAAAGTTTGTGGGAATGCTGACTGAAATTTATTAAGTTTTTTCTAAAAGGTGTGTTTTGTCCTAAAATAGGATGGCTAATTTTCATAAACCCTTGGAACTTAAATGCATGTGGCAAGTTACAGAAGGTATTGTGTAACTTTAAGGGAATGTGTTCTGTGAAGGTAAAATTTGTCTAAAAATAATATTGTAGTCTATATGGTTATAAATAATTATAAGAAATTTAACGAAGCATTGTTTAAATTAAGGTATTTAAATGGCTAATTGCAGAAAGTCATTATTAAACAAAAACTGAATTGATAATAATAACAATAAAAGGTAATTTTATAACAGGAAAACTTGTTGGTGGCCAGCCTCCCCTGCTAACTTACTTCTAGTGGACTGTTTCTGGTATTACATGCTACTAAGTATTTAAAGTGAAGAAAAGTTCGTTATTTTAACAAGCTTGTTTAGTGTTGATGGCAATAACATGTTGTAAAAAGTTTGTCTGGTAACTTAATATGTAGGATATATAGAATGTGTTTTTATTGTTAAGGAAAAAGGAGATGAGTTTTTCCTAAGATAAAATGATTGATTATTGGGAAAGAGTAGAGTGTGGGTCAAAACCTGAATGAATACTGGAAGTGTAGAAGGTTTGTGGAAAAGAAATTTTTATGATTAAAGTTAAATAAAATTTGATAGGCCTATCTATACAATGTTTAAAAGTTTAGTATCACACAGTATACTAATGCAAGATTAAAAATTTTGTCCTTTTTCAAAGTCTCAAGTCATTAGTCTGTTGGTTAAGTTTCCTGTATAATCCATATACAAAGAAAGTCTGTTTTATCAAAACAGCTTCTTGTGCTTTAACCTCATCATTTCCTCAGTGTTCAGGGAAGAAAAGGTCTTATCTCTTCTGAAGGAAAATAATGTTTAAACCGGTTTTCTTTTCATTCCAAACTAATTACAAGAGATTTGTTCCCTTATCTTGAAAGAAAAATTAAAGTAACAGTTAAGTTCATTTAATATGTTATAAGTTAAGTAGAGTGTTTAAGTGTTATAAAATTAACAAGATTTTTTAACCCCCTGTTGAAGTTGTATGAGTAAAAGTTTCAAATGAGTACTTGAAGTGTATAACTTTACCAATATTTCAGCATAATATTAAACAGAAGTACAATGTGGTTAATTATGATTTTAACTATTATGAAAAAGTATGTGTCACAGAAACAACCTCTTATGATAAATTAAAATAACAACATTGTAGTATGTAGCAGTCACAAATATTGCTAGTTTGTTGCAAAAAGTTAATGTCCAGCTGTGTTGCTATCACTTTGTTTTAGAACGTGGTAAGAATTTCTTTAGTATTTCCTTAGGCAAGTCAAGCCTGCCCGCATTCTCCTACCTGTAGAAAAGTCAACAATGGACTTTTGCAGTGCCTCCCCAAGGCTGTGTGCATAGCCCAACCATCTGTCCTGCCATGGTGATAATAACCTACCTGCATAGAAAAAAACTGGTGGCTGAAACTCTACTGATGACATTATGTTAACCGGTAATCCTTTTTTTAGAATGAAAAGAAATATCAGAGACACTATCTTATCTTAAGAGCCTGAACTAGGCAAAGAATTGGGACAGCTTGCAAAGTCCTTGCTGCTCTATCAAATTCTTCAGTGATGTTTAGTTGGGTAAAACAAAACTATACTCTGCATAATTGATAAAGTACAATGTTTTCTCATGTTAATGTAGTTTGTAATATTGTTGGAATACTGAAAATCATCACTCACTTAGTCTCAAATATTAAAACTGTTGTATATATTAATTGGGAAAAGACCTTCATGGAAGTAGGAAAACCTCCAGCAAGCTGCTTTTAAAAATAATAAAAGGAAGGTAAATTGTGGACATTAACTTAGCCTATGAATTGGATGTAGTAAGCACCAATATTGGCGTTGGGTGGTGTCTGTGGCAAAGGCAAACTTTTAAACAAGTAACCCTTGGGTTTTGATCACAATTCTAAAAAGAGGCCAAAAGCAAAATATAGAAAAGCAATTGTGCACAGAATAGGAGGTCCTGCTAAAAGTGAAAGACTTAACCCAATAGTGTCCGGTCACTCTAAAGACTGCCATCCCTATTCAGGGGTAGATTGCAAATACTAAAAGCTAAACAAAAAATGAACTATTATAAATCACCCTCAAATTATGAAAAACCATCTGGAATACCTGCTAGTAGTAACAGGGAACTGTCTGTCATGTCCCTGCCCACTCCAGTAACATCCCTTTTAGGACTGTTGATGCAAATGCCTTTGTGAAGATCCAGGGTCCTACCACTGAAACCTGAGAAGAGGCAAAAGTGGCTCCACTGAAAAAGTGAACATCGATGAGCCATGTCCAGAAGAAGAAAAGGCATCTGGATACCAGTGAGAATGATGCCGATTTGGCAGTCATCTCCTGAAAGTCAATTATTGCTACATAAGAATTCTTGAAACAGCTATGGTGTGGAACATGGGACATGGGGTGCAGCGATGCCCGGAGATGTACTCACCAGACACAATGGATGCGACATGATGATGGGGGAGAGTGTTACTGTGGGGGGAGTGGTGGGGTGGGGGCGGTGGGGTGAATGGGGACCTCATTTTTTTTTATGTAATATCTTTTTTAAAAATGAATAAATTGAGTAGAATTTGGAAAAAAAATATTTGAGACAAAGTGGACGAGAGTAATTGATGGTTTTTTTTTAAAGATTTATTTCATTTATTTCTCTCCCTTTGCTCCCCCCAGTTGTCTATACTCTGTGTCTATTTGCTGTGTGTTTTTCTTTGTCCTCTTCTGTTGTTGTCCATGGCGCAGGAGTCTGTGTTTCTTCCGTTGCATCATCTTGTGTCGGCTCTCTGTGTGTGCGGCGCCATTCCTGGGCAGGCTGGGCTTTCTTTGGCACTGGGTGGCTTTCCTTGTGGGCGCACTCCTTGCGCGTGGGGCTCCCCTACGCAGGGACACCCCTGCGTGGCAGGGCACTTCTTGCGTGCATCAGCACTGTGCATGGGCCAACTCCACACGGGTCAAGGAGGCCCGGGGTTTGGACCGTGGACCTCCCATGTGGTGGATGGATGCCCTGGCCACTGGGCCAAGTCTGCATCCCTCCTTGATGGTTTGATTTCTAGGGTTTCTGGCAGTGACTGGTTCTGGCTCTGCTGGAGTTTACCACAAGAGGTGAAATGAAAGTGGCTGGGCAGCAGTGGTGCGCGTCCTGCCCCAAGTTGCCTTCTGACAACACAGCTTCTGGGTGAATGCTGTGCGCTGCCCCCAGATAACTTGCTTGTGCAAGTCAACAGGTTGTTGCCTAGCATCATTTATTAGGTGGTGTTTTTGTAGCTCTTTGAGTTTTCTGTTCCTCCCCGATATCTCCCTATTCTATCCTGCCTCACAATACTTCAAAATGGTTTGTTTTTGGCTATAGAATATGTTAATATGGATATAAAATATTTTTAATAAACTCATATCTAATTCTACATTTTAAAAAAAGAATTTTTGAAACGGACTAAATGCTTTAGTGGACTGCTGCTTATAAGCATCTTGGGACTGATTGGAATCATTACAGCTGCTGCTACTGTTGTGGTAGCTTTACACAATCAGGTTAATGATTTAGAATTGGCTGTTTTGCATATTGGAGATCAATTGTATTATTTAAACTGAAGGGGATTGAAATGTGATTGGATCTTCCTTTCTTCTCTCTCTTTTTTTTTTCTTTTCTCTCTCTCTTGTCCCTCATTTTCTTCTTATTTTATTTTATCTTAACTACAATAGTTGCTGCAGGGAACACCTCACATTTGCTGGGTTTCCTCATCCTCCACTGCCTCATTTCTGTGTGAATAGATTTTATTTTGGCTACCTACACTATCCCCTTTTCCCTATATCTTGATATCCTCCATCATCTACTGTCTCTCCTATATTCCACCTCCCTTTCTTTGATCCACAAAGTGTCTAACTCTTCATTTGTAATACCTTAGTTTTGTTTTCTGTCTGTTATCCACTCTTGAAACTATTGCCTTTCTTTTCTCTTTCCCTCTCTCACGAAAACAATAGCTTTTTAATTCATACCATATTCTCCCATATTCAGTCGACTGCCTCATTATAGGTACTCTACCTTGTGCTATAACTCTACACAACTTACTTGAATCTAACATCCATCCTCCCATATCTCATATTGTTGCGCTGTTAACATATATCACCATTACTACTTTACACTTTTTCCTTGCTCACACAATTGCCTTTCCCCAGCCCTAATACTTTCCTTTAAAGTGAACTCAACCAGCAGTAAGAAATTAGAATATGAAGAACAAAGTGACAAAGAGGAGATATAACACTTACACAAAAACAACAGCTAATTAATCTCAAAGACTATACAAAGAAGCTAAGGAACTGATTAAACCCGTCAAGATAAAATGATGACCAGACAGCAACAAAAATCTACAAACCAAACCAGTAATCAGGAAAACATGGCTGAATCCAATGAACAAACTAAAAATCAGGAAGGGGAGTAGAACTTCGCACAAGTAATGAAAGATCTCAGAACATTTATCACCGACAAATTTAATGAAGTAAAGGAAGAGGTTAACAACATGAAGACAACACTTGGAGGGAAAATTGCAGACATATGCAAAAAGATAACAGATATGATGGGAATGAACACCACAGTTCAAGAAATCAAAAATACACTTGCAGCAAATATCAGCAGACCAGAAGAGGCAGAGCAGAGAATTAGTGATGTGGAAGACAGTACATCACAAATCAAACAGATAGTAGAATTGGTCCATAAAAAGACAGAAAAAACCCAGCTAGGATTTAGGGACCTGAATGATAATGCAAAACGCTCAAACATATGTACTATAGGCATTTCAGAAGGAGAAGAGAAGGGAAAGGGGTCAGAAGGACTGTTGCAGGAAATAATGGATGAAAACTTCCCAAATCTACTGAAAGAGACAGATGTACATATCCAAGAAGCACAGCGCACCCCACTCGTCATAAACCCCAACAGGCCCACCCCAAGACATATACTTGTCAAATTATCCAACGCTCAAGACAAAGAGAAAATTCTAAAAGCAGCAAGAGAAAAGAAAACCATCACATACAAGGGAAGCTCCATAAGATTAAGTGCTGATTTCTCATCTGAAACGATGGAGGCAAGAAGGCAGTGGTATGATATAGTCAAGGTGCTAAAGGAAAAAAAATTTCCAACCAAGAATACTCTATCCAGCTAAATTAGCATTCAAATATAATGGAGAGTTCAAAATATTCGCAGATAAGCAGAAACTGAAAGAGTATGCCTACAACAAATCTCCCCTTCAAGAAATTCTAAAGGGAGTTCTGCAGGAAGAAAGGGAAAAAACAGGACAGGCAGAGTTGGAGGAGAGTGTAAGAGCAACAAAAAAGACAAAAAGAGAAGGAAAAAAAAAAGCAAACAAAATATGACAAACACAAGTCCAATCAAAATATGGCTAACACAAATAATTCCTTGAAAGTAATAACACTGAATGTCAATGGATTAAACTCACCTATCAAAAGATTCAGACTGGGACAATGGATAAGGAAATATGACCCATCTATATGCTGTCTACAAGAGACACATCTTAGACCCAGAGACTCATGGAGGTTGAAAGTGAATGGCTGGAAAACAATCATACAAGCAAACAATAACCAAAAAAAGGCTGGAGTAGCTATATTAATATCAGACAAAATAGACTTTAAAAGCAAAACAATTGTGAGAGACAAAGAAGGATACTACATTTTAGTGAAAGGGACAATCGGTCAAGAAGATCAAACAATCATAAATATTTATGCTCCTAACAAGGGTGCCTCTAAATACGTGAGGCAAACGCTGGAAAAACTAAGTGAAAGAATAAGATGCATCTACAATTATAGTGGGGGATTTTAATACACCACTATCAACGCTTGAGAGAACATCTCAAAAGAGAATCACTAAAGAAAAAAAAAACTTGAACAGTATATTAGAGGAGCGGGATCTAATAGATATATATATAGATCATTACACCCAAACACAGCAGGATACTCATTTTTCTCAAGCGCACATGGATCATTCTCCAAAATAGACCATATGCTAGGCCACAAAGAAAGGCTTAATGAATTCAGAAAGATTGAAATCATACGAAACAATATCTCTGACCACAGTGGAGTGAAGCTGGAAATTTGCAAGGGACAGAGGCCCAGATTTCACACCATGATTTGGAAATTAAACAGCACACTCTTAGGAAAAGAGTGGGTCAAAGAGGAAATCTCAAAAGAAATCAATGACTACCTTGAAACAAATGATAATGATAACACAACATACCAAAATTTATGGAATGCAGCAAAAGAAGTACTGGGAGGGAAATTTATAGCCATAAATTCATATATCAAAAAAGAAGAAAGAGCAAAAATTGAAGAACTAACTGCACATTTGAAGGAATTAGAAAAAAAAACAACAAAGTAATCCAACAGGAAAAAGAAGGAAGGAAATAACAAAGATAAGAGCAGAACTAAATGAAATAGAAAATAAGAAAGCACTTGAAAAGATACACAAGGCTAAGAGCTGGTTTTTTGAGACGATCAACAAAATTGACAACCCTTTAGCGAGACTAACAAAGAAAAAAAGAGAGAAGATGCAAATACACAAAATAAGAAATGAGAAAGGTGATATCACCACTGACCCCACAGAAATAAAGACTATCATAAGAGGATACTTTGAAAAACTATATTGCAACAAGAATGACAATTCAGAGGAAATGGACAAATTCCTAGAAACACATAAGCAGCCCATATTGACAAAAGAAGAAATTGATGATCTTAACAAACCAATCACAAGTAAAGAGATAGAATCAGTCATTAAAAACCTCCCAACTAAGAAGAGCCCAGGGCCAGACGGCTTCACAGCTGAATTCTACAAAATATTCCGGAAAGAACTAACACCAATCCTGCTGAAATTATTCCAAAAAATCGAAACAGAAGGAACATTGCCTAACTCCTTCTATGATGCCAACATTACCCTAGTACCAGAGCCAAACAAAGACACCACAAGAAAGGAAAATTAGACCAATTTCTCTAATGAACGTAGACGCAAAAATACTTAACAAAATACTTGCTAATCGTATTCAACAAAAAATTAAATGAATTATACACCACGACCAAGTGGGATATATTCCAGGTATGCAAGGATGGTTCAACATAAGAAAATCAATCAATGTAATACACCATATAAACAGATTGAAGGAAAAAAATCACATGATTATATCTATAGATGCAGAAAAAGCATTTGACAAATACAGCACCCTTTCTTGATAAAAACACTCCAAAGATCGGAATACAAGGAAATTTTTTGAACATGATAAAGAGTATATATGAAAAACCTACAGCCAACATTGTTTACAATGGAGAAATCCTAAAATCCTTCCCTCTAAAATCAGGAACAAGACAAGGATGCCCATTGTCTCGCCTTCTATTTAACATTGTCTTAGAAGTACTTGCTGGAGCACTGAGGCAAGAATCAGATATAAAAGGCATTCAAATTGGAAAGGAAGAAGTCAAAATTTCATTATTTGCAGATGACATGATCCTATACATAGAAAACCCTGAGAGATCTACAACAAAGCTTCTAGAACTCATAAATGAGTTTAGTAAAGTCGCAGGTTATAAGATCAATGTGCAAAAATCAGTAGCATTACTGTACACCAATAATGAGCAAGATCAGGAGGAAATCAAGAAACAAATACCATTCACAATGCTAAATAAAAAAATCAAATGTTTACGAATACATTTAACTAAAGATGTAAAAAACTTATACACTGAGAACTATACAAGACTGTTCAAGGAAATCAAAGAAGACCTAAATAAATGGAAGAATATTCCTTGTTCATGGATAGGAAGACTAAATATTATTAAGATGTCTATTCTACCAAAACTGATCTACACATTCAATGCAATCCCAATAAAAATCAACACAGCCTTCTTTAAGGAACTAGAAAAACTAACTATGGAATTTATTTGGAAAGGAAAGAGACCCCCGATAGCCAAAGATATATTGAAAAAGAAAAACGAAATTGGTGGAATCACACTGCCTGACTTCAAAACATACTACAAAGCTACAGTAGTGAAAACAGCATGGTATTGGCATAAGGAGAGACACACAGACAAATGGAATCGAATTGCAAGTTCTGATATAGAACCTCATATATATAGCCATATAATATTCGATAAAGCCACCAAACCCTCTCAACTGGGAGAGAATGGCCTATTCAACAAATGGTGCCTGGAGAACTGGATATCCATATGTGGAAGAATGAAAGAGGATTACCATCTCAAACCTTATACAAAGATCAACTCAAGATGGATCAAAGACCTAAATATAAGAGCCAAGACCATAAAGACCTTGGAAAGCAGTGTAGGGAAACATCTACAGGACCTTGTAATACGAAATGGCTTCATGACTATCACACCAAAAGCACGAGCAGCAAAAGAACAAATAGATAAATGGGACTTCCTCAAAATTAAAGCCTTCTGCACCTCAAAGGAGTTTGTCAAGAAAATAAAAAGGGAACCCACACAATGGGAGAAAATACTTGGCAACGATATATCTGATAAGAGACTTATAACTTGCATATATAAAGAACTCATATATCTTGAAAATAAAAAGATAAACAACCCATTTTAAAAATGGGAAAAAGATTTAAACAGACACTTCTCCAAAGAAGAAATACAAATGGCTAAAAAGCACATGAAAAAATGCTCCAAATTGCCAGCTATCAGGGAAATGCAAATCAAAACTACAGTGAGATACCATCTTACTCCCATAAGATTGGCAGCTATGAAAAAAACAGAAGAATACAAATGCTGGACAGGATGTGAAGAAAGGGGAACACTCATCCACTGCTGGTGGGAATGCAGAAGGATCCAACCATTCTGGAGGACAGTTTGGCAGTTTTGCTAAAAACTAACCATAGATTTGCCATATGACCCAGCAATACCGCTGGTGGGTATATACCCAGCAGAACTGAAAGCAAGGACACAGACCGATATATGGACACCAATGTTCATAGCAGCATTGTTCACTATCGCCAAAAGTTGGAATCAACCCAAATGCCCATCAACAGATGAGTGGATCAATAAAATGTGATATATACATACAATGGAACACTACTCGGCTGTAAGAACAAATACACTACAAACACACGTGATAGGATGGATGAATCTTGAGAACCTTATGTTGAGTGAAGCAACCCAGGCATTGAAGGACAAATACTACATGACCTCAATGATATGAAATAAGCAAGCTGCCTCAGACAGCTAGAGACTGGAAGATAGGCTTACAGGAAATCAGGGGGTGGAGGAAGGATGTGAGCCGACGTCTGCAGGGGTGGAATCTATGATGAGTTGGTGGTAAGTATGAGCACAAAGAAGAGATAAAATGGGGGCAAGGAGTTGCCTTTGGGTGGGGCTTTGTGGGTTTGAGGGGGGTGCGGATGGGTGGATGGGTAATATTGCCAAAAAATTGGGGGGAGGGAGGGGCAACATACGAACATAGGAGAGTGTCAGGTGTTGGTTGAGAGTAAAATGCTGAGAAAATCGTATCAAAATATAATTAGGAGGGTTACCTGTTTAGGATGCTCAGAGGAAATGGTCTGATGTGGGACGGACTCCTGGGGAATGTCTGAATGCTCATTTTGCCAGGGTGGGTTGTACCATTGGGTAAAAACCAAGTAGTGAGAGTTGGGGTGGACCAACATCCGGGGGAGGACTAATGCCATCAAATAGAGGGAACTGTATCTCTCGAGAGAAAGGGTGGCTCCCAGGGCATTAGGGCAGTTGAGCAAGTCAGGCCCTGAACACTATTTCAAGTATCTCTGGACGTGGCTCCTCAGGAAGTGGAGATGGCTGTCACTGTAGGCCCCAAGGGGAGGGGAAAATGGATGTTGAATGGATGGAACCAAGGTAAATGTGGGGATAAGAGAGGAGTTTCGTGAGAGTACACAAGGATGGATATAAAACATGTAATATTACACAAAAAACATATAGGGGATGACAGACTAATAATGTAAACCATAATGTAAAACATAGGATAACTAAAAATTTAGAATACTGTATATCCTAAAGTATGGACCACAATGTAAGCACAGGTGTCACCTTGTTTGAAAGCTGTTGTCTCAGAGTCTGTACAACAGTTTAAGTAAATATGATATGAATAAGTTATAAGATTATCGCTGTGGAAGGGAAAAGGTTTTATGGTGGATGTGCGGGAGTACTGTATATTGTATATATGAATCACTGTGATCTAAGGCTCTTGTGAAGAGCAGCTCAATAATTATGAAAAAAGAAAAGAAAAAGATAGGATGTAGAATTTTTCCAAATTAATATGTATTCTAGATCTAACCTTTAAACTTATCGCTATATTCCATTTTACTAGTAAGGGAACCTGGCATTATAATGGGCTTCACTTTTCAGGAAGTTTTGGATCACAGAGTGGTTCAACAATGGCAGCGGAGGAATACTGGTATGGGATGTTGTTGACAGGCGATATATGGTTGACAGGGAGTTATACAGGGCATGTGTCCAGGGTGCACGGTAATGTTTGGATATACTCATAGTGGAAACAATTAAAAACAACAGCTGGGGGGTACTGGGTTCCTGGCCAGAGGTTCTGTCGTGGTCCCTCAGGGAGCAGCAGCAGTCCCCCAGGTGCAACGGTAAGGACCAGGAAGGAATGAGGGTCCAACAGTGAGCCCCTGATACTAATGATTATGCTTGTGAGCCTATACACCTGAAATAAGAACAAGGACTAGAGCAGCACTGTGCCTAGGAGTTTACTCCTGACAGCCTTCATGTTACTCAAATGTGGCCCGTCTCAAAGCCAAACTCAGCATGTAAATGCAATGCAATCCCCCCAGCATGGAACATGACACCTGGGGATGAGCCTCCCTGGCACCGAGGGATCACTACCAAATACCAGCTGATGATGCAACTAGAAAATGACCTTGAATTAAAGGTTCAACGTGGTCCAGCAGAATATCCCTGTCTACATATAATAACAGGAGATTAAAATGCTGTTTAACTTAAGTTAAGGGGGAAATGGAAAGGAGAAATGAGTTTATATGGCTATGAGTCTCTAAAAAAGAGTCTGGAGGTTGTCACAAGGATTGCCCTTATGCACACCTGAGCAGAGTCTCAGAGACAGATAAAGTAGATACAAGCCCAGGTATTGGTTCTTTAGAGGGCTAAAGAGACCCACGGGTTCTATGGTCATGGCAGATGGGGTTCACTGCCATGTCAGTTGGCCCTTCTTTGGAGCTGGTGTTTCCGCGTGATGGAACTGGGCTCAGATGGGATCTCTTTTCACAAGTCTTTCATGCTACTTTATGGGAATTGTAGTTGGTGCTGGGGTTTAAGATATATCTAGGGGATTTGAATCTCTGGACTGACAATATGATAGCCAGGCCCTGAGCCTCAACAGACTTCAACTCCTACACTCTGATTTATTGGACTTACCCCACTCAGCTAACATGGAGTTGAAGAAGGTCAACCACCACACCATGGAGCCTAGAGTGCCTACAACTGAAAGCAGGAGGATTGCATCCAGTATCCATGTGGAATTTAAGCCCCTCTTGACATAGAAGTGCAATGGACACAACCAATCCAAGGTCCACAGAGAAAATGTGGCATTGGTGTGGGAAAAGTGGCCATGGTGGCTGCTGGGTGCAGGGAATGGGAGGAAGAGATGAGATGTGGAGGCGTTTTCGGGACTTGGAGTTGTCCTGGGTGGTGCTTCAGGGACAATTACCGGATATTGTAGATCCTCCCAGGGCCCACTGGATGGAACGTGGGAGAGTATGGGCTATGATGTGGACTATTGACCATGAGGTGCAGCGATACCCAGAGATGTACTTACCAAATGCAATGGATGTGACATGATGATGGGAGAGAGTGTTGCTGTGGAGGGAGTGGTGGGGTGGGGGCGTTGGGGTTGAATGGGACCTCATATTTTTTGAATGTAATATTTTTAAAAAATGAATAATAAAATAAAATAAAATTGTCATTATAAAAAAAAAAACGTCAAATGCGGTGGGAAATGTCACTCACCCTGCACAGAGGAGGGGTCCCGGTGGAAGGCTGTCCTCCTGGGACGCAAGACGGCATGTCGCGGTTCAGAACTGGACGTGGCTGTCGGCAAACGGTCGTTTGGCTGCGGCGCCGGGTTCGGACAGTGTGGGCGAGGCACGCAGCTTCTGCTCCTGCCAGTGCTGTGCCAGCGTGGCTGCTAGTGCAGCAGGCCGGGGGCGCACGCCGGGCTGAGGTGGGAGGAGGCGCTCTGTCGTGCCAGAACCTTCCAAGAGTCCGGTTACACACCTGTGCCCAGTGGCAGTGCCCCTGGGCCTGCCCTGGGGGAGGCAAGGGCAGCGGGTCAGGCTGGGGCTCCCTGGGCAGGGCGCGGTCTCTGCCCACCCCCAGGAGGAGCCAGATGCCGTGTCCCCAAGGGAGATGAGCCCCTCCCCATGGAGGGCCTGGCTGTGCCCCCAAAAGGACTGGCACTGCCCTTCCCCCGCCCCCGCTGCCCACAGGCTCCACCTCACCCGCTCAGCCGGGACACACGGTGTGCCTGCAGGGAGCCCGGACCCTGCGCAAAGCCAGCACCCCTGGGCATGGGAGGGGCACGGGCAGATGCCCCAATGTGGTCTAGGTCCCTAAAAGGTGGGGTGCCTCTTTCTTGGTGGCCATCAACCCAGCGTGCCAGCAGCTTGTGCCCCATCACGGAGCTGACACCTCCAAGACCACTGCGCCCAGAGAGGAACCTCGTGGAGAAGGCACGACCCCGATTTTCCTAGGGTCCGCGGTCCTCTTGCGGCCATGCACCCTCCTGCTGCCCACTCTCCGGACCCATCAGCAGTGTCCCCAGGCCCCACCCTGGGCGTCCGTGGAGTCCCGACGCAGGTCAGCACTGCCGCCCTCTTAGGGCAGACCCCTCGATGGCCTCCTGCACGTTGCGACAGTCCACCGTCTAAAACACCTGCCTGCCAGGTGCAAAGGCCCGCCTGGCTTTGCACTCCTGAAGACACTGGAACACCACCAATCATCGCGGCCCTGCTCACAGCAGCCAAAAGGTGGAGGCAGCCAGGTGAGCCTTGACAGGTGCATGGGTCAACCAATGGGGTCCACCCAGCGGGGGACGGTCACTCGGCCTAGGAAGGAATGGGGTTCTGACCCGGACCGCACAGACGCCCCCAGAAGCCTTGCGTGAAGTGGAAGAAGCCAGACACGAGAGGCAGAGTGTGCATCTCCCCTGGTAGGGCATGGCCGGAACGGGCACCTTCCCGAGGCACAGAGCAGACGGGAGGCGCTCTGGGGCCAGGCAGGAAGGGGCGTTACTGCTCAGTGGGTGCAGTTCCTGGTTGGGGTGATGAAAAACCTGGTACCCGGTGGTGGTGATGGTTGCATGGCATTTGACCCGGACCCGCCCGCGGGCCAGGCCAATACGACAGGACGTCTCCCGTCCGACCAAGCTCGGGGATCTAGAAACAAAGCAAACGACACAGAGACGGGTACAAGAGACACGAAGAATGGAGGCAAGACAGGATTCTGATCAAGCCTCGTTTACTGGGGGTAAAACACGAGGATATATAGAGAGGGAAGGGAACGTGTCCATGGGTGATAGGCTGGTCTTGTGGGTGGGAGACGTCCAAGGAGGGGATTGGCTGAAAGTTCATGCCGGGTCTGCAGTGTTTTGCGCCTTGCACATGCGTATTGCTGTGGTCACCTGAGTTGCAGCGGGAAGGGGAGAACAAAGAAGCAGGGAGGAAGAAGAATAAGGAAATGACAGGGCAGATTTGTGAACTCCGCCATGTCGTGAGCTCCGCCATGTTGTGGGAGGCTGTAGATAGGTCTCACAGCGGGTGGCTCCCCACAGGTCCCCCTTCTCTGTTTAATGTGTTATGAATTGAAGAGAGGAACAGCCAGCGACGGCTCATGATAGAGCAGGGCTTATTTTCAGCAGTGGCATGTGGCTGAAAGGTGCTCCCGTGCTGAAAGGGGGGCTGTGCCTGTTTTAGGTCGGGACTACACCCAGTAAGCAATTTGTCTTACCCGTCATGCGATCAGTCTTACCCGTCATTGGGAATCATGGCAGCAAAAGGCCATGTCCCTGTCTTAGGTTGACTGATGGGTTAGTCCAGTTGCCCGTCATTGGCTAACCAGTCCAGCGCCTCAGCAGATGGCCTGCAATTACAGTAAGCTATACTGGGGAGCTTTCATAAGCCGTGTGTGCCAAGCATGGTGCCCTGAAATTGGGTGGCGTGGCTACACCTGCCCTGGTTTTGTTAGGCCGGACTGCCTGTTGCTCGTTTGAGCTGCTGGATTTTTGCCGGAGCTGTTCAGTGATATAGATTTAAACAGAGAAGTTTAAGCCGTAATAAAAAGAGGTTTAGACCATTATTGCATTTGCTCTGGCAGCCATTCTCGCTCCCCGGTATTGCTGAAGGCAGGCACTGTCCTGAATGTCCCCAACATCTCTTCCCTTTTTCTCTAAAGGGTTTGGAGGAGGAATGCTCGCTGAGCATTCTTCTGGCATTAACCTGCTGGGGGAAGTAGAGGCCTCATTCCCCATGTTGTTTGTGGCTCTGTTTTTCTGGGGAGGGGAATTTGGGGTAGGATTCACGCAGAGCAATCTCTTGTTTGCGCAGAGCGAACCCCTATGCTAATGAGGCATTCTTCTCAAGGCACTTGAAAACGGCCTTTTCTTTGTTTTGGCCCTCCTTTACAGTGCTTTGCCTCGCACCCAGCGGTACCAACCTCAGCTTGTGCGTTATTTTTGCCCGGTGAGGAGCATACTTTCAAGTTTTATGCTGTTCCCGTAGGAGGGGGCTGGACAGCACCCAGGTATTCTGGATTTATGCCTCGGTCAGCAAGATGGAGTTGATGGTAATGTACTTGAATGGGCTTGCTCAGAGCAAAGTCAATTTGGTCCTTGCATTATGTAGAGAGTTATCACTAGGATACTAGATAGAAAAAAGAGTTATTATGAGGATACCAGATAAGATATAAGACAACATAAGAATTTACATTTTTAAAGGTTACAAGTTTGTTTACAATATAGTTTCATCTCAAAAAACATATATTCTTTGAGGTTAGAGGTTTCTTACAGCATTATATCAGGTTGGGGGGCTTTTCGCTCGTGAGGGTGAGTTGCTGTTTTAATTAGTGTAAAGATATACCTTGATCAGCAAGGTTAAGTCGGTGATAATATACCTGAATAGGTTTGCTAAGAGCGGAATCGATTTGGTCTTTTACTAGTTGTATAATTCTTTTTATGGCCCAAGGTGCAAAGGATATTATAAGGAGTATAGTTACTAAGGGGCCTAGTATGGGGAGTAGATATGGTAGAAATCCCTGGAGTCCACTCCATATGGGGTGGTTGACTAAATCCCTTCTTCTTTTCTCCAGGTCTTCTTGAAGCCTTTTAACTTTATCTCGAACAATGCCAGACTTGGCATAAAAGCAGCACTGTTCCTGCAGAGCTAGACATATTCCTCCATGTTCTGCTGTAAGCAGATCTAACCCTCTCCTGTTCTGGAACACTACCTCAGCTAGAGAGTCTATTTGATCTTGAATATCTTGTATAGTGCTCGACAAAGCCTGGATATTACCAATTAATTGCTTAGATAATTTTGTATATTGGGTAAGAGCGAGTCCTAACCCCGCAGTACCAGTGGCTAGGGCTCCAGAAATGCCTAAGGTAACAAAAAGTGGGGTAAGTTGCACAGCTCTCCTCGAGTGGCCGGCAATGTAGTCCATGCTGGGGACAGGTACAGGTTCAGTTCCATTAATAACACTAACATCGGGGAGGAGGAGGACTGGGAGGGCAGTATCCCTTCCCGCGATTCTCGTATTTTAACATTTTGCTCAACAATACCAGATTTATATAGTAGCAACATTCTTCCTGGGAAAAGGCAGGTTCCCCCTTTTTCAGCTGTAAGTCAAGGGCCTTGCGGTTTTGTAAAGCTGCTTGGGCGAGGGAGGTTAGTTGCTGCTGCATAGAGTTAAGAGACTGCGCACTGGGTTCTAGGCTAATTTGTTGTTGTTGTTCAAAGTATTGCAAGCTGATGAGGCCGTGACCAAGAGCAGCACGTGCTGTGGCAGCTGCAGCGACTGAACCTGTGAGGCTAATTTTTTACCAATATAGGGAGGAAGGCGGCTCTCTTTGACACAGATGGGGATAGTAAAATTTTTTAGTTTGCCTTCTCCATAGTATGTTAGTTGCGGGGTAATGGCTACTAGGATGCAAGGCCTCATTTTTATAGAATAGAATATTTTTGGGTTATTGTTAATTTTCCAACCACAAACACAGAAGGATCTCTTACACATGCCTGAAGATGAACTTGATTTAAATGCAGATATTGACCATTCTTACTATTATTCCCAATCCGTTCTATAGTAGGAGCTATTCCTAGAAAAACTTTCCACGGATTCTTCTGCTTGTGTATAGATGCGATATTACACCATGGAGAAGGGATCCATTTCCCTTTCTGTTTCCAAACACTATTATTTTTAGTAAAATTTATTTTTTGTTGTCCTTTACTATTTAGACTATACCAAATTAATCTGTCATTATATTCAATGGGACTCCCCAAAGCGGCACTTCCCCACGCTATTCCATAGGAATCATTAAAAATGACAGATTCTCTTCCTATATGGCATTCTTGCCATCCCTCTTTATCCCTACTGTCTTTTTGCGGACAATCATTAAGTAGGATTTTTGGTTATGAATAAATTGGAAGAGTGAAATAAAGTCACAATAAACTGAGTATTATTATTTTTGAAGATAATTACGGCCCGATTTTTAACATACATACAGGAAGGATGGTTACCCATACATAAGGGCCGATAATCAACTGGCAATATGAGGTTATCGATTCTTTGTCTTTCTTCATAGAGTTTAATTGGCAATCGATCATCAATTGGTCCAGGGAATATATGGGTCTTATTCAGATATCTATGAAAGAATGGATTTTTCCAGGTTAACACTCTAAGTAATGGGGGTTTAGGTATAGAGGTCTAATAAGTGTAATTACTGGCAGCTTCCTTATTACTTACGATCACCATCATCAGAAGTTGTAGAAGACTCCATCTCTTCATTCTGGGGTTTAATCCTCTTCACAGGTGGCCAAATTTGTTCTCCATTTTCTGAAATGATAAGAGCATAGCCTCACCCCCTTACTTTAATCCTGCCTTTTTTTTTTTTTCCTTTTCATTCATTGCTTAAAAGATCCTTCTAGATCAAGGCCTAGAGCAACATTGTGCCTGGGAATTTCCTCCTGTCAGCCTTCATGTTACTCAAATGTGGCCAGTCTCGAAGCCAAACTCAGCATGTAAATGCAATGCCTTCCCTCCAGCGTGGGACATGACACCCGGGGATGAGCCTCCCTGGCAACGAGGGACCACTATCAACTACCAACTGATGATGCAACTGGAAAAGGACCTTATACGGAAGGTTCAATGCGGATCAGCAGAATATCCATGTCTACATAAAATAACATGACTTTAAAATGCTGTTTGACCTAAAGTAAGGGGGAAATGGAAAGGAGAAATGAGTTTATATGGCTACGAGTTTCTAAAAAAGAGTCTGGCGGCTGGCAGAAGGATTGCCCTCATGCACAACTGAGCAGAGTCAGAGAGACAGATAAAGCAGATACAACCCCCAGATATTGGTTCCTTTGAAGGCTAAAGAGACCCATGAGAGTTATGGTCATGGCCGATGGGGTTAACTACCAGGGCAGATGGCCCCTCTTTGGAAATGGTGTTTAAGTGTGATGAATCTGGACTCAGATGGGATCTCCCTTCATAAGACTTTCATGCTAATGTGCTGGAGGTGCAGTTAATGTTGGGGTTTAAGAAATATTTAGGGGATTTGAATCTCTGGACTGACAATGTGGTAGCCAGGTCCTGAGCCTCAACAGACTCCAGCACCTACAATCTGATTTATTGGACTTACCACACTCAGCTAAGATGGAGTTGAAGAAGGACAATCACCACACCATTGAGCCTAGAGTGATTACAACTGAAAATGGGAGGATTGCATCCAGCATCCATGTGGAATCTGAGCCTCCTCTTGACATAGAGGTGCAATGGACACAACCAATCCAATGTCCACATAGAAGAGGTGGCATTGGATTGGGAAAAGTGGACATGGTGGACGATGGGTATGGGGAAAGGCAGGAAGAGATGAGAGGTGGAGGCGCCTTTGGGACATGGAGCTGCCCTGGATGGTGCCTCAGAGGTAATCACCGGACATTGTAAATCCTCACAGGGCCCACTGGATGGAATGGAGGAGAGTATGGGCCATGATGTGGACCATTGTCTATGAGGTGCAGAGGTGCCCAAAGATGTACTTACCAAATCCAATGGATGTGTCATGATGATGGGAACGAGTGTTGTTGGGAGGGGGGGGGAGAGGGGGGGTGGGGGGGTGGGGTTGAATGGGACCTCACATATATATATTTTTTAATGTAATATTATTACAAAGTCAATAATAATAAAAAAAACTGTAAAAAAAAAAGATCCTTCTAGAATATTGGTTGATCTTCATTTCCTGTGTCTACTGTAGATGCTTGACATTTTCTAAGTGACATTCCACAGGTGTTAATGAATTATAAACATTAAGAAAATTTAAAGTAAATAATACTTTTGCCAATTGATCTTTTGGTGTTATAATACTATCATCTCCCCCTTTTTGTTTTAAAAGCATAGTTTTTAGGGTATGATGGCTGCATTCAACTATGGCTAGACAGTAAGACTTACATATTTAGAGTCAGAGACAACATTCAAGGGCTCTCTAAACATTTGTAAAACTTTAATGATGGCTGAAAGCTCTGTGCATTGAGCAGATGAATAAGAAGTTTGCCAAACCTGTTCTTGTTGAGAAACAATGTACGCTGCTTTTTTATTACTATTACTATCAGTAAATACTGTACAAGATGGTTGGGCTATGCACACAGCCCTGAAAAGCACTGCAAAAGTCTATTGTTGGTTTTTTTTTATAGAGGAATGCAGCTGGCTTGATTTATCTAAGAAGACACTAAAGAAAGTCTTAGCAAGTTTTAAAACAAAGTGATAGCAATACAGCTGGACATTAACTTTATGCAATATACTAGCAGTGTTCGGGATTGCTGCATACTAGTGTTGCTACTTTAATCTATGGTAAGAGGTTGTTTCTGTGACACATACTCTTTTATAATTATTAAAACCATAATTAAACCACATTGTACTTTTCTTTAATATTACGCTGAA